>NC_090732.1:65538138-65625638 GCF_036898095.1 Palaemon carinicauda
GTGTTAATGTTTTCTGTTATATATACATCTGTTGAGTAAAGTTAAATGTTTACGTTTTCTGCTACTTTTTAACGTTTTCTGCCGTTTTTCATCCTCCTCTACCGCCCCGCACTTCACTCTTGGACATCCTCTCACTCCAAAGTTAAGGTTCCACATTCTTTGTTACTGTATTTTTACTGTTTTCTCTAATTAAATACATCTTTTACAGGTTACCAATAATTTATTATTAAATGATCAAAATACAGTACTTTGCATACATTTAGTACTGTTTAGTGGTGTGTAATCTTTTTATGATAATTTAATGTGCCATTTTTGTAGGGTCTGGAATAAATTAGGCTATTTATATGTAAAAGGCGACTCACAAGGCGAAAAAATCATTTTACGAAAGCCATTATGGAATCAATTAATTTCGTGTTTTGAGGCATTGCTGTATATATACATACATACATACACACACACACACACACACACACACACACACACACACACACACATATATATATATATATATATATATATATATATATATATATATATATATATATATATATATATATATATACAGTAGGGTCCCGAATTAAGCGTGTTCGAATTACACGATTCCCCTTTTCCGCGATCGCTATTTTTCAAAAATAAATTTTCTGTATCTGCGAGGCTGTTCAAAGTTCGCGAGTCAAGCACTACAAAATGTATCAAATCTATTGTCTTTTTAAGTATATTGGTAGCCCTAAATACGGTGATTTATAATAAATGTTACAAAACAATATTAACATTACATTTCATTAACATAATTTCATAATGAATAGCCTATTTAAGGATAAAATTCCACATCAACAATGAAATCAACTGTTAACTGTGCGAGTCCAGCTGACAAAAGTAAACAGAAATATGGTTACGTTCTCGGCAATCTTTATCTTTCTCCAACCTTACGATAATTGTAATGGTAGTGTTAATGATGGTATATTAAAGCATTATTTTTGTTTAGTACAGTATATTTAAAAGCCTTATTTTTCCCTCTGGGCGTTCAAGGTTTTCACGAGTAGACTGGGTTCGTTTATCGGCAGTGAATAGCCTAAACTTCGGTAACGAGTCGTCAATATTTTGTCATATTTTAAACTGTATACATTTGATTTGCAAACATTGGTTTTGTAAAGTAGACGGTAAGATAAAATCTAGAGAGAGAGAGAGAGAGAGAGAGAGAGAGAGAGAGAGAGAGATTTGATGGCAGAAATCCCTCTCTCTCTCTCTCTCTCTCTCTCTCTCTCTCTCTCTCTCTCTCTCTCTCTCTCTCTCTCCCCGTAAGAAATAAAACCATAGTTCACATATGGCAACTTGAGTTTAAGAATGAAATTAACATGAATATTGTTAGTTGTGGCGATCAATTCCTCGCTTCAGGGGGTACACGAAACAAAAACACGACATTCAATTACAACAGCTGATTCTCTCTCTCTCTCTCTCTCTCTCTCTCTCTCTCTCTCTCTCTCTCTCTCTCTCTCTCTCTCTCTCTCGTTATACAATACTTACAAATAGATGAAGAAACCAAAATCAGTTTTCTTGAAGTGTCAATTAAAAACAAAACGAAAAAATTATACCGTGTATACAACCATTTCAATCATAGCTTAAAATACGGTAACCGATTTCGTCCGCAAACCACTATTTTTTAGGAAACACCATTCTATTCCAGAAAATTTTTACTCTTTAAATGTCAATTGCGCTATAATAAAACATGTACTTATGTTGTTAAATTTCGGGTGTGTTTTAAAAATCGAGTATTGCTAACTTATTTTTGTTTTACTTTTGGCTGTGATCACATCAGCTGATGTCTAGCTTCCGCGCGAATACAATAACAAAGAATTGTTTACACCATTTCTTAACTTATTCAAACCATCTATACAGTTAATATTACATAAAAACCAATGTGTTATAACCTATCATATTTATTGTTTAGTACTTTAAAACCATCTCTCTCTCTCTCTCTCTCTCTCTCTCTCTCTCTCTCTCTCTCTCTCTCTCTCTCTCTCACATCGAACGTTATAGCGGTAACCTAATTGTTCGGTGACTTTAAAAATAGGCCTAGTACTTTCTTCTTTTACCTTTTTTTGCATATGGATCCATAATTGAGGTGGGTACAAGTTGACTTATAACTGAAGTTAGGAAAAGTATTTTGGATATGGAAAGGACAATTATCTTTCGTAACAGTTTAGAATTATCGTAAGTTATCACTCTGTCATTAGCGGCAGTTTGCTATTGTGGATTAAACGCATAAGGAAAAAAAAATTTCCAGCTTTGCTACGAATTTAGGAATTTATATGGATACGGTAAGTAAAATATTTGTAATAACATAATTTTTACTAAATGTTTGTAATATCATTAGTTATGACTTAGATCATGTGTGTTTAATGCATTCGTTTGTTTATTATGATCGAAGATGGAGCGTAAACAAATGGAAGGTTTCCGTTTCAGGCGGCATCATAAAGAAAAACATTTCATAAATGGCATTCATTTCATTTATTTGAAAGTTCTAATAAAAAATAATTAGAACATTGGTAATAACAAATTCAACATATAATCTATACTTGGTAAAATTGCTGTCAATTAAAAAACACAGATGTATAAATGCGTCTGTTTCTTCGTTGTGATCAGAGATAAACGTAAACAAAACATTGGTTGTCGTTTTCTATTGTGCTTTTTAGCGTGTTTAGGAAACGCATGATATAAAATCGCCTTTATTTTGATAATTCTGGATTTTCAATCATACAACAAGCTAGTCTATAGAGTGATGGTTTTGCTATTCACCAGTTGTATTATACAATAGGTATGACAAACATTAAAATTTGTCTGTATTTTGGGTTGTGTTATAACGGGAAATATATGGTGTTTACACCTATCCTGGTTGTAATTTTAACCATTTTTCAAGTTATTAGAACTTTAAAGTATATTAAATATTTTATTTATTTACAAGAACAATTTGATATTATAAAGAAATACAGTATAGTACAAAGAAAGTATTGGAAATGGGTAGTAAACACATTTGAATAGGCAAATTGCTGGTTGCCATGGCAGCAATGGAATTATTTCTGTTAGTTGTGTGTTTCGAAATACGCGATTTTCCATTTACACGAGGTCATTAATCGACCAAATTCTCGCATAATTCGGGACCCTACTGTATATATATATATATATATATATATATATATATATATATATATATATATATATATATATATATATATATATATACATATAAATATATATATATATATACATATAAATATATATATATATATATATATATATATATATATATATATATATATATATATATATATATATATATATATTTATATATATATATTATATATATATACACACAGTACAGTATAGTTACATATTTATATACAGTCCCACCTCAATTTTAATCGGTTCCAAGACAAAAGAATTACTTTTTTAAGCATATTTACATTATTTTACTCCATAAACTATATATTAAGGGAACAGTAATATATAAAGTACACAGAATTTCTCATAAATACTCTATTAATAGAGTAGGGTTAGCTGGGGAATGTATTGCCGTATCTGTAGCATCTCGTACCCCAGCCTCGTTTACTCAGATTTTTGTACATACATACATATACCAAGGCACTTCCCCCAATTTTGGGGGGTATCCAACATCAAACAAATGAAAAAAAGGGGACCTTTTCTCTCCACGTTCGTCCAAGCCTGACAATGAACTGAACCGAGTTCGGCTGGTACTGCTAGGGTGCCACAGCCCGCCCACTCCCCGTTATCCACCACAGATGAAGCTGAAGCTTCATAATGCTGAATCCCCTACTGCTGCTACCTCCTCGGTCATCCAAGGCACCGGAGAAAGCTGCAAGGCCTACTGGAACTGCGTCACAATCGCTCACCATTCATTCCTATTCTTAGCACGCTCTCTTGCCTCTCTCACATCTATCTTCCTATCACCCAGAGCTTTCTTAACTCCATCCTTCCACCCAAATCTTGGCCTCCCTCTTGTACTTCTCCCATCAACTCCTGCATTCATCACCTTCTTTAGCTGGTAGCCATTTTCCATTCTCTCAACTTGGCCAAACCGCCTCAACCATTCATATCCACTATGGCTGCTAACTCATTTCTTACACCCGTTCTCACCCTCACTACTTCGTTCCTAACCTGTCTACTCGAGATACACCACCCATACTCCTTAGACACTTCATCTCAAACATATTCAATTTCAGTCTCTCCGTCACTTTCATTCCCCACAACTCCGATCCATACATTACATTTGGTACAATCATTTTCTCATACAGAACTCTCTTTACATTCATGCCCAATCCTCTATTTTTTACCACTCCTTAACTGCCCCCAACACTTTGCATCCTTCATTCACTCTCTGATGTACATCTGCTTCCTCTCCACCATTTGCTGCAACAACTGACCCCAAGTGCTCAAACTGATCCACCTCCTCAAGTAACTCTCCATTCAACATGACATTCAACCTCTCACCACCTTCCCTTCTCTTACATATCATAACCTTACTCTTACCCACATTAACTCTTAACTTCCTTCTCTCACACACCCTTCCAAATTCTGTCCCTACCTAATCGGCCAAGCTTTTCCGCATGTGCAACCAGTACAGTATCATCCGCAAAGAACAACTGATTCACTTCCCATTCATGGTCATTCTCGTCTACCAGTTTCAATCCTCGTCCAAGCATTCGAGCATTCACCTCTCTCACCACTCTATCGAAATACATGTCAAACAACCATGGTGACGTCACACATCCCTGTCTCAGCCCCACTCTCATCGGAAACTAATTGCTCACTTCATTTCCTATTCTAACACATGCTTTACTACCTTTGTAGAAACTTTCACTGCTTGCAACAACATTCCACCAACTCCATATAATCTCATTACATTGATTCCCTATCATCTCTATCATACGCTTTCTCCAGATCCATAAACTCAACATACACCTCCTTACCTTTTGCTAAATATTTCTCGCATATATGCTTAACTAAAAATCTTATTCCTACAACCCCTACCTCTTCTAAAACCACCTTGTACTTCTAACATTGTATTCTTTGTTTTATCCCTAATCCTATTAATCAGTACTCTTCCATACACTTTTCCAACTACACTCAACAAACTAATACCCCGTGAATTACAACACTCATGCACATCTCCCTTACCTTATATAGTGGTACAATACATGCACAAACACAATGTACTGGTACCATTGACAACACAAAACACATATTAAATAATCTAACCAACCATTCAAGTACAGTCACACCCCCTTCCTTCAACATCACAGCTCTCACACCATCCATACCAGATGCCTTTCCTACTCTCGTTTCATCTAGTGCTCTCCTCACTTTCTCTCTTGTAATCTCTCTCTCATTCTCATCTCCCATCACCGGCACCTAAACACCTGCAACAGCAACTATATCTGCCTCCCTATTATCCTCAATATTCAGTAAACTTTCAAAATATTCCGCCCACCTTTTCCTTGCCTCCTCTTTTTTCAACAACCTTCCATTTCCATCTTTCACTGTCTCTTCAATTCTTGAACCAGCCTTCCATACTCTCTTCACTTCTTTCCAAAACTTCTTATTCTCTTCATATGAATGACCCAATCCCTGACCCCACCTCAGGTCAGCTGCCCTCTTTGCCTCACTTACCTTGCACTTTACTTCAACATTTGTGCATGAGTGTTGTAATTCAAAAGGTATTAGTTTGTTGAGTGTAGTTGGAAAAGTGTATGGTAGAGTATTGATTAATAGGATTAAGGATAAAACAGAGAATGCAATCTTGGAAGTACAGGGTGGTTTTAGAAGAGGTAGGGGTTGTATGAATCAGATTTTTACAGTTAGGCAGATATGCGAGAAATATTTAGCAAAAGGTAAGGAGGTGTATGTTGCGTTTATTAATCTGGAGAAAGCATATGATAGAGTTGATAGGGAAGCAATGTGCAATGTGATGAGGTTATATGGAGTTGGTGGAAGGTTGTTGCAAGCAGTGAAAAGTTTCTACAAAGGTTGTAAAGCATGTGTTAAAAATAGGAAATGAAATGAGTGATTGGTTTCCGGTGAGAGTGGGGCTGAGACAGGGATGTGTGATGTCGCTGTGGTTGTTTAACTTGTATGTTGATGGAGTGGTGAGAGAGGTGAATGCTCGAGTGCTTGGACGAGGATTAAAACTGGTAGACGAGAATAACCATGCATGGGAGGTAAATCAGTTGTTGTTTGCAGATGATACTGTACTGGTTGCAGACACAGAAGAGAAGCTTGACCGACTAGTGACAGAATTTAGAAGGGTGTGTGAGAGAAGGAAGTTGAGAGTTAATGTGGGTAAGAGTAAGGTTATGAGATGTACGAGAAGGGAAGGTGGTGCAAGGTTGAATGCCATGTTGAATGGAGAGTTACTTGAGGAGGTGGATCAGTTTAAGTACTTGGGGTCTATTGTTGCAGCAAATGGTGGAGTGGAAGCAGATGTACGTCAGAGTGAATGAAGGTTGCAAAGTGTTGGGGGCAGTTAAGGGAGTAGTAAAAAATAGAGGGTTGGGCATGAATGTAAAGAGAGTTCTATATGAGAAAGTGATTGTACCAACTGTGATGTATGGATTGGAGTTGTGGGGAATGAAAGTGATGGAGAGACAGAAATTGAATGTGTTTGAGATGAAGTGTCTAAGGAGTATGGCTGGTGTATCTCGAGTAGATAGGGTTAGGAACGAAGTGGTGAGGGAGAGAACGGGTGTAAGAAATGAGTTAGCGGCTAGAGTGGATATGAATGTGTTGAGGTGGTTTGGCCATGTGGAAAATGGTTGTCTGCTAAAGAAGGTGATGAATGCAAGAGTTGATGGGAGAAGTACAAGAGGAAGGCCAAGGTGTGGTTGGATAGATGGTGTGAAGAAAGCTCTGGGTGATAGGAGGATAGATGTGAGAGAGGCAAAAGAGCGTGCTAGAAATAGGAATGAATGGCGAGGGATTGTGACGCAGTTCCGGTAGGCCCTGCTGCTTCCTCTGGTGCCTTAGATGACCGCGGAGGTAGCAGCAGTAGGGGAGTCAGCATTATGAAGCTTCATCTGTGGTGGAAATGTGGGAGGTTGGGCTGTGGCACCCTAGCAGTACCAGCTGAACTCGGTTGAGTCCCTGATTAGGCTGAAGGAACATAGAGAGTAGAGGTCCCCTTTTTGTTTTGTTTCATTGTTGGTGTCGGCTACCCCCCAAAATTGGGGGAAGTGCCTTGGTATATGGATGGATCTTTCATATTTCTCTACACTATTACTCTGCAGCCATTCTTCAAATGCCCTATTTTTCTCTTCTACTTTTACCTTCACTCCTTCATTCCACCATTCACTGCCCTTCCTCATGCTGCCTCCAACAAACTTCTTGTCACACACATCACTTACAATCCCAACAAAATTTTCTTTTACTAACTTCCACTCCTCCTCTAAATTACCAGTTTCTCTTACTTTCACTCTGTCATATGCCATTTTCAACTTTTCTTTATATTTACTTTTTACCCCAGTTTTATTAGCTCTTCAACCCTCACTAGCTTCCTTTTACATCCCCCTACTCTATACCCCCACTCTTTTGCTACAACTAATTTTCCTTCCGCCAAAAAATTATCAGACATATCATTAGCCATACCCCTAAACACGTGCACATCTTTCAATCTTCCAAACATTCTTTTAGTTATCAACACCATCCATTAACGCCCTTTCTACCACTCTTCTATTTGCCACTCTTCCCCATGTATACTTGTTTTTATCTTTTTGAAAAATCTAGAACTTTTCACCATCTCGTACTCAACACATATCTACCAGTCCCTCACCACTCACATTTTCACCTGGTATGCCATACTTCCCAATGACACCTTCTACCTCTCCAGCACCCACTCTAGCATTTAAGTCACCCATGACAACTACTTAATTCCTTCTACCCAGTCCTTCTACACACCTAGTTAATTCATTCCAGAACTCATTCCACTCACTTTTTTGTGTAAAATAAAAGTGTAAAAATCGCTTGTTTTATTCTAATAAAAGATATCCTGTCAAAGATCGTGTGAAGAAAAACATAAAAAAAATAATTCATTCTTTCCAATTGTAACACATCAAAAAAATTTACGCATCCGAGGCTACCTTTGGCTAAGGTAAGAGTTAACGAAATCTTTGGAAAAAAGTGCAGAAATTCCAATGAAAAATATCCTATCAAAGATTGTGAAAAACACATTAAAAATATTTTTATCTTCACCAATTGTAACACAAAAAAAAATTACGATTTTCAATGCATGAATATTTTTACCTTTTTGGTGATTTATAGATGGCATAATGAATATGGTTGTCAGAAAGGAGAGGGAGGGAGGAATATTATTGCTTGAAAGGAGACTCCCCTTCTGTAAAAACATCAGTAACTCGGCTGTGGGTGTTGTCTCTCTAGCAAATCTCTTCAGTTGGGAAGACTATGCCACAGGGTGTTCTTTCCTTTTTGTAAAGAACTTATCTAGTGTAACTTGTGTCTGCCTTTTTTTAAGTACTTTACAAAAATGGCTAATGAAAAGGTCATTAAAAGCATACAAAGCTCTGCTGGTTCCTGCTTTATCTGGGTGATACAGTTCCACAAAGTTCTGGAGTTCGTTCTATTTGGCACACACATCTTTGATAACAGCAGTTGGGGCATCCTTCCTTCCCTCATCCTCATCAGAAGACATCTCCTCCTCCAATGTTTTCTTCTGCTCCTCCTGAAGGTGCAAGAGTTCTTCTGTGGTGAGCTCGGCACAATGTTCATCCAGTAGTTCCTCAACATCATTGTTGTCCATCTCCAAACCGAGATTTTGGCCCATATTAACGATGTCATTAATGAGTTGCATATCCTCTTGAGATTCCTTCTCGACATCATCAGCTGTACTGGCACTAGTAACATTCTCAAACCCTTCAAACTCGTGCTCAGTAATGCAATCGTGCCACAATTTCCTCCATGCAGAGTTCATAGTCCTATATGACACTTGGTCCCAGGCTTTGTCGACGATGGTGATACTGTGGTAGTTATTGAAATGATTTTTCCAAAAATCTCGAAGGGTTAGCTGAGTGTCACTAGTAACCTTGAAGTATCGTTGAAAAGGGAATTTGGTATACAATTTCTTGAAATTTGCGATGACTTGCTGGTCCATGGGTTGGAGCAGTGGTTGTTGTATTTGGAGGCAGAACCCTGGATTTTGATGAAATCAAATTCATCAGTTAAGTCATCCTCCAAACCTGGAGGGTGGACAGGAGCATTATCCATCACAAGAAGGCAGTGTAAGAGCAACTTCTTTTCCTCCAAATATTTTTTCACGGCTGTGGCAAACACCTCATGCACCCACTCTGTAAAATATTGTATGGTCAGTCAAGCCTTTGTGTTTGACCTCCACATAGCAGGCAATTTACTCTTCGTGATATTATTCGCTTTGAATGCTCTGGGATTCTCTGAATGATAAACAAGAAGCAGCTTTATTTTGCAATCGCAGCTATCATTACCTCATAGCAAGAGTGTAAACCTATCCTTCATAGGTTTGTGACCTGTCATCGACTTCTCATGTGTGGAGTAAGTCCTGTGTGGCATTTTCTTCCAAATAAAGATCAGTTTTGTCACAGAAATTTGCTGGGGAAGATATTTGTCAGCCTTGATGAAATTAGAAAACTCTACTTTAAACTTTTCTGCAGCATCCATGTCTGAACGTCCTGCCTCCCGATGACGAACCACGGAGTGTATCCCACTTCTATTCCTAAGTTTTCAAATCACCCTCTGCTTGCTTTGAAATTAAAACCTTCAGGAACCATGGTGTTTTTTTTTTTTCTTAAATCAAATCCCCATGCAGTTGCCTTGCTTTGCCACAAATCCCATCCTCGCTAACAATACACCCTGCTAACTATTGCTCGTTTATGAAAATAACCAAATGTTTCTCCACTTCTTCCAATACTTGTGGCCTTTGTTTGCTGAACACGGTCGATCCTTTAGCAACATCACTTGCTTTAAGAGAGTCTTTATTTTTTAGGATGGTGCTTATTGTTGATTTTGCCATACCAAACTCCTTAGCTAAGTTTCGCTATTAATTCTTTCTTAAAATCATAGTTTTTCGCACTACTTTCCTCTTTTCATCACCACCAGCTTTACTACTTGCACTCTTTGGAGGCATGATTAGAAGTTAATACACTACTCAAAACAAAATTCAGTCAATATTTTCTTAAACTACAATGAACACATCTCCATTCAACGATTGAATACTAAAGATAACGTGAGAAAGCGTCAGTCGGCATCTGAGCCCCGTCGTCGGATTTTCTCGGCTCATCTTGGGGGTGTTCGAGTTCCGAAATTTTGTTCAGCATCTAAAGCAAAAAAATCTTGAATGTTTTGTCCATGGTCTTCCACTGTCTAGGGTTAGAGTTCTCTTGCTTGAGGGTACACTCGGGCACACTATTCTATCTTATTTCTCTTCCTCTTGTTTTGTAACTCTGATTTGTTTGAGACCTGAGACGTTTGTAAACCGAGGCTTGATTGTATATATATATATATATATATATATATATATATATATATACATACATACATACATACATATATATATATATATATATATATATATATATATATATATATATATATATATATATATATATATATATATACATACAGTGGAACCTCTACAAACGATCTTAATTCGTTCCAGAAACTGCTTCGTATGTTAAAACAATCTTATGTTGGAGCAAATATTCCCATAAGAATATACTGTAATTTGTATAACTCGTTCCACACCCCAAAAACCTATAATAACTCCACACCCCAAAAAACTATAATAACTCCTTAAATTACTACATATAATTACACATAACAATAACATAACTGCATAATATGAAAAAAAGAAGTAAAAAAGATAATTATAAAGAAAGGATAAATAAAAAGATGTGTTTTTGTCACTTTACCTTAGAGACAGGCCAACGCAGGTGTAGGATTTGCTACGCCAGGAGGAGACGGACGATCAGCGAGAACATAGACATGGTGTTAACATGTTCTTTAAATAAATACTCTCTCTCTCTCTCTCTCTCTCTCTCTCTCTCTCTCTCTCTCTCTCTCTCTCTCTCTCTCTTTCTCTTGTTCTTCTTCACTGTTAGTGTTAGAGACGTCTATTAATTTTTTCTGAGAGAGAGAGAGAGAGAGATTAAACAAAAATGTGTTGTGTACGTATGATTTTTAACAGCGTCAACGAGTTGACCGACAGTTAAATGTAACTAAAAAAGTAATATCAGCGAATCTGAATTCCTTTAGTGACTAAAACAAATATTGATACAAACACACTCGTGTGTGTATGCGCAAACACACACACACACAGGAGGAGACACGATCGGCGAGGAGGTAGAGATGGTGACTGTGATAACGTACCGTAACTTACACTACGGAAACTTTAATCTAACTTAGCTTATTTATTTTTTCTTATTTTTATATTTCATATTTTTTACATTTCTTATTTTTATTTTTAATTTTCATCACTTTCAGTGACGAGTTACGGTACGTTATCGCAGTCACCATCTCTACCTCCTCCCCGACCGTCTGTCTCTTACTGTGCAGCAATTCCTGCACCTGTGCGTGTGTGTTTGTGCATACGCACACGAGTGTGTTTGTATAAATACTTGTTTTAGTTAATAAAGGAATTCAGATTCGCTGTTATTACTTTCTTAGTTACATTTAATTGTTTTTCAACTCGTTGACCCTGTTGAAAATCATATATACTCTAAACACATTTTTGTTTAATCTCTCTCTCTCTCTCTCTCTCTCTCTCTCTCTCTCTCTCTCGGAAAAAAATAGACGTCTAACACTATAACAGCGAAGAAGAACAAGAGAGAGAGAGAGAGAGATTTTATTTAAAGAACATGTTAATGCTATGTTTAGAGAGAAACAGAAATAGAGAAAGGACTTTTTTAAAAGAGCTTGTTAATGCTATCTTGGTTTTCTTTGCTTCACTTTTTTTCTTTCTTTCTGTTCATCACGCTGGCCCTTCTCACAAGTGATCATTGCCAACAATTTCTTTGTCCTTTATCCCTATCAACAAAAGGCGTTCTATCTCTTCCAGGGTATTGCTGCGATGTCTAGTAATAATGGCGACCCCCTTCGATGGTTTATCTGCTTTAATGGCTGGCTTCTGCTTGATGATTGTCGAGATCATAGGCCTATTCCGGCCATATTGTTTAGCCATATCACTCACATGCACACTGCTCACATGTTTTTCCATAATTTCTTGCTTCAATTCTAATGAAAGAATTGCTTTCTTCCTTTTCTCACCACTATCTGTACTGGAACTTAGCTTCTTAGGCACCATGATTATAGGTAAAATCAAAAAGGAAGAAAATATGCACTGTTAATAACAGACCAAACAGAGGACAACCACACGATACACACAAGAACAGAGAACAGAGCACTCGACGCTCAATGGCGTCCCTCTTACGTGCTGCCATCTACCGGCGTAAACAAGATCTACATCGGATGTTGGAGCATTACTTGGGTGTCGTGACAAAAATTTGATGGAATTTTACTTCGGATGTTGGAACAATCGTATGTAAAGACAATCGTATGTAGAGGTTCCACTGTATATATATATATATATATATATATATATATATATATATATATATATATATATATATTATATACATATATATATAATATATATATACATACACATACATACGTACATACATATATATATATATATATATATATATATATATATATATATATATATATATATATATATATATATATATATATATATATATATATATATATACATACATATATATACATATATACATACATATACATACATATATATACATACATACATACATACATACATATATAACGGATTTTGAGCGAAGGGAAAAATCTTTCTATATATATATATATATATATATATATATATATATATATATATATATATATATATATATATATATATATATATATATATTATGTATATACAGTATATATATATATATATATATATATATATATATATATATATATATATATATATATATATATATATATATATATATATATATATTATATATATATCTATTTGGGCTGAAGCCATGTCGTCCTGATGGGAAGTTCCTATTGGTGGCTTTCTAAGGGATATCTGGCTACAGTGATATTCCCAGAGAATTGACCTTTAGGTCTCCAGAATTCTAACTCCCGGCACAAATATCCTTAAAATTTTTCTTAAGGATATCACATAATATCAGGGGACGTATATCTTGATAAGACACATACCATTCTTCACCATGAATAGCGTTTTCGTCTCGAGGGGGAAGAGTGGCAAAAAACAGAAGGGGAGCCGTTATCAAGGTTACCCTTCCTCCCGAACTATTACGTGTTCAAGATGGTGCCCATTCCTATTTTAGTAGCGATTGCGCACGGTGGTTTTCCATGTTATCTAACTTTTTTTTTATCATTATTGAGAGGATCTAATATGCAATCTCCAGCTGCTTGTGCCTCTGGAAAGTTGAGTATTTAGTCTTTACAGGGTATAATTTTTAGCTCCTGCTCCATAGTTAAATTAACGTAATTTAATGTGTTTTGGAGCTTGGCCAGTCACTGGAGGTGCCATGGGCGCTGTCGTTCGTTATGCATGTGTTATTTAGTTAGAAGAACGACATTCCCGGTGGTAATAGCATTAATAAATTATGAAAGCTATTTAGGCACAATTATACTAGTAAAGATATATTATGCATACAAATTTCCTCTTATGTCGATCGTATACATTAGAGTTTCGGTGATTTATGTAACCGAGATCTAACCTTGCGCTAGGCTACCTAGCCTATGTGCTTTAGTATACTTTCATTATCCCCAGTTACCCTTGTGTATCATTTCATCAATTCAACAAGATATAGTATATCTCCTAGAATTAATTATATAACTCGATACTCATTCTTGTGGAGATTTAAGGGTACTCCCTCCTTCCCTCTGAGTTCCGTCATAAGCGACAACCCATCTTAGTCTTACCATAGAGTAGTTCACTCAGGCTTGACTAGGCTAGTATTTTCTGTCTTCCACCCTTGCCGGCGAGTATGCCGGCTTGGGTTTTTGACAGAACTTCAGAGTATTCAGTCTTTCTGCCGGCGGCCGTGCGGCAGGGTAAGTAGCACTCCCCTGCCGGCTTAGAGCTGTTGGTATAGGAGGCTAAGCCTCCCTAGGCTGACTTGAAGTGGTAGTATGATGCCGCCACCTTCTCCCCTGCGGTCTAGAAGACTAGTCCTGTTTCGGCAGACCCTAGGCTGAAAAATAGATATTCTTCTTCCGCCTAGGATGGAGCCGATACTGAAACAATGTTTCACTCTTGTGAGGAAGTGGCGGCGATCCTGCCACCTTCTTCTACACTTAATACAGGACCCTTTTCCCTGCCCCTCTGTCCTTTAGCGATGGCTTAGCTATGGCAATCTTGTGGCCGTTGTCCTGCAATCTCACCGCTTGCCGGGTAGATTGTGGTGCCGGCTGGGCTCCTATATAAGCAGCTGTATAGTCACTCAGTCTTTCCTTATGGACACAAGGCTCCGGGAAAGGTTGTGCCGGCTGCCGGTGGGAGACCCCTCTGCTGCTGAGTGTTCTTCAGTCCTCTCTTGGACTGCCATCCACATTCCTGAAACCGTCAATGCCGGCAACGGATCTTGTGGCTGGATGGAAGCTTGAATGATGCATTTTCCCCTTCCATTTGAACCCTCATTCTGGAGGAAGGCAGTAAGGTTATATACTTACACCCTTATTTATTGCAATCATACATTTTAATAAGGCAGCCCTTCACTCCATGCTTTTTCTCTCTCTGTCAGCTAGTGCCGCCAGGTTCTAACCCAGCCAGCAGCATGTCGGCTGGACCGGTGCCGTCAGGTACTTACTCGGACCAGTGCCGTCAGGTACTACCCAGCTGGCGACATGCCGGCCGAACTGTGCCGCCAGGTGCTAGCCCTGCCGGCAATATGCCGGTTGAACTACAGTATATGATTATACAGTAGCCAGTATATATGCAGCATAGTATATACAGTACTGCCAACAGAAAACTATGGTATATATACAGTAGTTATTTTCCAACATACCTTGTGTATCCTTGCACAGTCTATTGCTGAGATCAATCTTATATTGAAAGAATAGAATTCCTTCAATACTCTGTTTAGAAATCAGTTAATAACTAACCCCACAATATTAAATAATTTAAGAAGGGTCAGTGGTAGTGTACACTTTTTCTATCCCTAGAGGTTAGAACCCTTCTCTTTTGAGTTTGCCCTGATAAAGGAAACTTTATAACCTTAATATTGGGGGGAGGTCACAGCAATTGGCTGGAAAGGATACACAAGTATGTGTCTTTCCTAATTTCTTTCTAGCTTACTATCCTAAGCTGTTGTGGTTAAAATATTAATATTTTGCATAATCTGTTTATCATGTGAGATAAACAACCGCATACTCATTTAATTTTCCTTTCTTTACAGCAGGAACCTCAGATGAAATGCGATGCGATCTTCTGCAACCATACGAGTAGGAACTTCAACGGTCACAAAGCGTGTAAGTCTCATGCCCCCTGTACCATCACTACTGAAACCCTGCAGTACTGGGACCCCCAAGACTGCAATATCTGCCGGACCTTGGTGACCGAAGGTTTCGACGATCCCAAGTCAACGGAGTCGAAGGATGCGGCATGAGAAAAACTGCGCAAGTAGGTACGAGGGTTCCAGAAGAACTCTCTGGGACCATACCTACCTAACGATAGGATGCGTAGCTTGCTGTTCCCGAAAGCGGGTAGTGAAATTGTCATGCCCCAAGCACAACCTGGACCTCCCTGCGTCAAGATTGCCATCGAGACGGATGTCAGTGAGGCTTTGCAAACTATGGACATCCACCAGGAGGAAAGGATGTCTGAAGTGTCTACGCACACTGAAAAGGATCTACTAAAGGATGATCCGGAGGAGGAGTCTACTATACCTCTGGAAGATGATGAGGTTGAGTCAGAGTCTCTTCCGTTTGTGCCGGCACCGGAGCCGTTACACTCGTCATCTTCAGCTTCTACCCCTCCTTTGGACAACATGAGCCAGACACTGGCCCATCTTACAACCTTAATGGAGAACATTCACAAGCAAGGCGAAGCAAGGGAAGCGAGACTCGAGAGTGAGCTCCGTGAAGCTCCACTTACCGCCTCCCGATGGTCATACAAGCGACCCAGAGTCCAAGACCTCCCAACCTGCTCCAAAACCAATTCCTGGAGGTATGCGGAGTTTATGCCGATTACTAACGGCAAACTCCACATCTCGGAGAAGATGGGAGCCGTCCCCTTAGACGACATCTAGTTTTGGCCAAGCTTTAACGCTTACCCTGATTGCTTCATTCGACTGAAGCATGAACCAACGCCAAAAGAGGAGACGGAACCGAAGGAGGTCATGGTTTTCGACCACGATAAGGCACAGGCTCTCTTGTCGAGTAGCCTGAAAAAGACGGGCTATTCAAATTCGAAAGTGTCTGCCTTGAGCAAGAAACACCCTACTTTTCTTGCTCCTGCTTTATTAGCCTTCCCCTTTACATAGGGGGCATTTAAAACTGTTGCCAAGGCAGTGGAGGCAGGCAAACCCTGTCCTGCACTAGAGTAGTGCAGGCCTCTGTCGTTAGCCTTGCCCATGGAAGAGAAGGAATGGAAGGAAGTCCACCTAACTCTCTCAGTAGGGAAACTGGACGCAGACATCGCTGGACGACAGTTTAGGGAGAATCTCCCTAAACTTTCTGACTTTCTCTTGCACAAGGAACAAGAGACAAAGGAGAGACTTGCTGCATCCTTATCCCTACAAAACTGCATAGAGATGTGTGCAGGCCAAAGAAGTACTCCAGACATACTCATGGTCCTGGCCAAAATGCATATGGCCACCCTAGTAAAGGACCGGTATGCTTTCATAAAGGCTAGGAGAGCCTGTAGAGAGTTCGTGTTCGCTGCTGCAACAGTGAAACACGAACCCAGGAAGCTGATATCTTCTAACATCTGGGGTGAAGACCTCTTCCCGAACGAAGTAGTCAGAGAGGTAGTTGAGAAAGTCACCACGGAGAATAGGAACCTTCTCCAGAAGTGGGGCATCTCAAAGAGGAAGTCTTCCCCGGATGTTGGTCCCCAACCTAAAAGGAAGACGAAGAAGCCTAGACTTCCCCCTCGACCTGCTCAACAACATCCCAGAGTCACCTTGACTGCGGTGCCCCAAGTGGTGGCCACACCACTGACCAGCATTCAACTCCGGGTTTGAGAGGCAAACCACTACCTTTCGGCCGAAAGGTAAAGGATCCAGACAGGGCTCCTCTAGACATCCCTTAAGAGGTAGGGGAGGACGCTGTCGAGGAGGTAAACCCTCCGGACAATCGAAGCAAGGAGATACTTCCGGTAGGAGGGAGGCTCCAACATTTTCAGGTTCGTTGGATCTTCGATCCTTGGGCCCACGGCCTAATCAAGATTGGACTAGGATGGAAATGGACCAAGTCTCCACCATCATTTCCTCAATTCTTTCAACACTCCACCCCCTCATTAGAAGAATATACCTTAGAGCTCTTGAGCAAACATGTTATAAGGAAAGCAAAGTCCATCAAATTCCAGGGAAGGATGTTTTGTGTTCCCAAGAAAGACTCAGACAAACTCAGAGTCATTCTGGACTTGTCGCCACTCAACAAGTTCATAGAAAACAGCAAGTTCAGGATGTTAACCCTTCAACACATAAGGACCCTGTTACCCAAAGGGGCGTTCACAGTCTCGATAGACTTGGCAGATGCCTATTGGCACTTTCTAGTCAGTCGCCCCCTCTCCTCCCACCTAGGATTCAAGTTACATAAGATAAAGTAAGTTCTCAGAGCCATACCCTTCGGACTAAACATAGCCCCAAGGATCTTCACGAAACTTGCAGACGTAGTCGTGCAACAACTACACCTAGAAGGTGTTCAGGTAGCAGCCTACCAGGACGACTGGCTGGTGTGGGTAGCATCCGAAACGGCTTGTCTGCAAGCATCCAAAGAAGTGATCCAGTTCCTGGAACATCCGGGATGCAAGATCAACTTCAAGAAGCCTCGACTCTCTCCAGCTCAAGGGTTTCAATGGCTGGAAATCTATTGGAACCTGAGGTCACACCGCCTCTCCATTCTGTTAGGGTAAAGGAGGGAGATCGCAAGGTCTGTCAAGAGACTTCTGAAATCCGACAGGATCTCAAGACGCCAACAGGAAAGAGTACTGGGTTCTCTCCAGTTAGCAACAGTAACAGACTCAGTGCTAAGAGCACAGCTGAAAGATGCGACAGGAGTCTGGAGAAGATACGCATCAGACGCTCTTAGAGATCTAAAAGGACCGATACCGGCCTTACTACGATCACTTCTCAAGCCGTGGTCGAAGGCCAAGAGCCTAACGAGGACCGTGCCCTTGCAACCACCTCTGCCATTGTTGACCATTCACACGGATGCCTCGACGGAAGGATGGGGAGTTCACTCCCATCAAAGGAAAGTCCAAGGGACTTAGTCATCTCTGTTCAAGGCCTTTCACATCAATATTTTGGAGGCCATTGCAGTCTTCTTGACGTTGGGAAAACTCTCCCCTCGCAGATCAGTCCACATCAGGCTGATCTTGGACAGCGAAGTGATAGTGATATGTCTGAATCGACAAGACTCGAGATCGTCCCATATCAACCATGTGATATTAGCCATCCTTTGTCTAGAGAGATGGCACTTATCAACAGTTCACTTACAAGGATTCCGCAATGTGACAGCGGACGCTCTATCCAGGCTCAAGCCGATAGAGTCAGAGTGGTCCTTAGACGCAGACTCATTCTCCTTCATCTTGGAACAAGTCCCGGAATTACAGATCGACCTCTTCGCGACGAGCGACAACAAGAAACTACCTCGATATGTAGCCCCATACGAGGACCCTTTAGCGGAGACAATGGACGCCATGTCCCTCGGTGGGAACGAATGGACCCGGATTTTCCTGTTCCTTCCATCCAATCTCCAGCTGAAGGTCCTCAACAAGCTGAGATCCTTCCAGGGAACGGCAGCTCTAGTGGCCCCAAAGTGGCCCAAGAGCAACTGGTTCCCTCTAGTGATGGAACTGAAGCTGAGGCCGGTCCCTCTACCCAACCCAGCACTATCTCAACACGTTCAGAAGTTAACTGTCTTCACTTCATCACAGAGAACCCAAAACCTTCATCTCATGATTTTCTCGCCTTAGCGGTTAAGAAAAGATTTGGGATCTCAAAAGGCAGTATAGACTTATTAGAAGAATACAAGTTTAAGTCAACTAGAAGACAATATGAATCATCTTGGAAAAAGTGGGTTGCTTTCGTTAAAGCAAAAGGACCAAAAGAAATTTCAGTAGACTTGTGTCTGTCCTTTATCCACCTTCATGAGCAAGGTCTGGCCGCCAACATGATAACTACGTGTAAGTCAGCTCTGACTAGACCACTTCTATATGCCTTTCAAGTGGACCTAACGAACAAAATCTTAACAAGATCCTGAAGGCATGCGCTAGACTTAGGCCTGCAGCTCCTCCGAAGCTCATTTCATGGTCTTTGGACAAGGTCCTACATTATGCTTCATCTGTGAACAATGAAGATTGTTCTCTCAAGGATCTAACCCAAAAGGTTATTTTCCTTTTCGCTATAGCCTCAGGGGCTAGAGTTAGTGAAATAGTATCCCTATCAAGAAATGAGGGCCACATTCAGTTCACAGAAGTGGGAGAACTAAATCTCTTTCCTGATCCAACCTTTCTCGCCAAGAACGAGCTACCCACTAAGAGATGGGGTCCCTGGAGAATCTGCCCTCTGAAGGAAGATGTCTCTCTGTGTCCAGTTGAGTGTCTAAAGGTCTATCTTCGTAGAACTTCAGACTTCAGGGGAGGACAGCTCTTCAAAGGAGAAACTTCTGGATCAAAGTTATCCCTAAAACGACTGAGGGCGAAGCTCACCTACTTCATTTGCAGAGTGGATCCCTACAGTACACCCGCTGGACATGATCCGAGAAAAATTGCTTCATCACTGAACTTTTTTCAGTATATGGACTTTGAGCATCTTCGCTCTTATACCGGATGGAAGTCATCCAGAGTGTTCTACAAACAGTATGCAAAGCAAGTGCACGAACTGAAGCATTACGTGGTGGCGGCAGGTAGTGTATTGAAACCTGTCGTCTAGTGCTCCGATGAACAGTGAATTGATTGGAACTATCAATTAGGGTGAAAAGGTGTTGACACTTCCAGTGCGATACCTTTTAAGTGGGTGGCACCATGGTGACACTAATTCTGTTCAAAATCTCAGGTGTGGAATTATACAGATAATACTTGTTCTGTGTGTACATAGTACACAGTGTTAATAGTATACAACATTTACAGAAAATTATATTAGAAAATTTTATCAAAATTTTCAAATCTCAGTGGCACTAATCATTTCTTCCCTTTCAGGGAGAAAAACCTTTTCTGTATACGTTGTACGTATAATTCCCTTAACATGTTACACTCGTTATTCCATTTGGTCATTTATTCGAAATAAATGTCTATTAGAGTGTAATTGCGTCTTATTTCGCCCTGCACTTAGCATAATAAATATGGGCAGAGATATCTTACTTATTTAACTAAGTAAACCATATTATTGTGTGCTTACAAACAATGGATATAGTTGATACTTAGTTGTTCCGACAACGTATACAAACCGTGGGACTTTTGTATATTTAGTTGATACTTGTATTTGATCATACAATATATGCAAACCTTGAGACCCCTTTTCTACTGTCTAGTATGACTCTTCCCTGCAAGGGGCAGGAAGCCCTAACATTGTCCATGATTAGTGGTAATGACATATAACGGTAACGTCATATGTCTCAATGGTCCGGATGACCATAGAATAATTGTCCCAAGGTTAAGGCACCTATGAAAATCGACAGATAGAGTACTTTCTATTAATTCTTTTGTAAACTTCCATCAGGATGACAAGGCTTGAGCCCAAAAAACAGATTTTGAAGCGAAGCGAAAAATCTATTTTTGGGTGAGATAGCCATGTCGTCCTAATGGACCCGCCCTCCTTTTCCATAGAAAAGGCTTAGGCAAGATCCCTCCCGAAATTACTATATCTGTAGCATCATGCTTAATGCTATAAGGAATGAGCGCCATCTTGGATACTCGTAATAGTTCGGGAGGAAGGGTAACCTTGATAACGGCTCCCCTTCTGTTTTTCGCCACTCTTCCCCCTCGAAACGAAAACGCTATTCGGGGTGAAGATTGCTATGTGTAGTATCAAGATATACGTCCCCTGATATTATGTGATGTCCTTAAGAAAAATTTTAAGGTTATTCACACCAGGAGTTAGAATTCTGGAGACCTAAATGTCAATTCTCTGGGAATATCACTGTACTGTAGCCAAATATCCCTTGGAAAGTTACCAATAGGAACCTTGCATCAGGACGACATGGCCATCTCACCCAAATATAGATTTTTCGCTTCGCTTCAAAATTGTTATATATATATATATATATATATATATATATATATATATATATATATATATATATATATATATATATATATATATATATACATACATATATATTTTTATATACTGTATGTATTTATATAAATTATTTGTATATATATATATATATATATATATATATATATATATATATATATATATATATATATATATATACAGTAATACGTTGACATACGAGTGTCCCAACATCTGAGAAATTTGACATACGAGGAAAGTTTCGAGCAAATTTTTGCCCCGAGATACGAGACAAATTTGAGATACGAGGATACGAGACATTTCCTATGCTGCTGCTAGGTGGCCGAGTGTGCGAGAGGGTGCTCACAAGGACGAGGATACGAGACATTTCCTATGCTGCTGCTAGGTGGCCGAGTGTGCGAGAGGGTGCTCACAAGGACAGCATGGCTCATTCTTTCCCATCTGATCTCCGTCGCGTAAAGTTATCTCCGAGCATTGGCTGTAGGGTTTACATTTTTTATGTGTTTTTTGCGTTAATCAGTACAGAATTGAGTGAATAACCAATGGGTCCATAGCAAGCGAGCCCAAACAAGGGTAGTGAAAAGAAAAAGCCCATGATGACAATCGAGAAAAAGCATGAAATAATAAAAAAAACATGAGAGTGGTATACGAGTGACTGAGCTGGCTCGCCAATATGAGAGGAGTATATCAACATCCCTAGATAGGTTCCTTTTAAAAAGGCTGGCATAAAGTGAAAGTGAAAGCAAGTCAAAAAGTGAGGGAAAAAGAGCCAAGTCGGAATAAGAAAAGTTAAAAAATGAAAATGAAAGCAAAATTAGAATTAAGTTTAGTGTAACTCAAGATTAACATTTATTTTCAAGTGTGTGTACAGTAAACTAATTTCATGTAAGTTAAATTTAAAGTTAAAGTTATGTTACGTAGTGTTACAAAAGTGTAGCGTACCAAACGTGTTGCCTTGCAAGTCTATCTCCTCCTCTTTCTCTCTCCCTCCTCCTCCGCACACAACTCCGTTAGCCGCTACCATCTGTTTCGTAGGTAAGAACTCCATAAGAATGTCACCTATATAATATATATATATATATATATATATATATATATATATATATATATATATATATATATATATATATATATATATATATATATATATATATATATATATATATATATATATATATATATTTCTATAAATTATATGTGTATGTATGTACTGTATGTATATATATATATATATATATATATATATATATATATATATATATATATATATATATATATATATATATATATATATATATATATATATTATGTATGTATGTATGTATATGTATATTGCCCCGAGATACGGGAAAAGTTTGAGATACTAGGATACGGGACGGTTCCCTATGCGGCCGCTAGGTGGCCGAGTGTGCAAGAGGCTACTCACCAGGACAGCATTGCTTGGTCTTTCCCGTCGGATCTCCGTCAAGTAAAGTTATCTCCGGGCATCGGCTGTAGTGTTTGCACTTTTTACGTATTTTTTGCGTTAATCTGTACAGAATTAAGTAAATAAGCAATGGGTCCAAAGCAAGCGAGTGCAAACAAGGGTAGTGAAAAGAAAAAGTGTATGATGACAATCGAGATGAAGTATGAAATAATAAAAAAACATGAGAGTGGTGTAAGAGTGACTAAGCTGGCTCGCCAATATGAGAGGAGTACATCAACAATATGTACCATTCTCAAGCAGAAGGATGCTTTAAAGAGCACCAAGCCTTCCAAAGGACTAACCGGCCTTTCCAAGCTGTGCAGTGATATCCATGATGAGATGGAGAGGCTTATTTTTAGTATGGATAAAGGAGAAACAATTGGCGGGATGTAGTGTGAACGAGACTATCATCTGTGAAAAGGCCAGCAGAATCTACGATGACTTGAAAAGAAAGCAAGCATCTGAAATAGGGGAGACTTTGATGCCAGCGGAAACCTTCGAAGCCAGTCGTGGCTTGTTAGGTAATTTAAAAAAACGGACTGGGATACTCTCGGTTGTGAGGCATGGGAAGCAGCAAGTTCCGACTCGAAAACCGCGGCGGACTTCGTCAAAACTTTTGCCTCGATAAACGTAGAACAAGGATACATCCCCCAACAAGTGTTCAACTGTGATGAAACTTGGCCTTTTCTGGAAGGAGATGCCCAGGAGGATATTCATCACGGCATAGGAGTAGAGACCACCGGGCCATAAACCCATGAATGACTGGTTATTTCTAACCTTGTGTGTCAATACCAGCTGTGACTGTAAGGTCAAGCCACTGCTGGTGTACCGTTCAGAAAACCCACCTGCTTTCAAGAGCCAAAGGAGCTTGAAAGAAAAACTACAAGTGATGTGGCGCGCTAATGCTAAGGCTTGGGTTATGCGGCATTTCTTCACAGAATGGGTTAATTTAGTGCTTTGGTCTGGCAATCAAAAAATATTTGGCGGAGAAAAACCTCCCAATGAAATGTATCCTTGTCCTCGACAATGCCCCTGGTCACCCTCCTGGTCTCAAAGAGGACATTCTTGATGAGTAGTGGTTCATCAAGGTGCTTTATCTCCCGCCCAACACCACGCCACTCCTCCAGCCCATGGACCAACAAGTAATTTCCAACTTTAAAAAACTCAACCTTCCTGAATTTTGGGAGGAACATTTCAATATCGTCCATTGCTTAAAAATTATTGTCGATGCATGGCAGGGTTTCACACGAAGAACTCTTAATTCAGCATGGAAGAAATTGTGGCCAGCTTCCGTCACTGAGAGGGACTTTGAAGGGTTCGATACGCCAGACCCTGATGACCCCGAACCTATTGTGGTGGATGAAATCGTGTCTCTTGGAAAGTCCATAGGGCTGAAGGTAGATGAGGCAGACATGAACAACTTTGTCGTGGAGCATCAGGAAGAGCTCACGTTACAGGAATCGATCGAGCTCCAGGAGATGCAACATTCGTAGGTGTTGCAGGAGCTCAGTAGCGAGGAGGTGGTGGAAGACGAGGGCCGCCTTTCTACGACGGAAATCAAAGACGTGTTAGCGAAGTGGCAGGAGTTATCTGATTTTATGAAAAAGAGACCCGGACATGTTGGCGTGTGGTCGTGCGTTAGCCTTTTGTGACGACACTTGCGTACGTCATTTTCGTAACATTTTGAAGGGGAGAGAATAGCAAAAATCCCTAGATACATTCTTTTTTGATAGGGCGGCAAAAAAATGAAGGTAAAAGCGAGGCAAAAAGAGCCAAGCCGGAAGAAGAAAGGTAGAAAAATGAAAATGAAAACAAAATTAGAATTAAGTTTAGTGTAATGTAAGATTAACATTTATTTTTAAGTGTGTACAGTAAGCTAATTTCCTTTTAAGTTAAATCTAAAGTTTAAATTGTTACATAGTGTTACAAAAGTGTAGCGTACCGAACGTGTTGCCGTCAAGTCTATCTCCTCCCCTTTCTCTCTCCCTCCTCCTCACACCCCGCCGTTAGCTGCTACCATCTGTCTCGAAGGTAAGAACTCCATAATAATGTCACATTGTATTGCAGATCATAACCAGCACATAGGTATTTGTCATTTTGTGAGCATGGGTTGTGAATTAGAACAATTAAAAACATGTTCATCCTCGGAAGTATTCTGATTTTAGGTGGATTTTCAGGGGGTGGGAACTAATAATTTTTTTTTTTTACTTATTCTATATGAGAAAAATTGATCCAAGATACGAGCAAATTGACACACGAGCTCAGGTCCCGGAACGCATTAAGCCCCTATCTCAAGGTATTACTGTATGCATATATATATATATATATATATATATATATATATATATATATATATATATATATATATATATATATATATATATATATATATATATATATATATATTATATATATATATATATATATATATATATATATATATATATATATATATATATATATATATATATATATATATATATATGTATATATATGTATGTGTATATATATGTATATATTTATGTTTATATATATATATATATATATATGTATGTATGTGTAATAAAAAAAGAAAATAATGAATCATTTGGAAAAAAATAATTTATTTAATATAGTTCAACATGGTTTTGTGCCCGGAAAAAGTACACAAACCCAACTGATAGCACACTATGAAAACATATACAAAAATATAGTAAATGGAAAAGACACAGATGTGATCTATCTAGAGTTTGCAAAAGCCTTTGACAAGGTAGACCATAATATATTAGAGGAAAAAAAATGAGAAAGCATAATATTGTGGGAAAGATAGGAAAATGGGTAAAAGAATTTCTGCAAAACAGAAAACAGAGTGGTTGCAAATGACGAGAAATCAGATGAAGATCAGGTAATATCTGGCGTGCCACAGGTTACAGTATTAGTTGCACTGCTGTTTTGTTACTATAATCTCAGAAGTAGACTGTAATGTTAAAGACTGTATTGAGAAGTTTCGCCGATGACACAAGAATAAGTAGAGAAATTACTTGTGATGAAGATAGGAACTCATTACAAAGAGATCTAAACAAAATATATGAATAGGCAGAGATAAATAGGATGGTATTTAACTCCGGTAAATTCATTTCAATAAACTATGGAAACAGAGAAGGAATGGTATGTGCATACAGGGGACCTAATAACGCGACAATCACAAACAAAGAAGCAATTAAAGACCCTGGTGTAATGTTAAACAGGAATGTGTTATGCAACCACCGAATAGCAACACTGATGGCTAAATGTAAAGCAAAAATGGGAATGATATTCAGATACTTTAAAACAAGAAAAGATGAACACATGATTATGCTTTACAAAACTTATGTACGTAGTACACTCGAGTACTGCAATGTGATATGGTACCCACACTACCAAAAGGATAATGCACAAATAGAGAGTGTACAAAGGTCCTTTACTGCTAGAATAGAAGAAGTTAAGGACCTTGACTACTGAGAAAGACTGCCATTTTTAAAACTATACAGTCTAGAAAGGAGAAGAGAACGCTACATGATAATACAAGCATGTAAGCAAATCGAAGGAATTACTGAAAACATCATGGAGCTAAAAATATCCGACAGAGCAAGCCGAGGTAGATTAATATTGCCCAAAACTAAGGAAGGGGCACAGGACATTAATCCACTACGCACAAGCATTGATAATGCAGCGACTATTTAATGCCCTGCCAGCTCATCTCAGAAACATATCAGGAGTGAGCATAGATGTGTTCAAGAATAAGCTCGATAAATACTTAAGATGCATCCCAGACCATTCAAGACTGGAAGATGCAAAATACACCGGAAGATGCATTAGCAACTCTCTGGTGGACATACGAGATGCCTCACACTGAGGGCCCTGGGAGAACCCAAACATAGAATAAGGCAATAAGATTCTCTCTCTCTCTCTCTCTCTCTCTCTCTCTCTCTCTCTCTCTCTCTCTCTCTCTCTCTCTCTCTCTCTCTCTCTCAAATCATAGCTTGAAATATCCGATTTTGTTTTGGAAGTAGTATTGCATTCTAGAAAATTATGATTATTTAAATAGTTAATTTTGTATTATCAAATTATTTATGTAATTTACTATAAAAATTTTGGGTGTTTTAACGATATACTTCCAAATTTCGGGTGTATTTTAACGATATAAATATTCATTTTGGTGCTGTGATCATATCAGCTGATCATGTGTGAATAGATAATAAAAAGTATTGTTTAATACTGTATACTATTTCTTAACTTATTCAAAACATCTACTATATGTAGTTAAAATAGTATTACAGAAGCACCAATGTGTTATAAACAATCATAATACAGTATTCATAAAATGCATTTAACCCTGGATAGGTACGGTGGGTCGTTTGCGACCCCGAGCGTCAAAAAAAAACAGGTTTTTCTCACGTGACTCACCCCTGTGACTGAATTTGTGGGTGATCGACCTGCAGGAGGTGTCTCCCCTACACGCTCTAGTAGTGTCCAGATGTGCATTGCTGTAGCTGTACTCCTTCCCCGATTTCTGAGACGCGTCGGGGTCGTTCGCGTCCGAGTTTACCCTTCTGAGGTAGTTTGCATAATTATCAAAGTTATTACGTATTATGAAATTGTCGTAGAATGGTGCAACTTGTATAGGTTATCAGTTGTGGAAAGTCTTGGTGGATTGTTTGGCTACCATGTGCATGTTTTTTTTTTTAGTTAAAATGTCGTTCATCACCACGAAGACCATTTTACCGCGAGTGCCCTTTTTTCATTTTTTTTCATTTTTTTGCCAAGTCATTTTTCCGTAAGATATTGCCAAATAGTGTCGTAAAACTTTTGCTTGTTTAGTGTTGGAAAGTGTGTCTAGATGATCTGGCTACCCATGCATGACTTTGTTTTTGTCAGATACGACGTAGTTATTGGTATATTGGGTATTTAACTGCGGTTACCAATTTCTGTTTTTTTTTCAATATTTGTAAAAATTACTACGTAGTAAGGAATTGCCGTATATTATTGATTTTTTTTTCATGTTTATGTGTTAGAAAGTGTGCCTTGATGGTTGGGCTAACACGTGCATGTCTTTTTTTTTATCTGAGATGTCGTATATTAGAATGTCGGGCATTTTACCGCGAGTGTCCCTTTTTAATTTTTTTTAATTTTTTTGCCAAGTCATTTTTCCGTAAGATATTGCGAAATAGTGTCGTAAAACTTTTGCTTTTTTAATGTTGGAAAGTGTGTCTAGATGATCTGGCTACCCATGCGTGATTTTGTTTTTGTCAGATACGACGTAGTTATTGGTATATTGGGTATTTAACTGCGGTTGCCAATTTCTGTTTTTTTTTTCAATATTTGTAAAAATTTACTACGTAGTAAGGAATTGCCGTATATTATTGATTTTTTTTCATGTTTATGTGTTAGAAAGTGTGCCTTGATGGTTGGGCTAACACGTGCATGTCTTTTTTTTTTATCTGAGATGCCGTATATTAGAATGTTGGGCATTTTTCCGCGAGTGCCCCTTTTTATTTGTTTTGCATTTTTTTGCTTAGTCATGTTACCGTAAGGAATTGGCAAGTAGTGTCGCAAAACTTATATTTTTATAGTGTTGGAAAGTGTTTCTAGATGATCTGGCTACCCATGCCTATTTTTTTTTTAGCCAGATATGGCGTATATATAAGTATGTGTTCGATTTTCCTGTGATTGCCATTTTTTCGTTTTTTCCCATTTCTTTCAAAATTACTACGTACTAAGGAACTATCACAGAGTAATATTTCATTTATATGTTTATTTGTCGGAAAATATGCCTTGATGGTTTGCCTAGCACGTGGCTGAAATTTTTTTTTTCTGAAATGCCGTATATTAGAATGGCCATTTTTCCACGAGTGCCCCTTTTTATTTGTTTTGCATTTTTTTGCTTAGTCATGTTACCGTAAGGAATTGGCAAGTAGTGTCGCAAAACTTATATTTTTATAGTGTTGGAAAGTGTTTCTAGATGATCTGGCTACCCATGCCTATCTTTTTTTTAGCCAGATATGGCGTATATATAGGTATGTGTTCGATTTTCCGGTGATTGCCATTTTTTCGTTTTTTCCCAATTCTTTCAAAATTACTACGTACTAAGGAACTATCACAGAGTAATGATTCCTCTAGATGTTTATTTGTCGGAAAATTTTGTTTACTTTTTTTTTGATTGAATATCATCAAATTTTTTTAGCTAAAATATTGTTTTACATTTTTTTTTTTCGATTTTATTTCCCTTCAAAAAAATTTTTTTGGGTCAGAATTTTAATTTTATAGTCGTAAAATAATCGACAATTATCCAGCAACCCACCATACAATTTTTATGCATATCCAATAATAATTAGATTAGTAAATAACACCTTGAAATTGACATACCCTTCCTACATTTCAAGTAGCAGATTAGGGAGTCTGAGTCAGTGTGGTTGGCGGCCATTTTGTGGACATATCCGAAGCGTAAGCTGCCCTATCTATATATATTCTTGTTCCCTATAGAATTTGTGATATTTTGGTATATTTTTACCTGCATAAATATCATATTATATATTAAATATATGTATTTTTTTACGAAATTTCCAAGTACTCAAAAAATTACCTTTAGATATGGCCCCTGATATAAATGTAATTTACAAAATAATGAAGATTTTTTTACATATTTCTATTTTAGGATAACATATGTTTATTCCCTAAAAAAATTAGTCACTTCCTATTTCATTTGGGTACCCCAAAAAATTCATGAAATTTGGACAATTTTTTTTGGCCAAAAAAAGTTACCCTT
This sequence comes from Palaemon carinicauda, assembly GCF_036898095.1. Classification (NCBI taxonomy): domain Eukaryota; kingdom Metazoa; phylum Arthropoda; class Malacostraca; order Decapoda; family Palaemonidae; genus Palaemon; species Palaemon carinicauda. The sequence continues at coordinate 65,567,933 of NC_090732.1, forward strand.
TTTTTCTCATTTCAGATCTTCACCTCCATGGGTCTGACTTCATCCAAAATACATCAAGATGTGTCCTAAACATTCAAGAATCAATTCCTAAAAGGATTTCTGTATATATGTATAAACTTTTTTTATGAATTTTTATGTCAGGTCTTTTTTTTTTCTACTTAATTTTTTAAAATATTTATAATAAATAGTTTTTCTGCAGATGAGTAGTATTTATCTTTACAGTTGTTTTAAGCATTCATTGAAGTTTTTTTTGGCAAAAGAAAAAAGGAGGTTACTGCAAAAACTGATTTTTCAAGAATTTTTTTTGGCGTCGGGGTCGTTCGCGTCCGAGTATACCCTTAAAGGGGTGTCCGAGGACCGTACCTATCCAGGGTTAAAGCTCTCATTGCAGTAGCCTACTTATTCTCTCTCTCTCTCTCTCTCTCTCTCTCTCTCTCTCTCTCTCTCTCTCTCTCTCTCTCTCAAATCATAGCTTAAAATACCGATTTCTTTTCGGAAGCATTAATGCATTCTAGATAATTGCGATTATTTAAATAGTTAATTGTGCTTTGATAATACATTTATGTACTTTAGTTTTAAATTTTAGGTGTATCTAAACGATCGAAGTAATTTGGGTGCTGTGATCATATCAGCTGATGCACATACGAATCAATAACAAAGAGTATTGTTTAACACTGTACACTATTTTTTAACTTACTCAAAACATCTGCTACATCTAGTTAATATTGTATTACATAAGAACCAATGTGTTATAAGCTATCATAATATTCATATAATACATTTATATGAGTGTTATGGGGTCCTTTGACTGGCCAGACAGTACTACATTGGATCCTTCTCTCTGGTTATGGTTCTTTCCTTTTGCCTACACAGACACCGAATAGTCTGGCCTATTCTTTACAGATTCTCGTCTGTCCTCCCACACCCGAAAACACTAAGATTACCAAACAATTCTACTTCACCCAAGGGGTTAACTACAACACTGTAACTCTTCAGTTGCTACTTTCCTCTTGGTAAGGGTAGAAGAGACACTCTAGCTATTGTAAGCAGCTCTTCTAGGAGAAGGACACTCCAAAATCAAACCATTGTTCTCTAGTCTTGGGTAGTGCCATAGCCTCTGTACCATGGTTTTCCACTGTCTTGGGTTAGAGTTCTCTTGCTTGAGGGTACACTCGGGCACACTATTATATCTAATTTCTCTTCCTCTTGTTTTGGTAAACTTTTTACTGTTTATATGGGAAATTTTTGTTTTAATGTTACTGTTCTTAAAATATTCTATTTTTCCTTGTTTCCTTTCCTCACTGGGCTATTTTCCCTGTTGGGGCCTCTGGGCTTATAGTATCCTGCTTTTCCAACTAGGGTTGTAGCTCAACATTTCATAATAATAATAGCTCTCTCTCTCTCTCTCTCTCTCTCTCTCTCTCTCTCTCTCTCTCTCTCTCTCTCTCTCTCTCTCTCTCTCTCTCTCTCATGAAATCTTTGTTTCTATGTAAATTGTATATTGAATACTCGCTGACGGAGCCATAATAGATAATTTCCTAAGCTTCATAATCAAGCACCACAGAGCTAAAAACTATAAAATGTCGTGCATCAGCAACATGAATCAAACTTCGGTTATCGTTATGTGATTCAACAGTACAAGTAATTATAGATAAGATGCTAAAATGTTAATATTACAAGCATTATTATTGGATACAGTTAAGTAAAACACCAGTTTAATCAAAATCCGGTTTATTTCAAAGATAGCTGTAATTGTTTATCACAGTAAATGGATATACACTGCACAGAGAGAACAAGCCAGCTAGACCAGGTGGGTGGAAAAATAGGTATTGGCACGAAACACTCCCAGTGTAAAGGAGCATGGGCTATTTGAAATCATCTTGCAGCGTGCATTTTATTGTGATTATGAAAATTTTTATTTGATAGGTGTTCTTATTAGTGAAAAACCAAAGCCGCAAAGCAAGAACTCGCAATGTACAAGGGCCGACTGTATTTTATTGTAATACAAGCAAGATATAGGCTGGGAGGAACGTAGAGAGTAGAGGTCCCCTTTTTTGTTTTGTTTCATTTGTTGATGTCGGCTACCCCCCAAAATTGGGGGAAGTTCCTTGGTATATGTATGTACTGTATGTACAAGCAAGATTCATTGATTTTAATATGTACCTGTACTTACTTTGTAGAATGAATAAACTTTAAATATTCAGGAAATAGTTTTTTAACTTATTTACTGAAATGAAAGAAAAATTTATCGCTTATGTTTTGATATGCATTGTAGCATTGTGTATACATACATACTGTACGTAGACACAATACAGTACTTTTCATTGTGTTTTTATTGATATAAAACTAATAGTGAATAAATAATCATGACATTAAAACAAATTTTTTTTTATCTTTTATTCATTTACCGAAATGAAAGAAAATTTATTGCTAAGGTGTTTGATATGCGTAGCAGCGCTGTGCATTCATACATACAATATAGTTCTGTTCATTTTGTTGTTTTAATTTAGAATTATACGTATCGATATAAAATTAATAGTATATAAATAATCATGACATTAAAAGGAAAAAATGTTACAATATATTTACAGTATTTACCGAAACGAAAGAAAAGGGTATCGTTAATGTTTTGATATGTGTAGTAGCGTTGTGCATACGTTCATACTGTACACACAATACAGTTCTGTTTATTGTGTTTTTTAACTTAGAAATGTAGTTATTAATATGAAATAGAAGAGCATGATCTTACGGCAGAAACTAGCATGAAGATTGGGAACTAACAATGGGAGAGCAGGACGATGGTGTCAAGTTTATAGTTTTGCGGCTTGCAAATTTTAAAATTATTTTTCGGCGGCCGGGCAAATTTCGTTTCGTGTCACGAGGAGTTTTTCATAATATGAAGTGAAAAAATCTTATATCTTTTCCTATCATGAATACAGACACTCATATCGGGAGGTATTACTGTACAACTTTCAGGACAGAACTTCTTTCAAATTAATTTTCAATGAAATGAATTTATCAAGAAACAAAAAAGTAGTAGAAGTTTAAAGTAACATTGTTTTGATGGAGCCGACTCTCGCCCATTAAAGAACTTTTAGTAAGGCCATATTTTGTATAGCTTTATCCTCAGGAGCAAGTCAGTGAACTTGTGCTATTTCGGAGGGACCAGGAGTTCGTCACCATAATCCCAGGCCGTCTTCTAATCTTGATCCCGGGCCTCCTTTTTTAAGCCAAAAAGGAAAGCCTCTTCAGAGATGGGATCCACATTATATTTTGGCTCTTAAAGTTCGTAATTAGGAACCTTTGTCTGGTGTTGCCCCTACAACTATCCTTACTCCATGTCCTCAGAAGGTAATTTTTTCTCATAATATCCAGACCAACAAGTCCCTATCAACAGGGCCTATCTGTATTCTAATGACCTCCCTAATTAAAAAAGCTGATCTTGTCTCTATCCTTAACACCCATGATAAAAAAAAGTTGTTTTTTCACTAACACTCATTACTAATATGCAATACCAGGACATCCAGAGCTTTATGTGTAGATCTTACCATAGGGTGTTTCTTGGATTCGTGATCCCTACAGGGGTAATCATGGAGAGAAGGACCGATCAGCTATGTCCTTCCGGAGAAACAAAACGTCTGATGGACCTCCAGTATTCTTCAGTCATTCCGAATGAGGAAAGACTCATACTTGTTAGTTTTTCTTCCTATCGATGGAAACATGCATGTGTTGCATGTTGGGATTGATAGTAGATAGTTATCCTTGATGTTGCACAAGACTATTTATTAAGGAGGCCGGCTGGCTAATGCTGATTTTTAAGGACAGGACTTTGACATTCAATTAATAAGGTGATTTGGGACATCTCCAAACCTCTTAGGATTTTTGCCTCTGACCTTCGGTTTTGCAACGTCGGGGCGATTTATCCGGAAAATAACTTTTTCAAATTCCATCTCCTCCCTTGATAATTAATATTAAGACCTGGGATTACTGCCCTATAATTAGACCTCCGATCAAATGAAGTCTTTTTTTCTAAAAGTAGTTTTTTTTTTGCTAGATGTGATTTTTTCATTATCATAAAAAATAAACCCTGTAAATCAGGGAAAAAATTTAGAAAATAAATATGAAAAAAAAATCTGAAAAAAGGGGTTCATTTTTATTTTTATTGTTTTTTAATGTCTTTCTAAGTTATATAACAAAGTTTGAATGCTATATCTTTAAAACTAAATGAGAAGATAGAATTTGAAGGTCAATAAGTATAGTTTTGAGATACGGGCATTCAAAGTTTTTCTTTGTATTTTACAAAGACAATATTAATAAATGATGATTATAAATTTTATGTTCCAATTTGGATGTTAATAAACCAAAACAAAGTTATTTATCTTAATTTAATCATAAATGAAGATCCCTTTGCTCAATATCATGCTTCTTTAGGTTCCTGTCAGGCGCGCTAGGGCGGCTGCTGCTCCATCTACACCACTCTCTCTCTCTCTCCCTCTCTCTCTCTCTCCGTTACTATTACCCACTTCTGACCTCTTATTAGAGCCAATTTTCTTTTTCCTTATGCTACCGTTATGTTGAAATTGTCTTTTCCTCTCTGGCATGATGGAATTCTTGCCGAAACCAAGAAAAACGAAGTGAAAAAGAGTGAAAGTCAGAGGGCAAACTCAAACGTGTACTCTCCCCAAGGGTTTTGCTAGCACTGAAGGTCAAAGGGTGTAATACTTTGTCTTGTGACTCATGGAATCTGTACAGATGCCATTGCTCAAATTTTTTCTTTATATTAAAATGCTATAATTTTCAAAATTTACGATAACAGAAGAACTAATGCATTTTCTTGTAGGGATCAATGTTTTCAGCTTCGAGTTACTTTTACTAATTACCCTGTAACTATGAATGTAAGAAGAATTTTGACCCAATATTTCGTATACGCATTCTCCATTTCGATATGAAGCTCAGTGAATTATTCCAGGATTTTGTATTTTTCGTCCTATACCCCCATATATTGGTATACTGGCTGGGCCCCTTAATGCTCTGGTACTAGTTCTTGGAGACTACACAGCACAGCTGCACTCTAGACTGCTAATCATCGCCTAATGGCTGCCACTGGAGGACTGAATTGTGTCATAATTCTCGTTTGCTTTCAATAATCCTATCGAAAGCAGAGTTGAAGATGATAATAATAATAATAATAATAATACAGTAATACCTTGACATACGAGAAATTTGAAATACGAGGAAAGTTTCGAGAAAATATTTGCCCCGAGATATGAGACAAATTTCAGATACGAGGATACGAGACAGTTCCCTATGCGGCCGTTAGGTGGCCGAGTGTGCGAGAGGCTGCTCACGAGAACAGCATCGCTCGGTCTTTCTCGTCGGATCTCCGTCGTGTAAAGTTATCTCCGAGCATAGGCCGTGGTGTTTGCATTTTTTACGTGTTTTTTGCTTTAATCAGTACAGAATTAAGTGAGTAAGCAACGGGTCCAAAGCAAGTGATTGCAAACAAGGGTAGTGAAAAGAAAAAGCGTATGATGACAATCGAGATAAAGCATGAAATAATCGAAAAACGTGAGTGGTGTACGAGTGACTGATCTGTCTCGCCAATATGAGAGGAGTACATCAACAATATGTACCATCCTCAAGCAGAAGGATGCTATAAAGAAGGAAATCAGAGACATGTTAGCGAAGTGGCAAGAGTTTTCTGGTTTTATGGAAAAGAGGAACCCGGACAAGTTGGCGTGTGGTCATACGTTAGCCTTTTGTGACGACACTTGTGTACGGCCTTTCCGTAACATTTTGAAGAGGAGACAAAAGCAAACATCCCTAGATAGGTTCCTTTTGAAAAGGCCGGCAAAAAGTGAAGGTGAAAGTGAGGCAAAAAGAGCCAAGCCAGAAGAAGAAACGTAAAAAAATTAAAATGAAAACAAAATTTGAATTAATTTTAGTGTAACGTAAGTTTAACATTTATGTTTAAGTGCGTGTACAGTAAGCTAATTTCATTTAAGTTAATTTAAGTTATGTTATGTAGTGTTACAAAAGTGTTGCGTACCTTATGTGTTGCTGTCAAGTCTCTCTCCCTCCGCACACACCGCCATTAGCCGCTACCATCTGTCTTAAAGGTAAGAATTCCATAATAATGTCACATTTTATTGCAGATTATAACCAGTGCATAGGCATTTGTTATTTTGTGAGTGTAGGTTGTGAATTAGAACAATTAGAAACATGTTTTTCCACTGTAATATACTGTTTTAGGTGATTTTTCTTAGGGTGGGAACAGATTAATTTTTTTTAGTTATTTTATATGGGAAAAATTGATCTGAGATACAAGCGAAGTGACATACAAGCTCAAGTCCCGGAACGCATTAAGCTTGTATCTCAAGGTGTTACTGTAATAATAATAATAATGATAACAATAATAATAATAATAATAATAATAATAATACTAAGATTTGAAGGCACAAAATTCTTGTTTTCATTCAATTCCAAGCCACCTGATTTTACCCAAGCATTAATTTGTTTGTGATCATTTTGAGTAATATTAATAATAATAATAATAATAATAATATGAAGAATATTCATGATATTAATTATATTAATATTATTTTTGCATTTAAGTAAATGCAAAAATGGATTTTGACAATCGATAAACCTATTTTTGGGAGAGTGCTCTCTGGTCTCCAGGACCCTCCCTTCTCCCTAGCCATGAGCAGGGGAGTGCGGCAATTAATTCTTACATGAGAACTTGAAGAGGGCAGTTGGGTGCAAAGTGATGTGAAAGTAGTATTGTTTCTGACTGGAACAGTGATTCTTGTTCATGAGGTGGTTACATAGTAATGATATCACCCATAGCAGATGAATTAAGCACTATAGGTGTTGTGTCAAAGGTCTCCTGTATACACACTGAGTCTGTGTTTTGTCTTGGCCTTAATCAGGTAGGTGAGACATTATATCTTTGTTATTAATGTCATATTGTATTCCCTGATCTAGCCTTTCACAGGAAAGTTCTTGGAGACCACACAGCACATCCCTAAAAATAAGGTTTTCCTTCGTCAAAACCTCTTATTTATTCCTGTTAATAAGATTTTTTTTTAAGTGGACCAAACACTTTGCTGGTAGTTGTAGTTGCTCTGAAACCTAATCATCATGAATTGGTGAAGGGATAGTTGTTTTTTAAGCATTTCACCACAGAAGTGATGCCAATATATGTATTGATATGGAAATGTATGTAAAAGACTATAGCTGACAGATATACAGTATAAAAGATTATCTATAACCCCAGGATGTTCGTGTATCCTTCTTGTGTGTTAAAGTACCAAGTAAAAGACAAATCCTGGTTCAGTAATGGTTCTAGACATGCTTATTTGGAGAAACAGAGGGCCTATTATCTTTGGAAGAATAACAGATGAAATTCAACCCATGAAGGACGACCCTTCCATATAATGGATGCATTATTTTCTATCAACTTGCGAGCGTCTATATTGTGGATGCATTTTTTCCATCCTTTCTCCCCATACGTTTTACTTTAGCTCCACCTTTTATTAATATCTCAGGCTACTTTAACCAATCAGTGATCGTTTACAAAGCAAAGTGTCCAAAAATTCTATACTTTGAGGTTATAGGAGTGTGCTAAGCATGCGCCGTTGGAAGTGAGGGTAGGTGCCGTTTGGCTTATCAATCGAGATTTTTTCTGTTGGCTCGATAAAAGATAATCTTTTTTTATGCAAAATTAAGACAATTTGTTTTATAATGGCTAATATTGATTATCTTAATAATTCAGAAACAAGTACTGATGATTTGGACAGCCATAATGAGCATGATAGTGATTATTATATTACTGATAGTGATGTTTATGACAACGATCTTTACATTGAACCTGTTGCTTCATCCTGGGCACATGTTTATCTGCCTGAAGGTATGAACCGTAGGAGTGTTTTATTTTTACCTAAAGAAACTTAGGTCCTTTGGGGACTCCTAACCGTAATTCAGTCTATTAACCCTTTTACCCCCAGGCTATTTGGAAATTTCCAACCCTTAACCCCCAGGGGGTTATTTTTTTCCCCGCACATTTTGCAGTATATTTTTTTTTCAAATTGCTCTAACAGCCTTCATTTTTGTCATAGAGAGGTCAGGTTGGTCTCATTCTCTTGGAAAATGCCTGAATTTTCTCAAAAAATTATCAAAAATATGAAAAAAAAAAATTTTTATAGCATTTTTTTGCAAGGACGTACCGGTACGTCCATGGGGATAAAGGGATGGCTCTTGTGAAACGTACCAGTACGTCCTTTGGGTGTAAAAGGGTTAAATACTTTTCTTTATTTGTAACTAATGACATTATAGATATTCTTGTTCCTGAAACTAACATATATGCCAACAGATTATTAGCTAGTAAGGAAGAGTAGATTAGATAAAAGTCCAGGATATCAATGATTTTTAGAGTGCTTTTTGTTCAACTAGAATTTTTTTTTTTCTTTTTTGAGAAACCGTGCCTTGAAATGAATACCTTCTAATTAGTCGCTTGTTTCATTTGAATGAAACCTTGAATAAGCCCAGAGGTGACCCACAGTATGACCCATGGTTTTGAGTACGCCCTCTTTTATTATATAATTTTTTTACTACGCTATTACGCGATCGATAGGACTTTTTCAAAACTATATTCTCTAGAAAATTAGCACTGTTATAACAAATAGGAATAATAAGTTTTGTAATAATCCAGCTTCAAAGTGACTGATTTTTATGCAACTGTGATTTCTAAAGACAATTTTTCTTTATCCAAACTAATTAATGATGTATAAAACATTAAATGGCATATTCAAAAACCTCATCTTCTTTTGGTTACAGTGATACCAAATACTTATATATTGAAGTGAATCATAATATATTTAGTTTTTTTTTCTTTAAATTTCCATAAACCACCGCAGTCCTTTGGCGGCGCCGCCCATCGTCCTTCATGGGTTAACTTGAAATAAGTGTAGAGATTTTGGTCAGAGAGTTTGCTTCAACTGAAAAGGAATAAAATTCAATCATAAAAGGAAACCCTTTCTGGTATAACCGAGGAGCGTAAGTGGTGGGCTGCCCTTAAATTTGCACTCTTTGGTGTAGATATAACAGTTCCTTCTTTGTTCAAACCAGTTTAGTTACTCACTGTTCAAAGGGAAAGGCAACCCTTTTGGCATATGGGGTTGACAGTAAGCAGAGTAACAAGAGACTTGATATTTCTCATTCTTGTTTTCCTAAGGCTAAACTAACTATTTAGCTTTTCAATCTCATAAAATAAAGCTCTCTTGATTGACATAGATGCTTACGGAAGTGTAGACCCACATGGTATTTCTTTTATTTTTTTATGCAAACTGCAGATTTCTTAGCTCCAAAGTTATGTTATTTTCTGCAAGTTATCAAGAAGTTCTTTTTCTACTTGTTGGAGAATTCATTTGGTTACTCCATTATATAAATGTGCTTGTAGTAGTTCGTCAAGTTGATTACTGCCCAATTTCCATAATTCACACATCATAAGTTTTTTAACGTCTTGGCAAAACGTCTTGATAGATATGTTGAAGGTAATCATCTGTTTTCTAGTTTGGCTTTCGTAAAGGCCTTGGAGCATGTTATGCCCTTTTTGCCATTTCCAATGCTGTACATAAACCTCTTGATTGTGGCCAGGAAGTTTGTATGATTGGCTTTGATTTTAGTGCTGCCTTCGACCGAATTAATCGTGAGGCTATTGTCTTAAACTCAAACAGTTGGTAGTTGGTGGGTCTTTTCTCAGCATCAATATTTAATTTTTAAAGTAAAAGATTTCAAAGAGTTGTTGTTGATGGGCACCATAGTGAGTATAGGAATGTAAAATCTGGTGTTCCACAGAGTAGTGTTTATGGCCCATTACTTTTCATACTATATAAATGTTACACGTGGTTTGGCCTAGAAAACAAGCTTGTTGCATATGCAGATGATGCTACTCTCTTTGAATCAATTCCATCTTCTGAATGTAGATCTGGGGTTGCAGAATCCCTTAATAGAGATCTATCTGAAATTAGTGCATGGTGCAAATTGTAGGGCATGAGGTTAAATCCTAACAAGACTCAAAATGATATTGTAAATAGGTCGAGGACAGTGGCTCATCAACATGCAGATCTCAGTATCGATAATGTTTCTTTAAACCCTGTATGGCTTGAAATATTGTGTGATTCCTGACAACAAATATACTTTTGGAAAACACATTAGGTCTGTGTCGTCTTCAATTGCACAAAAAAATGGCTTATTAAGAAAGTCTTTCAAGAGTTTTGGTGATCAATGTAATTTGAAAACGTGTTTTAATTCTTTCATTTCACCGTGCTTTGAGTATGTTCTCCTGTGTGGTCTACAACAGCTGAATTTCATCTCAATTTGTTGGAAAGGAACTTACGGTCTATTAAATTTCTTACTCCTGATCTAGATATTAGTCTCTTGTCCATTATACATGTTGCATGATACTTTTCATAACTCTGGCCATCCTTTGTGTTCAGATTTTCTCAGATAGTACCCTCCTGTTCATAATACTAGGTGTGTAGTTAATTCTAATTGTCATGCCTTCTCCATCATGAGGCTAAATACTACACAGTATTCGAGAAATTTTATTCCAGCTGTGATCAGATTGTGGAATGATCATCTTAATCAGGTAGTTGAATCGGTGGAACTTCAAAAGGTCAAACTTGCAGCAAATGTTTATATGTTAATCAGGCTGACATGATATTTAATGTCGCTACTGTTCTTAAAATATTTTATTTTGATTGTTCATTAGGACTTGTGTAGTTTATTTATTTCCTTTCCTCACTTGGCTATTTTTCCCCCATTGAAACCCTTAGGCTTACAGCATCCTGCTCTTCCAAGTAGGTGATGATAATTATACAGTAATAATAATAATAATAATAATAATAATAATAATGATAATAATAATTATAATAATGTGTAGTGAATTATATACAGTATACATATACAGTATAAATTTTCTCTTGAATGTAAAATCCTGATCTAGTTATGTAATAGACTTATATTTCATAATCTTCATCTTTAGGATATTGCTGATAGTGCATATCGACAGCGACAGGGGCGACCTCAAGGCATCAATAATTTCAGCAAATACTTATCTGATATGTTCATATCAATTGTAATTGAGTTCTTCTTCCTGATTCAGGTATGGATTTTTATATTTTTATTCCACTTTGAAGATGTTATAATAACATAATTTTATTTTTTGTTGTGTATTATGGCAAAATACAATGTACCTTAGCTGAATTATATGTGTTTTTTCATTGTGTTATGACGCTGCTTTTTCATAATCTTGTTTTTTCTGACAATGCTTTCTTAGTGTATAATATCTGAAGTTTCTAATCATTTCTTTTGTTCAACTTTCAGGCCAGCTTAATGAGAATGCTACCTCTTATGGGAATTAATATTATGATTAGTTGCATCCACTTATGTCTACTGAACTCACTTTACGCTTTTGAATATAGATGGTACAACATGGGATTCGAATTGTACAAAAGACTGAGGTTTGTATATGAAGATTGCTGTTAACCAGCTGACATATCAAAATAGAGTAACATGAGGGAATTTGATTCAGCCTCTTGTCCAGCATTAGTGATGATAGGATACAGTCTGACCGTATCAACTGTGTAGTTGCTATTCTTAAATTTGAATATTTGTGAGGTCCTGGTATTCCATTAAGCAATTTATGGGTATCTATTCACAATTATATAACACCAAATACAGAACAGGCCTTGATAGAAAAGACAAAAAGTCATTACAGTATTACACAAAGGCATCTTATATGATTTGCCCATAATCCACAAGCCTAATGTTCCGCTGAGACCTATCTTATCTTCTTTTAACTCTCCAAACTACAAGCGAGCTAAGTTTATCGTTCCCCTACTAGAACCTCTTACAAAAAGCACATTCTCACTAAATAACTCCATGCATTTAGGGAGGCCGTAATATCTCAGGACTCTGATCTTTTCATGACGAATCTTGATGTTGAGTCTCCATTCACTAATGTACCTGTGGAAGAAACAATTGATACTATTTTAAACAGACTATTTTCTGAACCTAATGCTTTTAATTGCACATCTTTTAAGAAACTTTTGGAAATAGCGTGCTTTTTTTAATGGTAATTTGTACAAAGAACTCGAGGGATGGCTATGGGTTTTCCCTTGTTACATGTTTTTGCTAATATTTTCATGTGCTCCCTGGAGGAGACCATGGTTGAAATTGTCCTTAAGATATCATCCCTTGTTTTGTGTTAGATATGTTGATGACAACTTTGCTCAATTTAGAGATGAGTTCGGTGCTGACTCCTTCCTTGGATTTGCTAATTCACAACATGAAAACAACGTTCACTTTAGAATAGGAGGAAGGTAACAAACTACCCTTTTTAGTTGTGTTGGGCTCTAGAGATAGAGAAGGTTTTAGTACCACAATTTTTATAAAAAAGACTTTTACAAGATTAGGTTCAAACTTTTATAGCTCATGTTTTTGTAATTTTAAAACATTCTTTTTCTACTCTTTTCTGCAGAGCATTCATTTTGACTTCCAGCTGGGAATCTTTTCATATAGAAATGCTTTATTTACTTGAATATTTTAAGAAAAACTGCTTACCCACCAAAATATTTTTCAAACTTCTCAATAGATTATTAAAGGACAAAATGGCTGAGCCTCCAAAAATAATTACAGTTCCTAACCTAAGTTTTCTTTGTCCGTGAAGATCTTAGGAATAAATTTACAGAAATCATCCAACAACATCTTCCAGCTATGGAAGTTAAACTCATCCCTAAGAACCCTCTCACAATTGGCTTGCTTTTCCACTTCAAAGATCAATTATGTCCTTATGAATCCTCTGGTATTGTATATAAATATATTTGCCCAAAGTGTAACCCTGGGACCTATGTAGGGTCTACCAAGAGGTTGTTAAAAGTTAGAATTGATTCCCATAGAGGTGTTAGCTTTTGGATAGTTTGCATTATATCTAACCCTGAATATTCATATATTAGTAATCTTGCCAAAATATGCAAACAAAATATTGACAACAAAGATTTTACGATCATTGTTCAAGTGTCAAATAACCATGACTTACCTCTTCTTGAGTCAATATTGATCAAACGACTAGTTCCGTCATTAAATGCCCAAACTTCTTCCATTCAAACATATCTATCACAGCCTTCTTTAGTTTGTTTTCTTTATATTGTTGGCATTCAAATTTCTCATTCTGCTTCTGCGAGGTTGGTTCCACTAATCTGTCTGATGTATATATATATATTTTTCCTTTTAATTTTTCATTTAATTTTTTACTGATTTTTACTGTTTTAAATTAATTTTTATAATTTTAACTGTTTCTTAATTTTTATATACTATACGTGTTCTATTTGTTGCTTTGGATAATGTTATTCAGAAAATCACGAAACGGGAATAAAGAGACATGAACAACCACTATCTCTATCCATATTATGAAAGTGTGTTCATTACTGGCTGTCACTACCTTCACCAATGATATATATATATATATATATATATATATGTATATATATATATATATATATATATTATATATATATATATATATATATATGTATGTACATACAGTTAACTCCCCGTTAACACGAGTTCTGTTAACCCGAACTCAAAGTTACACGAGTTCAAATATATTGAGATATATTCTGTTCCGTTGTTACACAAGTTGAATTTTCCGCCTAAGAGCAAGAGTGAGAGTTAAAGAGAGGCTAATATGGATCTATTAAGCTTACAAACAAATGAATTATAGTTTTTAATGTAGTATCATAAAAAAGTAGTCTAATTTTACAATTAAATGTACATTCATGCTTGTGAATACTTTAGCATGTTCATAGTATATCACGTCTCTTTCTTTGTGAATGTGGTTTGCTCTAAGATAGTACAAAATAGAATTATTTTGTCAGGTTAGATAACAAATAAGGTTATAAAAATTATATTGCGATAGTATAAAATAAACTTAATTTAACATTTTCCAATATTTATACTCAATATCTTTGTTTACATCGCATACGCAGACAAGTAGAGTAAGAATGTGTGCTTTTATTATTTCTGTGACCTTCGTATATATCAATACTGTGTTTGTTGAAGTTTCATAATAACAAAATCCCAAAATAGATAGACTTTCCCAATGTCCAGTCACGTATCACTTGCGTAGGATTAAGTAATGTATATAAATTAAATAAGACTTTCGTTATTCTATTTTCATTGTTTCGTACATGTAAATTTGCGTTTTTTTTAAGGAATTACCTTTTTATTTCACATAGTTTTGTTACAAAGTCTTATATAATATGTAGGTATGTTGCATGACACACACGAGGTATGAGCATGAGCGATTTCATAATTTTTCCCACGTGTTTAGAAAATGCATGAAAATTCTTGATTAAGGGTTTTCTTTTTTGTAATGTTACTAGAGGAAGGTGGGTGGAGTTAGCTGAGAGAGTTGCCTCGCAAGCAAGGTTAGTACCCCTTCTTCAAATTACTAAGTTGGCAACCGTACGCTGCTAGAGCCATGTCCCCACACCTTGAGAATGATTTACTAGAAATTTCTAGAGGAATTAAGTTTATATAGAGACTAGCAATGCATAAGCAGAAGAAGAGATCCAGCCTATCCCTTTGAAAGAGCCAATGGCTGCCAGCCCTCTCATCTGTGAAGTGTGTATAGTGTTTGCCTCTTAAACTTGATTGGTGATTTCTCTCCAAAGTATATCATGTATAGTGTTATTCAAACATTGGTGATATTATTAGATGATTAGTTAAAAGTTTACTGTGTTAATGTAAGTACATTTTATGATATAAATTTTTATAACTGACCCTGGGAAATTTAGGTTAAACTGTGAAGTTATTTATTTTGCTTAACCATTCGGTAATCTTGTGCGAGCCAAAGGACGTTCGAGTATCAGTTAAGTATATGTAAGTGTAAATTTTATCTATTTTCTATAGTGTTAAAGTGTCAACCTTTTTATGAATTGTCAAAATTAAATATTTTTTACAAATTTGTAGTGAAACAAGTGATTGTATGATTTTTCTAGTGTCTTTCTTTTTGTCTTAGTCTCAGGTCTAGTTCTGATTTAAATTTTGAGTGATTTATTTTTGGTGTTAATTCTTTTGAATTTTTACTTTTTATATAATATATTTATTTTTGTAAAGTGTGTATTATTTCAATCACCAATATTTTTTTCTCAGTACTTTGCTCATATCCCCTGACTAAGAACTGAAGTAAGAGGTTGGTTTTAAAATGGTTCACGTAAAGTAATTACGTAAAGAGACCTTAGGATATTGAGTATTTCTATCATGAATTAGACTTATGTAAAATAAAACAGTTGAGTTTTGCAGCTCTGGAATTTACGTGGTTCGCTAGCTGTAATGTATATTTTTTAGTGCCCAAACCTAGGGATTGAGCTAGTTTTTAAAATATTGGTGATAACAAGGCCGTGTTTTCATTAAATTTTTGATGAGTTTAGTGTCGATACGATTCTTTGTATTAGTATGGTGTATTTTTTTTTAAGTACAAGATGGCAGAGTTGAATGTACAGGAGTTTTTTGCAAACCCAATTGTTCAGGAATTGTTGCAAGCTAATGTAACTAAAGCTCAATTGTTTTCTATTTTAATGGCATGTGGTGGCCATGCAAAGAGTTGAATGATTAAAGCGCCACTCAAGTGTCTAGCCTTAGAAGTGTTAATAAACTCGGGAAAGTTGTCAGAAGATATTGTAGCAGCTCGCAAACTGTTGGAGAAGGCTGAAGCAGAATTTGTAGCGAAGCAAGTATCAGTTGACCTAGGAACTGAAAGAATGAAAGCAGAAAGGAATGTAGAGGCTGAGATTAGACAAATTGCAGTGGAAGAGAATTTGATTAAGTTGAAGATGATGGCAGAACGGGAAGAGAAAGAGAAGAGGCAAGAAAAATTGCAAGACATTTGAGGGAAATAGAAGCAAGACGGAAAGAAGAAGAGAGAGAACGGGAAGGAAAAGAGGGAGAACAGTAGAAAACAAGAAAGAAGAGAAATTGCACGACATGCGAGGGAATTGGAACTATTGAATGCTCGTGCAAGGTCGGCAACCCAGACAGAGATGACCCCGTGTTTAATGTGATGAATGCATAGAGGTTGATTCTGAAATTCACAGAAGTAGCTCCCTATGAATTCTTTGATCATTTTGAAACAGTCACTTCGACGATGGAATGGCCCTATGGTAAATGGCCTGTGTTATTGCAGAGCGTCCTTATTGGAAAAGGACGCAGTGCCTATCTTGCCTTGTCTCAGGACCAGAGTGAAGTATCAAGAAGTTAAAAGGAGCATGCTGCAAGTGCATCAGATGACTCCTGAATATTATAATGAAAGTTTCCGAAGTTTGCGGAAGGACGAGAAAATTACTTTCCTGGATTACGCTTATAAGGTACGATGATGTTTTAAGAAATGGATAGAGGCTGCCAAAGTGGGAAATATGGCTGATTTAGAAGAACTGATAGTGCTAGAGCAGTATTTACAAATAATTCCTGAACATATTTGAACGTACTTGAGAGAGAGAGGTGAGGAAACTTGATAACACTGTTTCGCTGAGTGAGGATTATATCAGTTGTAAACCCTCCTCGGGTATGAAATTTCAACTGTCGTTTGAAACAAGGGTCAAGTATTTGCCGAACCATGGAAACGAGTTCAGTAATAACTATGGGAACAAGTTCAATAGTTATAGCGGAAGTACTACTAGTACTATTCCAAAGCAGAATGTTGTAGTACCACAACAACAATTGTCAAATGTTCCTCCTTCTGGTGTTGTGAAAGATGTGCAGAAGATGAATATCGTCTGTTATAAGTATGGCAAGAAAGGTCATATCAGTAAGGAATGTAGGTCGAAGTAACCAAAAGCAGTCGCCCAAGTGTTTAAGGATAATTCAACTACACAGAATGCGAAGAGGAAGAATCAAATAGGAAGGGTCGACAAGGAAAATAAGCCGTCTAACATTTACACGACGAACAGGATAAACGCAAACAGCATGGATGCCTTTAAACCATATATTTATGAAGGTATGTTAGCCGCTCTGGATGGGAGCGAGCAGATCCCGGTCAAGATATTGCGCGACACAGGATCTAATCATAGCATGGTGACACGGGGTGTACGCCCGTTGGTGGAACATTCTCTCACAGAAGATTCGGTCATTTGAAGGAAGTAGGAAGTGAGGAGGTTACTCCTATTGGCCATTTGACACCGTCATGCGAGTTGGTAACTGTTCATTTTGATTTTGAGGTAAAGGATTCATTGGCTGTCAAAGGAGTAGAAGTCCTACTGGGAAATGAGGTTGTGGAGCGCTGTTTGTGCTTTGTCCCATCATAACGTAGAAACCTTTCAAGTATACTATAGTCCTATAACTGAACTCTAGAAGGACTACTTGTATATGTTTTCTAAGGTGTCTGACGACTAGGAGTATGATGAAAGTGACTGCAGAAGAAGACAGAGAAACCGAAGGAACGATGAACTTGGAGGATTTATTTACAGAATAAGAGGTTTCCCATGATAGTACGCAAGAGAAGAGCTCCTGAGAGAGCCAGAAAGAAAAGGAACGACAGACGAATGAACAGGAAGACAGTGAAGCAATGGATTTAGATGAAATAGAGAACTCAACGTTAGAAGTAGGACAAGTTAGTCGGATAAGGCTAATAGGATTGCAACGGAAGGATGCGACGTTAAGAGTTTTTGTACTGTGCGGTGGATGAGATGGAGGTGCAGCAGTCTCCCACCTGTTATTACCTTAAGGATGGATTGCTTATGAGAAAGCAGAGCCCCGCCAATATCTCTGGGAGTGCCGAATTGGGGATATGCCTTCAGATAGTGATTGATTTCCGCACTGTTGAGAAGACAGGTGATCGCCGTAGCGCATGAGACGGGACACCTGAATAAGGAAGACGATAGAAGATTAAGACACTTTTTCTGGCCTGGCATGCATAGGGATGTGAGCCAGTTTTGCTGTGCATATTTTGTTTGTCAGATGGCTGGAAAGCCTAATAAGTACATCCAGAAAGCTCCCTTACACCTGATTGAAGTGCAAGGAGAACACTCCAGCGCGGTAATGATCGACATTGTTGGATCGTTACCGACGACGAAGAAAGGCCATGAATATATGTTAACCTTGATGTGTCCAGTGACAAGATACCCAGAAGCCATACCCGTCAGGAACATAAATGCCAAAGTAATCGCCGAGAAGTTATTAGACTTTTATACCAAGATTGGTATTCCGGAAATCGTTCAGAGTGACCTAGGAACAAATTTCATGTCAAAATATTTTCAGGATGTGATGAAACTGTTGGATGTGAAACAACAACTGTCTACTGCCCTTTTTCCGGAGACCCAAGATGCATTAGAGAGATTTCATCAAACCCTAAAGAATATGTTAACAAAGTACTGCAACAAAACTGGAAATGAATGGGACATTGGACTACTGCTGATGTTATTTGAGGTACGCAATGCTTATTAAGAAAGCATGGGATGTAGCCTGAATGAAATGGTGTTGGGACAAGAAGTAAGAGGACTGATTAAAATGTTGGCAGAGAAATGGAAAGATTGAGAGGAAATGGATGGAGAATGTCAAAAATTTGAGGAAAAGTATTGTCGAGATAAAGTTTTCCCTCGAATAATGAAGAAAATGTCAGATATGAAAAGTAAGGATAGACTGTTTGCGGTAGGAAAACAGGTGTTGGTTTTCTTACCAATATGGAGATTCACACTTACCAACAAGTTCCAAGGACCATTCCAGATTTTGGAGAAGATTAGTTACCTGACCTACGTTTTCGAAACCCCAGGAAGAACGAAAAGTCAAAGGAATATTTACGTTAACCTACTGAAACCATACTTAAACGGAAACGAGATCGAAGCTTCATATGTGTATGGCACAAGCCATTCCATCCACAAAAGATGACGACGGACATGAGATAAGGGCTGTAAGCAAAGTGAATAATTCGTCCAACATTATAAATTTAGAAGAAAAATTAACTCATTTGAACAAGCAGCAGCAAAAGGAATTAAGCTGATTGATTAAAAGTTTCCCTGAAATTGTCTCGAACATCCCGGAATGAACCAACTGGAGAAAGCATGAGATACACCTCAAGACCTAGGAAACACCGTTCAAATAATGCTCTTGTCGACTGTCACCGTATCACGAGAAGTCATGAGAAAAGAAGTGAACTATTTGTCTCAAAATGAGTTCTAGCCCTTACAGTTTTCCATGCTTTCTCGTGAAAAAACCCAGACGGATCTGATCTCTCAGTATGTGTACTGACTATTGAAAGTTGAATTTGATCGGTGTGGCCGACAGTTACCCATTGCCACTCATAGACCAACAACTCGACTTGTTGAAAGGCTATTGTCAAATTTCTTTGGACGACAACGCAAAATTGTTATTCGCTTTTATAAACCCGTTTGGATTATATCAGTACACAGTCATGCCATTTGTTTTAATGAACGCACCTGCTACCATTCAACGAGTGATGGATATCCTTTTAGGATTGATTGAAGGATTAAGTGTATATTTCGACGACATAGTAATATATTCATCAACCGGAGAAGAACATCTCTGAATCCTGGAGAAGGTATTTCAAAAGCTGCAAGAGCACACCTGACGATTAACCTGAAGAAGAGCAAATTTGGAAAGGCAACAGTTTGGTACTTACGATTTGAAGTCAGAAGAGGAAAAATTGCCCTGGTAGCCGCTAACGTCGAAGGAATAAGGAAAGTCTCACCCCCCCCCCCACAACAAGGAAGCAATTACAACGGTTTTTGGGAATGGCAGGATTCTACCGACGTTTTTGCCTGAACTTTTCGGCCGTAGTCGCTCCCTTGACGGATTTGACTAGCCCCAAGAAAAAGTTTGTATAGACCAAAGAGTGCCAGGATAAAGGCACAATTAACTGACACTTTTCTTATGTTGTTCAGATATGCCCAAGATAATAATGCACTCTTTGCTCACGTTAGAGATAAAAATCACACTATTAATTGGTCAGGTGCATAGAAATTGGTTCATTCAAATAACTTAGTGGAAAGAAACATCACACAGTCCAGTTTCATAAAAGAAACCTTTGAAAACAACTTGAATATTGGACTTGGAATGTATAAACTTGACGCCTTTGTATGTAAAGAGATTTGTAAGCTATATAAAAAACTTTAACCACTTAATGTAGAACTGAATGTATTGTGAATAATTAACGTCGCTGTGAAATTGATATTTAGACCTAAGCTACCATTCATTAAAGGGTACAATTATTTTATATAGTATGCATAAGTACATTGGCACCATATAGTGTTTTGCTAGATATAAGTATTGATATATACGTGATTATATGTTTATGGTAATAATGTTGTATGTGTATATATATATATATATATATATATGTGTGTGTGTGTGTGTGTGTATGTTTGTGTATGTGTGTATATGTATGTATGCATGTATATATATATATATATATATATATATATATACATATATGTATATATATGTTGTGTGTATGTATATGTATATGTATGTATGTGTGTATATATATGTATGTATGTGTATATATATATATATATATATATATATATATATATATATATATATATATATATATATATATATATATATATATATATATACAGTAGGGTCCCGAATTATGCAAGAATTTGGTCGATCAATGACCTCATACAAATGGAAAATCGCATATTTCGAAACACACAACTAACAGAAATAATTCCATTGGGCCATGGCAACCAGCAACTTGCCTATTCAAACGTGTTTACTACCCATTTCCAACACTTTCTATGTACTATACTGCATTCTTTTTTATATAAAATTGTTCTTGTGAATAAATTAAATTTTTAATATGCTTTAAAGTTCTAATGACTTGAGAAAAGGTTAAAATCAAAACCAGGATGGGTGTAAACACCGTATATTTCCGTTATTACACGACCCAAAATACAGACAGATTTTAATGTTTGTCATATCTATTGTATAAGACAACTGGTGAATAGTAAAACCATCACTCTATAGACTAGCTTTTGTTGTATCATTGAAAATCCAGAATTATCAAAATAAAGGCGATTTTATATCATGCGTTTCCTAAACACGCCAAAAAGCACAATAAAAAACGACAACCAATCTTTTGTTTACGTTTATCTCTGATCATAACGAAGAAACAGACGCATTTACACATCTGTGTATAGGTTAATTTTTGCATCAACAGTAATCTTACCAAGTATTGATTATATGTTGATTTTGCTATTACCAATGTTCTACTTAATTTTTCTTAGAACTTCCAAATAAATGAAATGAATGCCACTTGTTTAATGTTTTTTTTTATGACGCCGCCTGAAACGGAAACCTTCCATTCGTTTACTGTACGCTCCATTTTCGATCATAATTTACAAACGAAGGCATTAAACGCGCATGATCAAAGTGATAAATAATATTAAAAGCTTTTAGTAAATATGTTATTACAAATATTATTTAACGTACCTATATAAATTCCTACTTACGTAGCAAAGCAGGAAAACTATTTTTTTCTTTTTGTATTTAATCGACAATAACAGACTGCCGCTAATGACTGAATGATAATTTACGATAATTCTAAACTGTTACCAAAGATGATTGTCCATTCCGTAGCCAAAATACTTTTCCGAACTTTAATTATAAGTCAACTTGTACCCATTTCAATTATGAAACCATCTATAAAAAAAAGTAAGAGAAGAAGCAAGTACTAGGCCGATTTTTAAAGTTATCGAACAATTAAGTTACGCTATAACGTTCGATGTGACAGAGATGGTGCGAGTTTGGAGAAAGTAAGGAAAATTTAATCATGATTGCTTTTAATATAATTAATACTTTGTGAAGCCACAAAGATTTCATTTGTTACACACACACACACACACACACACACACACACACACAGAGAGAGAGAGAGAGAGTGTGTGTGTGTGTGTGTGTGTGTTTTAAAAGTACTTAACAAAAAAAAATGATAGATTAAAACACATTGGTGGTTATGTAATATTAACTAACTGTATAGATGGTTTGAATAAGTTAAGAAATGGTATAAACAATACTTTGTTGCTGTATTCTTACGCGCATATTGAGAGCAGCAGCTAGACATCAGCTGATCTGATCACAGCCAGAAGTAAAACAAAAAAGAAGTCAGCAATACTCAATTTTTAAAACACACCCGAAATTAAAAAACAAATGCACATGTTTTCTTAAACCGCAATTAACTATTTGAAGAGTAGCAATTTTCTAAAATAAAATTATGTATCCTAAAAAATTATGGTTTGCTGACAAAATCGGATACCGTATTTTAAGCTATGATTGAAATGGATGTAAACACGGTATATTTTTTTTTTGTTTCGTATTTCATTGACACTTTAAGAAAACCGATTTTGGTTTCTTCATCTATTAGTAAGTATTGTATAACACGAGAGAGAGAGAGAGAGAGAGAGAGAGAGAGAGAGAGAGAGAGAGAGAGAGAGAGAGAGAGAGAGAGAGAGAGAGAGAATGGATCAGCTGTTGTAATTGAATGCCGTGTTTAGAGAGAGAGAGAGAGAGAGAGAGAGAAAGATTTTTATAATTATTTTTTGTACTCAACAAAACCAATCTTTGCAAATCAAATGTAAACTTTAAAATATGACAAAATATTGCCGACTCGTTACCGAAGTTTAGGCTATTCATTGCCGATAAACGACCCCAGTCTACTCGTGGAAACCTTGAACGCCCGAAGGGAAAAATAAAGCTTTTATATACTGTTCTAAAAAAAAAATAATGCTTTAATATACCATCATTAACACTACCATTAAAATTATCGAAAGGTTGGAGAAAGTTAAAGATTGCCGAGAATGTAACCACAATTCTGTTTACATTTTGTCAGCTGGACTCGCACAGTTAACAGTTGATTTCATTGTTGATGTGGAATTTTATCCTTTAATAGGCTATTTATAATGAAATTATGTTAAGATGTAATGTTAATATTGTTTTTTTACATTTATTATAAATCACCGTATTTAGGGCTACCAATATACTTAAAAAGATAATAGATTTGATACTTTTTGTAGTGCTTGACTAGCAGACTTTGAACAGCTTCGCAGATACAGAAAATTTATTTTTGAAAAATAGCTATCGCATAAAAGGGGAATCGTATAATTCGAACACGTATAATTCGGGACCCTACTGTATATATATATATATATATATATATATATATATATATATATATATATATATATATATATATATATATGTGTATGTGTGTATATGTATGTATATGTATATGTGTACTGTATATGTATGTATATGTGTATGTGTGTATATGCATGTATATATACGTATATGTATGTGTGTATGTGTATATGTGTGTATGTATATGTATATACTGTATATGTGTATATATATTTATATGTGTGTATATATATACACATGTTAATCATATGTAAAAAAGAATTTATATGTAAGTATGTATGTGTCTATATATGTATACCAGTATGTGTACACATGTATATGTCTATGTATACCAGTATGTGTACACGTATGTATATGTCTATGTATATATTATGCATGTTTGTGTATGAATGCCTGTCTGTGTATATGTATGTATATGTCTTTTTTATATATTTATATATAGAGGTGTTTTACATATACAAATAGTTTTGTTTATGTATTTATATAGATGAGGCTACCGTTATTCATATAAATAAACTGTACTGAAAGTAAAAAAAACAAGAATTTACCCATCACCAGAAATGACCCATTTTAGCAGGTGTCTAATGAGGTTGGATCTCCGCCCAGTAAACACCTGACCTCAGCCCAGGTAGCTGGTAAGGGAGTGTCATTGTTCTCTAAGCTCTAATATGTATGTTCGTACGTTTACGTTCCCTATAAAATATAAAGAAACCTCTCTCACTAAATCAGTCCTCTGAAGAAGTATCACGAAACTAGTCAGGACTTAATCGTATATTTCGTATTTTCATTTTCCCCGGGTTCTTCTGCATATATATATATATATATATATATATATATATATATATATATATATATATATATATATAGATATATATATATAGATATATATATATAGATATATATATATATATATATATATATATATATATATATATATATATATATATATATATATTTATTTATTTATATATATACATACACACACACATTATTGCGGTGAGCAAATCACGTAAATTCTTGAGCTCCAAAACTCACCTGTTTTATTTTACATAAGTCTGATACATACTAGAAATACACTAAGCTCGGAGATAATTATGCAACTCCCAGACAGTAATATGCCTATATGATCACTGAATATCCTAAAGTCTCTTTACATAATTCAAAACAAAAGAGTGATTACTTTACGTGAACTATTTTAAAACCAACCTCTTACCTTGGTTCTTAGTCAGGGGATACGAGCAAAGTACTGAGAAAAAATATTGGTGATCGAAATAATACACACTTTACAAAAATAAATATATCAAAAGTAACAATTAAAAAAAATTAACATCCAATAATAAATCACTCAAAATTTAAATCAGAACTAGACCTGAGACTACGACAAAAAGAAAGACACTATAAAAATTATACAATCACTTGGTCCACTACAAATTAATTTGTAAAAAATACTTAATTTTGAAAATAAAAATTTTATACTTACCTGATACTCTTACGTCTATTGGCTCACACAAGATTACTAAATGGTTAAGGAAATTAAATACACTTCACTGTTCAACCTAAATCTAGAGGGCCAGTTACAAAAATTTGTTGTATAAAACGTACTTACATTAACACACTACACTTTTAACTAATCGCCCAATAATATCACCAATGTTTGAACAACACTATACAGGATATACATTGGAGTGAAATCACTAATGATGTTTGAGAGGAAAACACTATACACACTTGAGGAGAGAGGGCTGGTAGACATTGGCTCTTTCAAAGTGATAGGCTGCATCGCTTCTTCTGTTTATGCATTGCTGTGCTCTATATATACTGTATTAACTTATGGGGACCGTCCGCCATGGTGCGTTGACATGCCAACTTTCAGAAATCAAAAATAGTTTCATTGCTCTCCAGAAGTTTCAACCAATTATTTTTACAAATAACGAAATATAGCGGTCTTTAAATGATGACGTCAACCTTACTGCGCCATCTGCATGACTGAGTTGACAGAATCGTCTTTGTGCGTTTATTTTTTAATATATACTGTATAGCGATTTTTTCACTTATGTTTCAAAATCTCGTACTTCTGGCAGAAATGGAAAGCATTGGTAGAGCGTAGGTAAATGAAATCTACTCTTACGAGAACAGCAGCCAGAGATTCCAAAGACGTATAGAAGTTATAATACATGTGTTAGTTTACTTGCAGTTCGTATGTACATTGTGTTTTCACAATGTCCTTGGGAACTTTATAGCAAGGCCAATTTTACTTAAGGTCATAGAAAGAACAAATAGTCAATTATTTTTTCAAATAATGAAGATATAGCGGTCTTTAAATTATGACATCGTCCTCACTGCGTCGTCTGCATGACTGAGTTTGACAGAATCGTCTTTGTGTTTATTTTTGCATTCTCTCTCTCTCTCTCTCTCTCTCTCTCTCTCTCTCTCTCTCTCTCTCTCTCTCTCTCTCTCAATTCGAACTGCCATCTGTATCAACCAAATGCTATCACTCCAAAGTTGAATTCTTTCAGTATAAAATAATTCATGATTTCTCTCTCTCTCTCTCTCTCTCTCTCTCTCTCTCTCTCTCTCTCTCTCTTACTTCTGGCAGAAATGGAAGGCATTGGTGGAGGGTAGGTGAATGAAAACTACCAGCTACCAGAGTTCCCAAAGACGTATAGAAGTTATAATGCATGTGTTTGTTTACTTGCAGTTCGTATGTAAATTGTTTTTCACAATGCCCTCGGGAACTTTATAGCAAGGCCAATGTTACCTAAGGTCATAGAAAGAATAAAGGGTAAGCAGAGAACAAGAAAAAAGAACCAAGAAGGGAGGGAAACATGAATAAGAGTACAGAGTTGAAACATGCTAAATAAAACACTGGCAACAATGAGCTATTGCTAGCAACTCATGACATAGTAATAGTAAACTGAGGGTTTAAATACCTCGTTTAGGGTGCGTTTATGTAGGAATAAACAATAAAAGTTATCATAATAATGTTATCTTGATTTCTTTAAGAAAAGAAGTAAAAATTTGTTGCAAATCTTTGGGAGCTACTTCCTTCAAATGACCGAATCTCCTGTGAGAGAATGTTCCACCAACGGGCGTACAACCCGTGTCACCATGCTATGATTAGATCCTGTGTCGGGCAATATCTTGATCGGGATCTGCTCGCTCCCATCCAGAACGGCTAACATACTTCATAAATATATGGTTTAAAGGCATCCATGCTGTTTGCGTTTGTCCTGTTCGTCGTGTAAATGTTAGCCGGCTTATTTTCCTTGTCGACCCTTCCTATTTGATTCGTCCTCTTCACATTCTGTGTAGTTGAATTATCCTTAAACACTTGGGCGACTGCTTTTGGTTACTTCGACCTACATTCCTTACTGATATGACCTTTCTTGCCATACTTATAACAGACGATATTCATCTTCTGCACGTCTTTCACAACACCAGAAGGAGGAACATTTGACAATTGTTGTTGTGGTACTACAACATTCTGCTTTGGAATAGTACTAGTAGTACTTCCGCTATAACTATTGAACTTGTTCCCATAGTTATTACTGAACTCGTTTCCATGGTTCGGCGAATACTTGACCCTTGTTTCAAACGACAGTTGAAATTTCATACCCTAGGAGGGTTTACAACTGATATTATAATCTTCACTCAGCAAAACAGTGTTATCAAGTTTCTTTACCTCTCTCTCTCAAGTACGTTCAAATATGTTTAGGAATTCTTTGTAAATACTGCTCTAGCACTATCAGTTCTTAGTGATAAAAAAAAGGTCAAGTGGAAGTGATGAAGAAAATTGATAAATTTAGAGAGTACAAAACTTAAAGTAAAAAAAATAGCAAAAGGCAAAAAACAAAAGAAGAAATTTAAGAGTTTTTCGTAAAATTAGTGTTAATATTTTCAGCCATTTGTCAGTGTGTTTTATAAAGGTAACTGCTAATGTTTTCTGCTATTTGTTAATGCATTTCGTAAAATTGTGTCAATTTTTTCTGCCATTTGTCCTCCCCCCTCTGTTGCCCCACATTTTCGCTTTTGGACATCGCCTCACTCCAAAGGTTAGGTTCTGCTGAATATTTTTGTTACTGTATTTTCCATTTATTATTGCATTACTGTACTTCATAATCTAATTATAGTATACCCATAATAAACAGGTGTCAATGGTTAGGTTATGTATTGAATGATTGAAATCGTTATATAGTCATTCATTGTTTAGTACAGTCTAGCCTTAATATAAACTTTAATCTGTTTTTGTAGGGCCTGGAACGAATTAAGTGATTACATGTAAAACATTAATCATCATAGGAAAAAACCACAACACAAAAGCCTCTCTTAAACCTCATTAATTTCTTATCTTGAGCCATCACTGCATATGCATATACAGTATATATATATATATATATATATATATATATATATGTGTGTGTGTGTGTGTGTGTGTGTGTGTATGTATGTATCATAATTATGTGCTTTAATGGCATTTTCCGATCTGAAACAACTGAAGTTACTTTTCTCCTTTTTACCATGCTTCATTTATATTGTCTCACTGCTTATTCAGTACCTCACTCTGTTATTATTGATCCCAATGGTTAAATTCATTGTTTTGTTTTAGCTTTGTCCTGTCACCCACAGCACATGAATGTTTACTTCTTCATTTCCTTCTCCCCTACTTTTCAGTATGTCTTTCCAATTTTCACCTTCAATCCTCTCCTTTCTAGGAATATTTTCCATGCTAAAAACCTGTCTTGAATTTCTTCTTTTATATTTACTACAATGATTAAATCATTTGCGAACATCTAGTTCCATTAATTCTGTGTTGTTCCTTAATTCAGATGCCCATGTGTCTATAATGATGAGGAACAAGTTTGGACAGAGCTGATCCCTGATGGAGGCAAACCTCCACAGGGAATGCCTGTCTCCCCATACTTTGTCTGTACAGTGGTTGTTGTCCCCTCATAAATCATCCCTACTCCTTAACAACTTCTACTATACTCTTCTCTTTCTCAAACACCCATTGATTTACTACCACTTGAGAGTTGGTGTCCTTTGACTGGTCAGATTGTACTACATTGGCCCCTCTCTGGTTTCTGGTTACGGCTCATTTTTCCTTTGCCTACACATGCACCAAGTAATCTAGCCTGTTCTTTATACATTTTTGTCTTTCCTCATGCACCTGACAACACTAAGATAACCAAAATAATCTTCTTCTCTCAAGAGGTTAACTACTGTACTGTAATTGTTCAGTGGCTATTTTCTTCTTGGTAGGGGTTGAAGAGACTCATTAGCTATGGTAGGCTGCTCTTTTAGGAGGACATTCCATAATCAAACCATTGTTCTCTAGTCTTAGGTAGTGTTATATCCTCTGTACCATGGCCTTCCACTGTCTTTGTTTAGAGTTCTCTTGTTTGAGAGTACATTCAGGCACACTATTCAATCTGTATCCTTATTTCCTTTACTCACTAAGCTATTTTCCCTGTTGGAGCCCTTGGGCTTATAGCATTGTGCTTTTCCAACCTCCTTGGTACCTTGTCAAGATTTACAAAAATGCATGGAAACCTTTCTGTTTCTTTCTAGGTCCTTCTCTTAGACTTGTTCTTCTATAAGTAGAGCACCCACTGTCTGTTTTCCTTACATAAACCCAAACCGCTCCTCATTTATAGCATTCGGCTCTCTCAACCTTCCTTTTACCATTCTTTCTAGTATCTTGAATACAGGCTCCAAAATCTTTATTTCCATGTAGTTCCCATATTTTAACATATCTCCTTTTGTTTTTACTATTTAACCTGCTCAGTAGCTGTATACAAGAATTGTAACTTTATTTATTTTTTTCTAACCTGTAATTGCATGTTTAATTTGTATATTTGCATTTTTATTTCGTTACTGCTAAGTGATTGTTATAATTCCACGATATATAGCCTTCTAAATATATAAAAACTACGAGTCAACAAAATATTTCCCTTTATAAAGAAATGTTAAAAAATATCTGTTTCCTTTGACATAAAATGTCTACAATAATGTATAATTGCAAGGCATACAATAAAAAGAGAGAGAGAGAGAGAGAGAGAGAGAGAGAGAGAGAGAGAGAGAGAGAGAGAGAGTGTGTGTGTGTGTCATTGTAAATAAAAAATAAAAGAATATTCAATTAAAACCTTAAAAGCAAAGATGTTATTTTAAATGTTAAATATCTTTTAGAAGACCTGCTTCTGAAATAAAGCTAAAAATACCACTAGCATGGGAGGACACAGGATATCTAAGAATACTTGGCAAGGATGAACCTGCTAACATCACCTCGAACCTCAAACAGATATCTATTTCTCTCACAACTATATGTCAGGCATTCTGTTAACAAGTGCCTCACTGTCAAAGGTACCAAACAGTCCTCGCAATATGGTTGATGTTGGCCAGCCAGAAAAAACTCATGTCACCCGAGTGTGACAAATGCAGAGACGACAAAGAGTAGTCTCCCACTTTTGAGGCATCCCGTTATACCTCCAAGGGGATGTAACATTACACTTATTTCTCTCATCTTATTTTCAAGTAAACTATCCCAATGCTGTTGTCAATTGTTCTAAATATAATTCTTAATTGTAGGTAAGAAATCATTACGGGGAATGGGATACTTTTTGGTAGCAATTCGGCTTCAGCACTCTTTGCCAGTGAATCCGCCTTTTCATTTCAAGACACACCTACGTATGCGGGAACCCAGCAAAATCTAATTGTTATACCTTTCATACTAATAATTAAAAGGCACTCTAAAATCTTTAAAACTAAAGGATTATTGGAATTAAAAACCCTTAAAGCTTGCAGGATACTTCTTGCATCATTAGAAATGGTAAAATTGCCCTCGTCTTGTAACGCTATTTTCGCAATAGCGGTTAGTATGCCATATAGTTAGGCAGTAAATATAGAGGATGCTAGAGGAAGTACACCTCTACAATTAAAAGCACTACTCCAAATCCAATGCCAGCATCAGATATGAAGCCATCAGTATATATAAAAGTGGATTCCCTATGTTCTTCAACATGTTCTATAAAGAACAACCTGGCTTCACAGTCAGTCATGTTCTTTTTTATACCAATAAAATATTTACAAAAAGATTTATCCGGTAATTTCCATGAAGGGGTTGATGATATCTTACATGGGAGCACTTTATTTCTACCTATATCTAAACTGTCCACTAATGTTATTACCCAGAATCCATAAGGTTGAGGAGATTTTGGGTGCAACTCAAAATATCAAGAATGCATTACATGGTTTGTAGTCTGACAGGCTTAAGAATTAGGAAGTCTTTGCAACCTAAATGAAAACAATAGAAGACTTCCCATAAAGGTTTAAAGGTAATTCTCCAGCATCAACAAGGAGGCTTGGGATAGGCAAAGTTCTAAAAGCTCCTGTGGACAAGCAGATACCAGCATTGTGTATAGAATGTAAAACTTTTAATCGGCTTTGGGTGGCTGAAGAGTATATTTCACACTCATAACTAATTTGTGAAAAATAAATTGAGCCCTTGTGGATTATTATTATTATTATTTTAAAAGTTTTATGGTCTGCCCCCATGATGTATGGGACAAAACTTTTGAGAGATTCAGAGCCTCAAGACATTTTACTTTTAAGGCTTTCAAGTGAAGAACCCATATAAGGTTACAATCAAAGATCATCCCTAGAAATCTAGCTTCACTTACGCATGGGATATGTTAACCTTTGATGTACATATCCGGGTCTGGATGTACTCCACAAATACGTCGGAAATGGACAATAATAGTTTTACTTGTCGAAAAATTGAATCCATTCATATCAGCCCATTGAACTATTTTGTTGATTGAGAGTTGTAATTTTCTCTCAACCATTGCCATTCTAGCTCCAGCAAATGATATATAGAGATCATCTGCAAATAGTGTTGAGAGAATATCTTCAGGAATGACTGAGGATATCCCATTTATGGCTAGTACAAATAGGGATACACTCAGCACACTGTCCTGAGGAACTCCCTTTTCCTGACATTTTCTCTCTGACAAAGTTTCACTTACTCTAACTTGAAAAAATCTATGTGAAAAAAATGCTTGAATGAACAATGGTAGCTCTCCTCTCAGTCCTAGATTATGAATGGTTTTAAGTATACCATATCTCCATGTAGTATCATATGCCTTTTCAAGGTAAAATAAAAAATACCGTTACATGGTGCTTTTTGGAAGCAAAGGCTTCAAAAATAGAGGGCTCTAGTCCTACCAACACATCTGTCATTGAATGCATTTTCCTAAATCTACACTGGATAGGTGATGAAATATCTTTCTTCTCCATGTACCACACCAGTCATGCATTGGCCATCTTCTCCATCATCTTACACAAGCAACTTGTCAATGCAGTTAGTCGTTAGTTTGCTGCTAAGAACTTATCCTTACTGGGTTTTAAAAATGCTAGAATAATGGCTAGTTCCCAAACACTTGGATAATTATGATCATGCCATATTTTGTTAATAATGCTTAAATAAATACCCCTGTATTAGCAGGTAAATGTTTAATCATTGCTTATGGAATTCCATCAGGTCCAGGGGCCGTATCATTACAAGTAGCAAGTGGGAAATCTATTTCTCTTTCAGTAATAGGAGAATTGTATAGTTCTTCCCTTCCTGTTGCAACATTTAAGATTTTCTTTTCTTCAATGCTCCTATACTGATGACCAGGAGCTACTTCACACATGCATGATACACTTCAGAAATGATCAGCCAAGGCATTGCTAATCTTATGAACTTCAGTCACATACTGACCATTTACAATAACACTGGTGGTGGTTTGGAGGTGAATTGGCCGTTTATCTTTTATTGCTTTCCTCCTCACAGAAGATGGTGGTGTCTAGTGTTAATGTTTAAACAAAAGATTCCCAAGATTAGCGCCTAGCTTCTTTCATGGCACGACGGAACTGTGCTCTACATACCTATTATATAATTATATTCTCGGTACGGCATCTGTGCAATCGAGTTAAGGACCTTCTTGTAACTCTGTGCAGGGCAGTTAGTTCTGAAGACCACCAAGGGACCGGTCATCGTTTGGATAACCCTGCTGTTTTGGGAATTTAATTGATTCCTGCCGTGTGAAGAGTTCCATTCAGTAAGTCTATGGCATCATCAACACTTTCAAACTGTTCTGCACTCCCCTCGATTTCACTTAGCTCCTGAAATTTAACCCAGTCCGCCTTGTCAAGATTCCATCGTGGCGATCTTTGTAAATTGGGACCACTGTTGGTGTTTATAATGATTGGTGCATGATCACTAGTATGCCAATCATATAATGTTCTCCAATCAAGTTGAATAGTCATTGCATGACAGAGTACCTGTCTGAACCTGAAAGTGTGTGGGCTCTCCTGTATTAAGGAGTCCGACATCCTCATTTTCTACAATTGATGATATAATATTGCCCCTGGTGTTTGCTAAATCTTTGCCCTATAAAGGATGTCTTACCATTCAAATCTCAAAGTAAAAGGAAAGGTTGGGAGAAATGCTGAGTCACCTCTACTAAATTATCATATAAGATGTTGTCATTTGGAGGCAAGTAAAGAGAATAAATGGTGTATTTTTTTCCTATATCAATCTTTACAACCTTTGCCTGCAGAGGTGTACGAATAGACAAAGATATATGGGGAACATCTCGACGAACACATGTGAGACTTTCTCCCTGGCTCCCTACTTGGTGGTTATATGGTGTCCTATATATTCACGAATACAAAGAGTATTATGATCAAGTTTGCTCTCATTTAGACATATAACTAGGGGTGAGTGCTCAGGAATGAAGAGCTTAAGCTCTTCATATTCAGCCCTTAAACTCTGGCAATTCCATTGCAAAATGGAGGAAAAAATTATGGTTATTTTTGGAAGTCCCCTAGATGAAGTCTTTCCATTAGCAATTTTTGATCTCACAATATTTACTGGTGGTTTTGTTAGAGAAGATCTTGATAGATTGTGTTTTGCGTTTGTGTGTGGGTTTTTTTTTTTTTTTTTTTTTTTTTTTTTTTTTTAGTGGGGGATGGTGGACCTCAACTTGAATTTTTTATTTATTTAATTGTCTCCCTGTTCATCAGAAACATCAACTGGCAAAACATCATGTTTATTTGATGTCATAACTTTAATCTTACTTATGGAAGGGTGCTAGAGAGATGGAGGCATCTCTCTTTTTTTATTAATAGGTGGTGATTTGCCAGGTTTTTGCACCTTCCCCACTACAAGTGCACCTAGTAACTTGGTTTCAAGTGGAATCTCTATTAAATCAGGTAAGGTCATAGCCTGGGAGAGGTTAGTACTATCCTTTATAATGGGGAATAAAGGTTGGATAGTGGTGGGCGATGGCTTGTTGTTAATACACAATGGTAAATCTTTCGGAGGAGATATTCTTGCCTTATTATATAGGTCTTTATCAGTAGATTTTGAATTTGTTTTTCGAGAACTACCTACAGTAATAGGTGGGTTAGATAACTCCTGAGGAAGTGTTCCTACTGTTTATAATGTCTTTGCTTAGGTAGTCGATTTATTTAATAATCTCTTGGCATTCCCTATGCTTACATGTTCAATAATTAATTTATTAAGGGCAGCTTCCTCTAAATTATTGATTTATTAAGGGTAGCTTCCTCTAAATTATATAACTGGCAGCTCCTATCAGTCGATATATGTTTAGAGTTGCAGTTCAAGCACCTTGCCTCAAGTGTACATTCTCCATGGTAAAGGTTGGAGCAAGTATTACATATTTTATCATTCATACAAACTTTGGAAGGATGCCCAAATTTAAAGCAACTAAAACGTTACAGTGGCTTATGTTTAAGAGGTCGAATTTTAATTCTTTCATTTTCTATGTCAATGTGGTAAGGAACATCAGCATCCTTGAAAGTAAGGATAATTATTGATGTACCCGGTACTTAATGTATTTTCCACACCGTTAATGGACACAGCCAATATCTCCTCTCCTTTTAAGTCATATAGTAGGTCTCTATTGAAAAACACTCCCCTTCCGTAGTTAAAGTTATATGGGGTTTGATGTCCAATTTCATGTCATCATTGTCTGTGTTTAAATATAACGGACTGTGTGTATGACTTGTCATTTATCAAGTAAATTTTCTTCTATCTTCAGGTGTGATTGTTCCTACCTTCAGATCTTAAAATAATTTTTTGTACCTCCTGTAGATTGAGAAACAAGCCACTTTGGTGATTTGGGTTTACTTTGTGATGGCATAACTTATCTCTGTGTCTTTATCAATCCAGTCTGCTGGTCTGTAGACATCCAGACATTAGGTACCCCATCACACAGAGCACCCTTAATATCCATATTACCGACTTAAATATTCATAGTGTTACAGCTTGCATTGAATGCTTCATCATGACTATGAAATGATAACCAAGAATCCCATATATCATCTTGAAGTTTCATTCTAATTTATTTTATTAATCTGTAGCATTCAAATATCTTATACAGCACATCATAATTGGCTTCTAATGGAATTTGGGTAACATGCAGGATTTTTAATTTTCCTTTGTTCCAACACCGAGAACTTACCTCGAACTACTTTCATAGGAGAGTCCTGGGATCTCTCAATCACCGACCAAGAATTTTGCGTAGTTGCCCCCCTCTCCGCTGCCTCTCAAGGGCGTTCCAGGGAGTAGGGATACACGCCCAGGAGCGACCCAGGCCACGCGCGTGGCCATGCTTGATACCCAGTAAGCTCCTGGTAGCGGCGTAGATAACATCTCGCCGCTCTCTCGCTTATCCCGGCCGTTCGCCTTGTGTTCCCACGTGATTACTTTGTGTTCTCACCCCTTGTCCCACGTGTTCCCGTGTGTTTCTTTACCTTGTGTCTCACGTATTCCTGTTGTGTTCCTCACCTTTCCCTTGTGTCCTTGTGTCGTTTGTGTTCGCTTTTGCCACGGAACCTCAGCGTCGTTGTCCCGGGCCTCAAGCTGGTAAGTCTTGCGGGGCATGGCTCTCGCCAACCGGGGTCGACCCGCACACCATGTGCTCCTCGTGTGAGGGGAAGAGGTGTTCCCCGGAGTGTGAGTCTTGGCCGGAGCTCCAATGGGCTCTTTTCGCCAAGAAAAAGAAGAAGGCTTCCAAGAGGTCGCCTAAGAAGTCAGGCCTTTCGTCACCGGTGACGTCGCCCTCGGTCCTGTCGGAGAGAGGTTCTCCTTCGCCTTCTCCTACCCAGGGTAGGGGACTAGGTAAGTCCGTTTCGGGGAAACGGCCCATTGCCGTTCCCCATGAATCTAATGTGCGGGATTCTGTGTTGAAGGGGTCTATGCAGACAAGTGAAGGGTCTGCTAAAGTGGTGGGAGTGTGTGCTTTAGACGAAGGCCTGGTGCCCGCAGGACCCGTCTTAAGTGTGGATCCGGGGTGGGGTAGGGGGGGGGGGAATTCCAGCGCCCATCTCCATGCCCGTACCGTGCTTTTCAGGTGCAGCATCTTCCGGGGGTGGCCAGGACATTGGTAAGCGACCCACGGACGTTTCGGACCCCGACTCCATCGTTTGGAGGGCCATAAGGACGCCCTTCAGGTCCCCTTTGAGATTAGAGGAGGACATCGAAGGATGGTTCGACGGTCGTCCCATCACCCGTTCACCCCCGGCACCCTCAGCCACGCTCCTGCCGGACTTTATGGAGCCAGTAACCCCGAATTCCAGACCCAGGACTCCCAAGAGGCTCGTGGTAGAGTCGGAAGTTTCAGTCTCCTCGTACTCCGATGACGACATCTCCTACAACTCCTATTCTTCGGATGGTTACAGCGATCGAGACTCTAGGAGGAGGAGGAGACGATCTAGGAGGAGGAGATTGAGGACACGCGACAGTCCGCCCAGGAAGAGGGCGAGGTCCTCGAGGAGGGACTACCGAAGGATGTCATTGCCGCGGAAGAGGTATGTCACGGTGGTACGAAATCGTAGGGAATCCAGCAGGTCGGTTGCCGCTCCAGTGCCTGCCTCGGTGGCTGCTGGAGCCGCTACGTTGCCCTGTACAGTGTCTCTTCGGCCCCGCCCGCTCGTCGGGAGCAGCCGTTGGCACACTCGTTGCTGCCCTGGCCTAGTAAGTCGGTGGCGCCACCCGTGTGCGAAGAAATCCTGCGGGTTCGACATCGTAATGTGACTCAAGAGTCTTTGGGCACAGCTGTCCCGGCCAAGTTTCGGGATTCGCCGCTGCCACGACCATCATCCAGTGCCATCCGGGTGAGCCCAGGAAGGGGTAGATCCATGACGGCTACCTCCGCCCCGATGGCTCTATCCGTGATGGAGGCGCCCACTCCATCGTCCTACCAGGAGGAACGGGATGCCTCCACGCCCACGGACCCCTCCGTGTTCGATGAACCTGCCGACGCGGAGGTACGGGTAATGGACGGTTTAATTGACTCGGGCGAGTGTTTGGTGGAGGTGGTCTCGTCCTACCGTGAGGTGCTTGCTCTCATCCGACGGCACCATAAGTTGGACGAACCTCAACCAACGGCTGCGCGAACTTGGCTCTCGGGTCTGGGCCGGATGGTGGAGGATCCTGTGCAGAAGAAACCTTCCTTGACCCTGCCTTTAGCCCCCAATGTTGCCATGGGAATGGAACACGTGGACCTGTATGTCTCAGCCCCGGAGAATTCCCTGAGATCACAGGGCTTAGGCAAACTCCTACCGGGTCTCAAGACCCAGAGGAAGTTCTACGTGCCGGACGGTCACCATTCAGGTCCCCGCCCGGTAGAAGAAGTGGTCGTTACACTAAGCCAAGGCAACTCGGACGAACGTAGCCTTAGCGCGCCAGTGGTCTTCTCTCTGTCGGAGGCTTCCATGATGGAGGTCATCGCCCAGGACGTCGTGAACGTCACCTCTTGGCTGGATTGGTGGGCCTGTACACTGGCGGACTTTCAGATCTCATACGACCTCGCAGTGCCAGACAATCCGGCCCTTCTGAAAGAATTGATCCGCTCGGGGGGTAAAGCCATGAAATTTCTGACACACCAGTCCCTTACCCAGACAGCCAACTGGGTTCTGAGGAGAAGGGACACTATCCTAAGCAGACTTTCCCGCAGGCTCTCCGAGCGAGAGGCAAAGTTCCTTAGAAACTCTCCCGTCTAGGCCAAGACAATGTTCCCTCTCGAGACGGTAGCAGAGACGATGGAGAGAGTCAGCAGATTGAAGGTGCCAGCCGAGCCCAGGCAGCAGTTGCCAAGGCGGCCCGTTGCGAGGAGACCTCCGGCCGACGGGGCCTACCCGCTTCCGCCCCTAGCTAGGTAGGGAGCATCCACCTCTTCATGGCACCACCCTCCGCGGCCCTCCAGGGGGAGTGGTGCTCAACCCCAAACCTCCCATAGACCTAAGTTCTCCGGGTCAAGGAGAAGCCGGTCAAACCGCCTTCTTAGAAGGAGATAGGGAGAGAGGCCCCCTCCACCTTCCCACGCCCCTGGTGTGGGGATGCCTCAAACAGTTTTGGGAAGCATGGCGGGACAACGGGGGCGGACCCATGGACGGTTACTGTTCTCAGGGAAGGATACAGGATTCCCTTCCTGTCAAGAGCCGGCCCCTCTGATCCCCGATCACCGAGGGGTATGGTTAGCTCCCAACGACTTGGAGAAGAAGGCAGCTCTACAGGCAGAGGTGGAAGTTATGCTGGAGAAAAGAGCCCTGCAACCCGTGCAAGAGCCGTCGCCGGGATTCTACAGCAGACTCTTCCTGGTGGAGAAAGTGACAGGAGGTTGGAGACCAGTAATCGACCTCTCGGCATTGAACAAATTCATCAAGAATACACCCTTCAAGATGGACACGCCGAAGTAGGTTTTGGCAGCCTTGAGAGAAGGGGATTTCATGATGTCCCTGGATCTCAAGGATGCCTACTTCCAGGTTCCCGTTCACCCCTCCAGCAGGAAGTTTCTCAGGGTAAAGTGGGGCTCCCAGACTCTTCAATTCAGGACCCTCTGCATCGGTCTGTAGACAGCTCCTCAAGTCTTCACGAGAGTCTTCGCCCTGGTCTCGACCTGGGCACACAAGCAAGGCATCAGACTGATAAGGTACCTCGACGACTGGTTGTTGCTTTCAGCCTCAGAGGTAATCTTGAAAGAACAAGGGAGTCAACTAATCAATTTCTGCAAAGAACTTGGGATAACCATCAATTTCGGGAAATCCCATCTGGTTCCCACCACCAGGATGACTGACTTGGGGATGGTGTTAGATTCCCGGCTGGTGAGAGCCTTCCCATCCCAGGAGAGACTAGACAACCTGGACCAGGTGATCCGCCCGTTCCTGGCCGGTGCCCCAAGGAAGGCCAAGGATTGGCAGAGATTAGTAGGTCACCTGGTCTCATTGGAGAAGTTGGTTCCACAGGGCAGGCTCAAGCTCAGACCGGTTCAGTGAAACCTGAAGGACCTCTGGTCAATGGGAAGCTCCCCACAGAAGATAATCCCGGTGTCACTTCCCTCCAAAGAAGCTCTCCTTTGGTGGTCCGACACGAGGTATACGTTGATAGGGATTCCGTTCGGCTCCCCTCCCCCGGAGATGCTGCTCTTCACGGACGCATCGAAGGAAGGGTGGGGAGCGCATCTCCTCGAGGGAACAGCAGAGGGGAAATGGTCAGTGGAGGAAAAGGCCGGGCACATCAATCTTCTGGAGCTCATGGCAATGCAGAGGGCATTTATAAGCTTCGTCCGCCTCGTTCAGGGGAACTCGGTAGCCCTCATGTGCGACAACGCCACGGTAGTAGCGTACATCAAGAAACAAGGAGGGCTAAGATCAGGGGATTTGTGCAATCTCACAGCTCGGGTCCTAGAATGGGCCGAAAGGAACGACAGTCTCCTATCGGCCAGATTCATCCCCGGAAAGAGGATTGTCCTGGCGGACGGGCTAAGCAAGAAAGGCCAAATAGTGGGATCAGAGTGGTCCCTTCACCCCCAAGTAGCACAGGAAGTCCTCCGTCGTTGGGGCTCCCCAGTGATAGACTTGTTCGCCACAAGACTAAACGCGAAGCTCCCCGTGTTCTGCTCCCCGATACCGGATCCGACAGCAGCCTTCGAAGACGCCTTCCAGCACCCTTGGGACAACCTCGACGTATATACCTTTCCCCCCTTCGGGATGATCAGACAGGTGCTCAACAGGTTAAGACAGTCAAAGTCCACAGAGATGACTTTGGTAGCGCCCTGGTGGCCAGAGAGGGAGTGGTTCGTGGATCTGCAGGACCTAGCCATTCTCCCTCCATGGCCCTTACCAGTAAGAGGAGACCTGCTAAGTCAACCACACTTCCAAAAGGTGCACGAAAACCCTCAGGGGCTGAGGCTTCATGCGTGGAGGTTATCAAGCGGTTGCTAAGGAAGGAAGGGTTCTCGGACAAAACAGCGGATAGGATGTCGGGGTACCTGCGGAGGTCCTCTTGTATTGTGTACCAAGCTAAATGGGCAACCTTTGTCAAATGGTGTGCCACTCAGAACCTTCGGCCCTTGGATGTTTCGGTCCACAACATCGCAGACTTCCTGGTACACTTGAGGGATGATCTAGGGGTCTCCATCCCAGCCATCAAAGGGGTTCGAGCAGCGTTAGGACAGATGTTCCAGCTTAAGGGCATTAATCTAGGGACCTCGCGTCACATCTCGATGCTCATCAGGAGTTTTGAGGAAACTTGTGATCCCCGCACCTCGAGGGTTCCCCAGTGGGATGTGGCCAAAGTCCTCAAGGTCCTTTCGCGGCCTCCCTACGAATCTCTAAAGGATGCTTTAGACAAAGATCTCACCCTCAAAGCCATCTTCCTACTAGCCCTGGCCTCAGCGAAACGAGTGAGCGAGCTCCACAGCCTGTCTTTCGAGGTATCCCACTCGAAAGGGTGGAAGGACATGACTTTTAAGTTCTTGCCGGAGTTCGTCGCAAAGACCCAGAACCCTGCAATTGCGGACCCGAGGTTCGAAGAGTTCTCAATTCCAGCTATTCTGCACTCGGACAACCCTAGTGACCTGCTCTTGTGTCCCGTAAGGACCATCAGGAAGTACCTTAGTAGGACGGCCAAACTCAGACCGGTGGTGAAGAGTTTGTTTGTGTCCACAGGCTCGGTCAAGAAGGCAGTTTCCAAAAACACCATATCCTTCTGGCTGAGACAGGTTATAAGGAGGGCCTATGAGAGGGAGGGCTCCATGGTGCCTGGTACCCCAAGACCTCATGATATTAGGGGTCTTAGCACGTCCTTGGCGTTTGGCACCAACATGGTGGTAAGCCAAATCTTACGGGCGGGCACTTGGGCTAGGCAGTCCACCTTTACAGCCCACTACCTCAAGGACTACTGTTTACGAGGAAGTCCTTGGATGCCTTCTCCATCGGGCCAGTCATTGCGGCCATGCAACAAGTTTAGTAGTTTGGGCCCCGGGTTAGCCGTGAGAAGAAATCGTAAGCGACACAAGTTCCTCCTTACTTCCTTGCAAACCTCTATCCTTTTCCCGAAACCCCACCCCTTTTTTCCCCTTCCCTACATGAGAGCTGGGACGTTAGAACACATCAAGTATGGATTTTGAATAAAAGGTGAGTTGTACATAAGGTAGACTTTTGCATGCTTTCCCCTACTCTCCTGCCTCTCCCTGGGAGTCCCAAAACTCGCCCCCTATCTATTTCAAGGGCTCCAGCGAGTCTCGAACATTTCAATCTATAAGCTACTCCCTCCTCCTAAAGTATAAGTCTCCTATGAAAGTAGTTCGAGGTAAGTACTCGGTGTTGGAACAAATCACAAATTTTAAGTAATTTGTATTTTTTATTAACAGTACTTACCTCGAACTACTTTCGGGTAATGGCCCTCCCATCCTGCCCCGAGTGTCTTCTGGAGTTCGAGGAGGACTTAAAACATAAGCTTACTGGGTATCAAGCATGGCCACACGCGTGACCTGGGTCGATCCTGGGCGTGTATCCCTACGCCCTGGAACACCCTTGAGAGGCAGCGGAGAGGGGGCAAACTACGCAAAATTCTTGGTCGGTGATTGAGAGATCCCAGGACTCTCTTATGAAAGTAGTTCGAGGTAAGTACTGTTAGGAAAAATACAAATTACTTAAAATTTGTTATATTTTGCCCAAAGTACCCTTTTTCAAATATTCAAAGACTGGTCCTTTTTAGCTCCTAAGTCGTCAGCGGAATTTTCTTTAAAAGGATTGCAAAAGATTGTTAACAGTGGCAGGGGAGAGTC
The DNA here is from genome assembly GCF_036898095.1 of Palaemon carinicauda. Lineage (NCBI taxonomy): Eukaryota > Metazoa > Arthropoda > Malacostraca > Decapoda > Palaemonidae > Palaemon > Palaemon carinicauda. Next base: position 65,609,287 of record NC_090732.1, read on the forward strand.
AGCGTATCCAGGGGATGGGGTCCTTTGTTTGAAGAATTTATAAGACAGGGTTGAGACTGGAAAGATAACGAGTTTGATTTACCTGCTCGAGAATACTAAGGCATCACATGTCAGAAAGGAAATTTGCACTCTCCACTATCAGCCCAGTGAGAGTATATTTCTTGGATGGTCCACTCCATACCCTGCCCGAAGGATATCACTAAAACAGATATAGAGGCACAGGTGTAAGTTGAACCCGCTTGTTAGGACTGAGACCAAAAAATTATGTAATCATAATACTTATATCTACAGTATAATGATGAGCTTCCAGCCAAAAGCCAAGACTCCTACTCCAAGCATTGGATCACCCTGGAATCCGAAGACCCAACACTTGAAATAGTTCCACATAAAAGGTCCAAACCATCATCGGGATGGATGATATCATCCAATACTCTCTCAAATAGATTTGAATGCAAATCCATCTCAAGCGTGACACCACCTCCCATTCATCGAAGCAGGCATCAATAACGCATGTAGAAACACCCACGCCACAGAGAGAGAGAGAGAGAGAGAGAGAGAGAGAGAGAGAGAGAGAGTGTGTTACAAGGATTTTGGATGTCTCAAAGACTTTTTAGTCCGTCCGCGGAGACTCCATTGGCTTTTGGTAGAGCGATTTAGTTTAAGCATTTAGGGAGTTCTTATTATCTTGTCTAATTTAATCTAGAACTCGTTTACCGTGGTACTTTTTACTACATCCACTGGAAGTCTATTCCAAAATTATGATATTTTCAATATTTAACTTAGCCGGTGAATATATAGCTGCAACTCTGTTGCTCAACAGACAACTCTACGGAAAAACTCGCCAGCGATCGCTACATAGGTTGCGGGTGTGCCCAACAGCGCCATCTGTCGACCAGATACCCAGCTCTCATGTAAACAAAGACTCAATTTTCTCTCTGTCGAGGTGTCGACAAGACGTACTTTACTCGCTGTTGCTAAACTGGAGTTTTTCACATCTAATTGGTGAAGTACTATATTCTAGTTTTGAGCTTTTGCTGTGCAGGGTTTTTCTTCACACAAATCCTTGAACTCTTTTTGATATCGGATTCTTTGTTGATGACTTTTTGATCGTTTTTTGGAATTTCCCTTGACCAATTCAAAATGGCTGACCCTTCACAAGTCCCCAAATTTAGGAAATGCAATGCTAGGGACTGTTCTAGGCGTATTCCGAAGGCTTCTATCGACCCTCACACTGTTTGTTCCAATTGTCGGGATAAAACCTGTCAATTGGAAGATCGGTGTGAGGAGTGCGTTGGCCTTTCGGAATTCGATTTTATCGAATTTCAAAAGTACACACGTAGGCTAGAGAGAGATAGAGTTAGGAGAAGTTCTTCTCGTTCTATTGATATATCCTCTCCTCATGCCCCACAACCTATTCCTTCCCCTGTAGTGGTTGCTCCTACCCCCCCTCCTGGCACTCAGGAACCATCGATGGCTGATATGATGCGTGCCATCCAGGCTCTGGGTGAGAGAGTTGAGTCACTTGCTAGTGACCGTAATCAGCTCATGGCGGATGTGAAGGAGCTTAAGTGCCAAAGTGCAGTGGGAAGTGCTAAAGTGCCAAGTGATAGTGTTGTGGACAGTTTTGCGCTTGAGGGTTCGTCTGTTCGTGCCTGTCGTCCTCCTAGTCCGGGACCTCTTGCAAGCTCCCAAGTCCAGGGGAGAAGCAATGTCGTACGACGCATGGGTTCGAGAGGCTTTAATCAGCGAACAGACGTTCCCTCCGTGGTATCGGGCGTATCTACCCAAGATCGCTCCTACCTACCTAAGACGAGAGAGCCCATTTATACCTCGTCTTCTGAAGGTGTTTCTCGCAAGAAACTTTGGACCAAGGTCTCGCGACCGTTAAAACGTAAATCGGTCCCTTCAGCACAAGTCCAACGGCCCGGTTGTAGCCACTGGGTCAGTTCGGACTCGTTGCCGTCATCCGATGACTGCTCACCGCCTAAGAGAGGCAAAGCGGTACCGCTTCAGACAGTAACACCGTCTGTCGCCGCACCTGCTCCCGTAGACCCTAAGTGGTCTCTACTGCAAGACATGCAGTCTAAACTTACGTCTCTGATGCAGGACTTTTGTGCGGAGAAGGTTGCTGCCGTACCAGCTAGTGCAGTACCTAGCCTACAACCCTCCACGCGATCGGTTGTGCGTCCTGTGGACGCTGAGGTAACCTTCTCACGCACACCAGTTGAGAGAGTTCCTCCACCCATGTGTTCCAGTGTGATCTGCCAGCCGCATGTTGACGTTAAGCGACGCACGAAGGTTGCCGTTGACGTTCTGGATGTTCAACAACCGTCAGAGTTACCTTGTTTTGACGCGGTGCGTCAACCTCCGCAACCCAGTGTGGTTTCCACTGCGCATCCCCATCAGTCTAGACAGTCTGGGGTAGACGCTGTGCGTCCCCGCGCTACCATGGTTGTTGCCAGCTCACAGACTGGGCAGCAGTTCCATGACGTTGCGTCCGGCTCAGTCACGCATGCACCAGTGCGACCGGACTCAGCGAACCAGCCGTTACCCACTCCGTTGCCGTTTCCTCATCAGTTGTCGGATGAGGAACTTTCTGATGATGATGTTGCTGCACATATAGATGAACCACAATCAGAATTGGACGAGCCTAAGTCTACTTAACCCTCTTTGGACTTTAGAAAAGTTTTGGCCATTTTCAAAGAGCTGTTTCCGGACCAGTTTGTTTCTGTGGCTCCTCGTTCTCCGCCTTCAGAGTTTGTTTTAGGCATGCCGTCTACCACTCCTGCCTTTACTAGACTCGTCCTCGCACGCTCGTCCTAGAGAGCTTTGCGGGTGATAGGAGAATGGTTGCAGTCCAAGAAGAGCTTAGGGAAGACAGCCTTTGCTTTTCCCCCTGCTAGACTCTCTTCTAGATCGAGCGTCTGGTATGCCACGGGAGAAGTTCTCGGCTTGGGAATTCCTGCCTCTGCCCAGGGCGACTTCTCAAGTCTTGTAGACTCTCCCCGCCGCCTTGCCATGAGACGCTCAAAGATATGTTGGTCATCATCGGACCTGGACCACCTTTTGAAAGGAATCTTTAGGGCCTTTGAAGTTTTTAACTTCTTAGACTGGTGTCTAGGAGCCCTAAGCAGGAAGATCTCTTCGACAGATAAAGAGACTTCCTTGCTCATTATGTCCTGCATGGACAAGGCCGTACGTGATGGGTCTAATGAGCTTGCTGCATCATTTGTGTCCGGAGTCCTAAAAAAGCGAGAAAATCTCTGCTCATTCCTTTCTGCTGGAGTTACACCGTGCCAGAGATCTGAGCTTCTCTTTGCTCCTCTTTCCAAGTGCCTTTTTCCAGAAGTCCTGATTAAGGAAATAGCCGCTTCGTTAGTGCAGAAGGACACTCACGATCTTGTTGCGTCCTCAGCTCGCAAAGCTCCCCCTTTGCCTACCTTGTCAGCTAGACCAAGGATGGACACTCCAGCGTCTCGATTTATTCCGCCCTTTCGTGGCAGAGCCTCCAGCAGAGGAGGTGCTCGTGCCGAAGGGAAGCGAGGGAAGAAGAAAGGATCCAAGTCCTTTAAGGGCAGAGTCTGACTGCCCGCATCTTCAGACAGCAGTGGGAGCCAGACTCAAGAACTTCTGGCAGACCTGGGAGAAGAGAGGCGCAGATGCACAATCTGTGAAGTTGCTCAGAGAGGGGTACAAGATCCCTTTTGTACGGAAACCCCCTCTAGCAACGTCTCCCATCGATCTCTCTCCCAGGTACAGAGAGGAAGACAAGAGACGAGCCTTGAAACGGGAAGTGTCTCTTTTGCTAGAGAAGGGAGCGGTGGTCAAAGTCTCGGACCTTCAATCTCCGGGATTCTACAACCGCCTCTTCTTGGTTTCAAAGAAGACAGGAGGGTGGAGGCCGGTGCTAGACGTCAGTGCTCTGAATGTCTTTGTCACAAAGCAGACGTTCTCCATGGAGACCACAAAGTCAGTCTTAGCAGCGGTCAGAAGGGAAGACTGGATGGTCTCTTTAGACCTAAGGGACGCCTACTTCCACGTCCCCATCCACCCGGACTCCCAACCTTTTCTGAGATTCGTTTTCGAAAAGGTGGTCTACCAGTTCCGGGCCCTGTGCTTTGGCCTAAGCACAGCTCCTCTTGTGTTTACGAGGCTGATGAGGAATGTAGCCAAATTCCTCCATTTATCGGACATCCAAGCCTCCCTTTATTTGGACGACTGGCTTCTCAGAGCCTCTTCCACTCGTCGCTGTCTGAAGGATCTAAAGTGGACTCTAGATCTGCCCAAGGAATTGGGTCTCCTTGTTCATATGGAAAAGTTGCAACTGGTCCCATCCCAAACTATTGTGTATTTAGGGATGGAGATTCACAGTCTAGCTTTTCGGGCTTTTCCGTCGGCCCCCAGAATAAGCCAAGCCCAGTTATGCATCCAGAACATGCTGAAGAAGGAACACTGCTCAGTCAGGCGGTGGATGAGTCTGGTAGGGACGCTATCATCCCTGGAACAATTTGTGTCATTAGGAAGACTACACCTCCGTCCTCTTCAATACCATCTAACTTTTCACTGGAAAAAGGACAAGACGCTAGAAGCGGTCTCGATCCCCATTTCCGAAAAGATGAAGTCTTGTCTGACTTGGTGGAAGGACAGTATCAACCTAAGAGAGGGTCTTCCCCTGGCTGTTCAGACTCCCAACCACGTTCTCTTCTCGGACGCATCGGACGTAGTCTGGGGCGCGACATTAGACGGTCGGGAATGTTCAGGACTGTGGAACTCGAGTCAAAGGATCATGCATATCAACTGCAAGGAGCTGCTGGCAGTACATCTGGCCTTGAAAAGCTTCAGGTCTCTCCTTCGAGGCAAAGTGGTGGAAGTGAACTCGGACAACACCACTGCCTTGGCGTACATCTCCAAGCAAGGAGGGACCCACTCACTGACGTTGTACGAGATCGCAAGGGACCTGCTCATCTGGTCAAAAGGTCAAGACATAACACTAGTAACGAGGTTCATCCAAGGCAACTTGAATGTCATGGCAGATTGTCTCAGTCGGAAAGGGCAAGTAATTCCAACATAATGGACCCTCCACAAGGATGTATGCAAGAGACTTTGGGCCACTTGGGGCCAACCAACCATAGATCTCTTTGCAACCTCGCTGACCAAGAGGCTCCCAATATATTGCTCACCAGTCCCAGACCCAGCAGCAATACATATATATGCCTTTCTCCTAGATTGGTCACATCTAGATCTATACGCATTCCCACCGTTCAAGATTGTCAACAAGGTACTGCAGAAGTTCGCCTCTCACGAAGGGACAAGGTTGACGCTAGTTGCTCCCCTCTGGCCCGCGAGAGAATGGTTCACCGAGGTACTTCGATGGCTAGTAGACGTTCCCAGAAGTCTTCCTCTAAGGGTGGACCTTCTACGTCAGCCACACGTAAAGAATGTACACCAAAGCCTCCACGCTCTTCGTCTGACTGCCTTCAGACTATCGAAAGACTCTCGAGAGCTAGAGGCTTTTCGAAGGAGGCAGGCAGTGCGATTGCTAGAGCAAGGAGAGCATCCACCCTTAGAGTCTACCAATCGAAGTGGGAAGTCTTCCGAGACTGGTGCAAGTCAGTCTCTGTATCCTCGACCAGTACCTCTGTAGCTCAAATAGCTGACTTTCTCTTATACCTGAGAAAAGGACGATCCCTTTCAGCTCCCACTATCAAGGGCTACAGAAGCATGTTGGCATCGGTCTTCCGGCATAGAGGCTTAGATCTTTCCAACAATAAAGATCTTCAGGACCTCCTTAAGTCTTTTGAGACCACGAAGGAGCGTCGTTTGGTTACACCTGGTTGGAATTTAGACGTGGTACTAAGATTCCTCATGTCAGACAGGTTTGAGCCGCTACAATCAGCCTCCCTGAAAGATCTCACTTTAAAGACACTTTTCCTGGTATGCTTAGCCACAGCTAAAAGAGTCAGTGAGATTCATGCCTTCAGCAAGAACATCGGATTTTCGTCAGAAAAAGCTACATGTTCGCTACAACTTGGCTTTCTAGCCAAAAATGAGCTGCCTTCTCGACCTTGGCCGAAATCGTTCGATATTCCCAGCTTATCGAATATTGTAGGCAATGAACTAGAAAGAGTCTTATGCCCTGTGAGAGCTCTTAAGTTCTATTTAAAGCGCACTAAACCTTTACGAGGCCAATCTGAAGCTTTATGGTGTTCAGTTAAGATACCATCTTTGCCTATGTCAAAGAATGCTTTATCCTACTTTATCAGACTGTTAATACGAGAAGCTCATTCACATCTGAGTGAGGAAGACCAAGCATTGCTTAAGGTGAGGACGCACGAAGTTAGAGCTGTCGCAACTTCCGTGGCCTTTAAACAAAATAGATCTCTGCGAAGTATAATGGACGCAACCTATTGGAGAAGCAAGTCAGTGTTTGCGTCTTTTTATCTAAAGGATGTCCAGTCTCTTTACGAGGACTGCTACACACTGGGACCATTCGTAGCAGCGAGTGCAGTAGTGGGTGAGGGCTCAACCACTACAATTCCCTAATTCCATACCCTTTTAATCTTTCTCTTGAAATGTTTTTATTGTTGTTCTTTGGGTTGTCCGGAAGGCTAAGAAGCCTTTCGCATCCTGGTTGATTTGGCGGGTGGTCAAAGTCATTTCTTGAGAGCGCCTAGATTAGGGGTTTGATGAGGTCCTGTTGTATGGGTTGCAACCCTTGATACTTCAGATCCTAGGGGTCGATCAGCATCCTAAGAGGATCGCGAGGCTCCGTAAGGAAGACGTACTTAAAAGGCAGAGTAATTGTTCAAGTCGACTTCCTTACCAGGTACCTATTTATTTTGTTTTTGTTATTTTGATAACTTCTAAAATGAAATAAAAAACTCTTAGCTCATAAAAGTGTAAACATATATTACTGGTCTCTACCCACCATCCTGGGTGTGAATCAGCTATATATTCACCGGCTAAGTTAAATATTGAAAAATGTTATTTTGATTATAAAATAAATTTTTGAATATACTTACCCGGTGAATATAAATTAAATGACCCTCCCTTCCTCCCCAATAGAGACGCAGTGGGACGAGGAGAAAATTGAGTCTTTGTTTACATGAGAGCTGGGTATCTGGTCGACAGATGGCGCTGTTGGGCACACCCGCAACCTGTGTAGCGATCGCTGGCGAGTTTTTCCGTAGAGTTGTCTGTCGAGCAACAGAGTTGCAGCTATATATTCACCGGGTAAGTATATTCAAAAATTTATTTTATAATCAAAATAACATTTTTGTATGTAAAGAAATTGCCGCATTGAGTGGTGGTGTATCTTTTCAATTCCAGTTTGTTCCGTTACCTCTGGACTGATTTGTGCTTAGCGTGAATAGATTGTTGTAATCAACATTTGTTATTCCTTTAAGAATTTTGAATGCCCCAGTTAACTAGCCCCTTAGTCGTCGAGTTTGTAGATCAAATATGCTCAAACGTTCCATCCTCCATCTATATCTAAATTTTCTTGGTGTTGGAACTAGTTTGATGGCCCTAGCTTGTACTGCTCCAAGTCTATCTATATCCTGAATACTTGGAGCCCAGAATTGAACTCTGTATTCTAGATGGGGTCTTACTAGTTGCGTACAGCTGTAGTACAGTGTCTTTTTTTCTGTATTTGACTTGTCTCTTTATGTAATCTATTAGTTTTTGTGCTTTCTTTACAGCTTTTATGCTCTGTTTGTTAAACTTCAAATCCTAGCTGATAATAATACAAAGATCTTCTTCCTGGTATACACTTTCTATTTCATCACCCAGCAGTGAGTAATCTGATTGTGGGTTACTATAACAAATGTGCATGACTTTACATTCCCACAGTTGAAAGGGATTTGCTATTTTCTGGACCGTTCTCCTAGCTTCATTAGATCCTCTCATAAGGCTCCTACGTCTTCTGAGTTCGCAGCATTTATGCCTAGTTTAGTATCATTGACAAATTTGACTATTCTACTAGTTAATCCTAAATCTATGCTGTTAATGTAGATCAGAAATGGCCATAGTCCAAGGACAGACCCTTGAGGTACTCCGCTTGTAACAGCTGTCCACTGTGAAGCTTCTCCATTGATTACAACTCTGTTCTCTTTTTGTTAGCTAATCTTCAATTCTTTCACTGGCTCGTCAATGATGCCCAGTGAGAGAGAGAGAGAGGGAGAGAGACGTAATATAAATTTAGTTCATTAGACATAGGTATGTTCGTTCGTCTGTCTTTTCACCTTGCGTATGACTGTCACTAACTCGCTACGAATTGTATCATTCATGTTTTGGGTTTTTCACGATCTAAGAAAATAATTGCGCATGTAAGAACATTACGATTAGGCTACTACGTAGAATTGTAATAAATGGAATTGATGACAATAGGCTAACTTTTATTCATGAAAACAAGGTACCATACTAATAGGAAATATATGACATGAAGATGATATTTTGTAGAAATGATAGTTGAGAGAAAGGAGTACGTAATAAGAAAAAGACAAATCCCGTGTGTGAACAATTTGCATTCCTGTTAAGTTTTTGTTTCGTTGTGGGTAGGACTTATCATCTGAGGCTTTCTCTGTGATTTGAACACTATGACAACATAGAAAAACAATAAAATAGACCTTACATAATAATGAATTAGGACTAGAATCGCAAGTATTTCGGTTGGTGATGAGCAAAGATGTGAATACTATACACTTTATCTTACATAATCAAGAGTAAGTTCTAAAATCGCAAGTATTTTGTTTGGTGTTAGTATAAGATGTTATGGTCCCAATGTCTCCAAGCTAGGGATGTCAGGGAGGGTTTGATTAATTACTTTGGTAGTGATTGTCGCCATTGGCTAGAGAGAGTAGTGTGTGATGGGCCGAGAGAAGGTTGTGACTCAAAGGCAGGTTGAAAGCAACTGAGTAACTTTATTACAGAACACTCACTTTTATATACAAACTCCATGCAAAAAAGGCATAAAAGACATAACAGGAAATTTCCTGTTCAACCGACACCGCACCGGTTAACAGTTAACGGTGAGAAAAAACACGTTATTTCAGGTCCTTGTCATTGCGAGGGGAGAGCGAAGATACAAGCATAATATATTCACAAAATGAAATGTCGTTACTATGTACAATCGTGTGACATACGGTTGGTACATGGCTCCCCCCCTAAAAATGGCATACTGTACATGTTAAATAGGGCGCTCTGAATCTGAAGTGGGAGTAGCAAAAACTGCGGCCGATTAGCGGCAGTGAATGGCTGTAGAAGTCATTGGTTGGGGCTCGAGCGAGTGGTGGATGATGGGTGGCTTTGTTGCCGTTCCGGCTCGTCACGGGGTAGGCGTGTGTGTCCTACGGCATTCATAGGCGTGTGTGTCCTACGGCATTCATAGGCGTGTGTGTCCTACGGCATTCACGTCAGCTTCGGTTGAAGTTGAATAGGTGTCCTCTTCATCAGGAGTGGAGGCTTTGATGGAGGTTTTGAAGATCATGAAGTGGCTGTCCATAAGGGCGTCGGCTCTGGTCATCAAGTCCTTTATGGGTAAACTATCGACATCGGGTATGGCACCGCGTAGAGGTTCGGGTAAACGGCTTACCCAAAGTGCATGAAGTAGGTTCACCTCACGAGGAGAGCCGTCCGTGGCAGGTTGCAGACGAGTGATACTGGTCATTTCTCTGAGGGTGAGCGAAGCTCTTCGGTCCCCCAACGGTTGTTGAGAGAGCTGAGAAAACATTGCTATTCGGGCGGCTGGCAACGGCGAGTACTGCAGCAGAAGATATGTTTTGAGGGTGTTATAGTAACGGGGGGGGGGGGGGGGGGTGTTAGTTACTCAAGGGTCACCACTGTGACGGGCTGAGAGAAGGTTGTGACGCAAAGGCAGGTTGAAAGCAACTAACTTTATTACAGAACACTCACTTTTATATACATAAACTCCATGCAAAAAAGGCATAAAAGACATAACAGGAAATTTCCTGTTCAACCGACACCGCACTGGTTAACAGTTAACGATGAAAAAAACAGACATGTTATTTCAGGTCCTTGTCAGTGCGAGGAGAGAGCGAAGATACAAGCATAATATATTCACAAAATGAAATGTCGTTACTATGTACGATCGTGTGATACACGGTTGGTACAAGTGTGGTTATTATATAATAACAAAATAGCTCTTACATATTCGGAAATAAAGGCTAGAATCCCAAAAACTTTGTTGGTTGACTGAAGACAGGAGGAAGAGGGTTTAATATTAGGGTTAGAAGATTTCCTTAGTGTGAACTGTTTGATATACAACTATGATATGTGCTATATTCTTTTGTATCTCAGCTTGTAATAATAAACGGATTTTGATGTAGGAAAAATCTGTTTTTGGGCTCGAGCCGTGTCGTCTTGATGGAAGTTCCTTCGGGCAGCTTCCTACTGTATAATATTTCTGTGACTGATATTACGAGAGAATTACCGTCAGGTATCACGGGGTTCTAACCCCCGGAACGACTATCCTAAGATATCGTGTATAATCAGGGACATATCCGTAGATAACCATGAATAATAATAATACAGTAATGCCTCACAGCACGATATTAATTGGTTCCATAATGGCATTCGTAATGTGATTTTTTCGTCTTGAGTCGCCTTTTACGTGTAAATAACTTAATTTGCTCCAGACCCTACAAAAACACAACATTAAATGATTATAAAAAGGATACACACCACTAAACAGTACTAAATGTATGACAAGTAAAGTACTGTATTTGGATCATTCAGTGATAAATTAATCGTTGGTAACCTGTAATAGAAATGTATAATTGGAGCAAACCGTAAAAATACAGTAAAAAAATGTGGATACTTACCTTTGGAATGAGGCGATGTCCGAGAGGATGACAAACGACAGAAAACGTTAACAAGTGGCAGAAAACGTAAATACTTAACTTTACAAAACAGATTTTATAAATGACAGAAAACATTACCACTTAATTTTAGGAAACACATTTACAAATGGCAGGAAATATTAACACTTAACTTTACGATTCTTAAAATGAATTTATTTTATTATTTTTTTTTTTTTACATTTTGTATTTTCTAAATTGAATTACACTACGTATTTTCTTCATTACTGCCAATTTTTCTTTCGTTTTTTATCTGGCGCTTAGTCTCGTAGTTTCTGCCTGCTTCTTAAAATTTTCCTGAAATAACTCCGGCAAACATCATTACAGTACTCAAGCTCATGATCTGTGAGAATTTTTTCTGGGTGCCTCTTTTCTACAGGAGCTACCATTTTAAAGTAGCCATCTAGACCCTCCTTAATTTTTGCTGTTGACAGTGGATTATCCTCATCCTCCCCGCTGTACTCTTCCTGAACGACGTTCAGTCGCATGGCCTCCAACTCCTTCAGGTCATCCATCGTAAGTTCCTCTTAGTGGTCCTCGATAAGCTCGTCAGTGTCGGCCTCATCAACTTCCAGACCCATGGATTTCCCGAGTGTAACAGTCTCGGCAACTTCAGATTGAGCAACAGGTTCAGGATCGTCAACATTTTCGGAATCGGCTTCAGCTTGGTCTGCGTGGAACCCATCGAAATCTTGTGTGGAGACGGGATCAGGCCACAGCTTCTTACACGCAGAGTTCAAGACTGCACCTCGAAACCTCCTGCCAATCTTGATCAATGATTTGAGGCATATGACAATATCAAAATTTTCCCTCCAAAATTGACTAAGGGTGAGGTTTGTGCTCTCAATTATTTCAAAAAATCTCTTGAAGAGATAATTTATATAAAGCTTCTTATAGTTTGAAATCACTTGCTGGTTCGTGGGCTAGAGGAGAGGGGTGGTATTCACAGAAAGATAACCTTGATTAAGAAATACTCTGCTACGACATCTTCCTCGAGGGCAGGAGGGTGAGCAGGGTCATTGTCCAGCACCAGCAGGCATTTCATTGGGAGGCGCTTCTCTTCCAAATACTTTTTCACAATCGGGCCAAAACAAACATATACCCGTTGGTTAACAATCATCTTGTTACCCAGGCTTTTCCATTAGCCCTCCACAACACGTGAAGATTTTCCTTAGTGACTTTGTGGGTCTTGAAGGCTGGAGGAGTATCGGAGTGATACGCCAGCAGGGGTTTCACCTTACAATCCCCACTGGCATTTGCACAGAGTGCAAGGGTAAGCCTGTCCTTCATAAGTTTATGCCTGGGTAGCCTCTGTTCTTCTGTCATGATGTACGTTCGACAAGACATTTTTTTCCAAAAAAGCCCAGTCTCGTCACAATTGAAGACTTGCTGGGGACTGTAGCCTTCCCGGACAGTCAACTCGTTGAACGTTTTAACAAAGGCTTCGGCCGCTTTCATGTCTGAACTGGCAGCCTCCCCATGACACACCACTGAAAGAATCAGTAATCGTCTCTTAAATTTTTCAAGCCACCCACGAGAAGCCTTGAAATCTGGGGGTTCCTGCTTCAATGTTCCTTCTCCTGCGTCTGCTTCAGCCTGAGCATGCACAAGATCACTGAAAATGGCGCTGGCTTTCTGGCAGATTATCGCTTCGGTGATAGTGTCTCCAGCCATTTCTTTGTCCCTTATCCAGACAAGCAGCAGTCTCCCTATCTCATTGTGGACGTGGCTCCTCTTGCGGGAGAAAAGTCACGCCCTTAGAAGGTGTTGCTGCTTTCATAGCTGCCTTCTGCTTCAGGATCGTTCCTCTCATAGACGGATTTCGGCCATATTCTTTCGCCATCACACTTAACCGCACGCCAGCCTCGTATTTCTTGATTATTTCATCTTCATCTCCATGGAAAACATCATCCTCTCCTTTCCCTGGACATCAGCGACTTTCTTGGGACCCTTGGCTAATAATGTAACATAATATCACACACAATACAGTACAATTATTACGAAAGCGAAATCACAAACTAAGTCAATGCGTACGATACCGCTGCTGAAAGAAAAAGCCATTGGAATGCCAATGTATAGATGCATGATTAGATACAGTACAGTAGATGCTAACCAATAGGAGCAGGATCTTATGGTGGTAACTAGCATCTAAGTAAGGAGATAACCAATGGGGGCTCGGGAGGATGGTAGCTAGTTTACGGGCTGGCGGAGAGCGAATTTTAAAATCAGCCTCGGACATGGTCAGGCTCTCGTTGCCCAAAACATTTTTAGTGATGCTAGTAGTAAATAATTAATAATGAATAATTAATAATTAAGGGGACGTATCCCAACGTCATTGTGTGTATTATCAGGCATGTTTTGACGTATCGTGATGTCATTGTAGCGAAAGGGTTAATCATCTAACTATCTCTTCCTAGTCCCTTGGTATTTCCTCTACATCCCAGATGTTTTCCAATAGTGTGTGCACCCACTTTTTGCCTAGGTTCCCCAATGTGATAATCATTTCTCTTGTTACCTCGAACTTACTTTCAGCTTTATTTACTTTCTTTTCTTTATAGTATTCTCGACTTCATTCTGTCTGATGTTTGCTATTAGTCCATCTACATGTTGAAAGAACATTTTCCATTTCATCTCACTCATTATTAGTGTTTTAATTAATGTAAAAAGAGCCTTTCCATCTTCTCTTGACTTCCTCTTCCTCAATGGAGATATTTCTATTTTTATCTTTAAATATACCCACATCGTGTTTGTCTTTTCATCTCGCCTCTGTAATTTTGTACATTATCTTTTCTTCCTTCAGTGTTCCCATTATCTCATAGCACTCATTCTTGGCCTCTTTGCAACCGCTACCAGTCTCTTTGCTCCCTTTTTTGTCCATCTATATTTCTTTTGTGTTCAATAGTTATTTTCTTCCTACCTTTTTTTCATCATACTTTTTCCCTTTATAGCTGTTTTAACCTCTTAATTCCACCAGTATTTACTATTACAGTATAATTATTGATGTTATTATTAACACTATACTGGATAGTATTATGTCATTACAATAGCAATGCAGTAATACCTCGGTTCTCGAAAATAATTCGTTCAGGAATTTTGCTCGAGAACCGATTCGTTCGAAAACCGAAACTACTTTTCAAATAATTAGATTAATTCGTTCCCAAGCACCCGGTAAATGTACACATTCTAAAACTAAATATTGTACTAATATGTAAAAATGTGTATATAAACTATGAAAACTAAATACCAAAACTAAATACATAATAAAGTAAATTTAAACCCTTTTGTATCATTTGCTTACCTTTGTAACTGCGGTGTGATGGCATACGGGAATGGTATGTAGAGGAAGGAAGGGCGAGGGTTACTGCTCTGAAGGGGAGTCCCCTTCCATGAAAGCAGCGAGTAACATGCCTTCAGGTATTTTTTCCCTTTTCTGCCTCTTTTGCTCTTGTGATTCAATCTCTGCAGATGCTTGTTGTTTCTCTTTAATTAAAAACCTATCCATCATAAGTTATTTTCTTCGTTGCACTATTCTCCTGAAGTGGGACATAACACACTCATTTAAAATGTTCACGGAACGATTTGCCACAACTGTGTCTGGATGATATTTCTCAACAAAAGGCTACAGTTCACCCCATTTCGCACATATTTCATTGATTAAGGCACTCGGAACCTCCTCCCTTCCTTCATCCTCTTCTGGTAAAAGGTCTTCTATCATATCCTTCTGCTGCTGTTGTTGCAAATGCAACAACTTTTCGGTTGTTAACTCAGTAGAGTGTCCTTCCACAAGCTCATCAATGTCCTCTTTTTCAACTGCAAGTCCCAAAGTTTCCCCCATGGTCAAAATCTCATCAATGACAGCACTTTCTTCAACTGGAGAATCTGATTCAGACTGAAACCCCTCAAAATCTCTCTTCGGTACACATTCTGACCACAGTTTTCTTCATGCCGAATTTAACGTACAGTACGTTACAACACTCCATGCACTGTCAATGAGATTCCTACAGCTCAAGATACTCGGAATTCTCGAAGTGTTAGCTGTGTGTCATTAGTCACCCCAAAACTCTTGAGGAAAAGGGCTTTTGTGTACAGTTTTTTTATAATTCAAAATGACCTGTTGGTCCATGGGCTGGAGAATCAGCATCTTATTCAGCAGCAGGAATTTAACTTAGATGAAACTGAATTCATCAACTAATTCATATTCTAAACCTTTGCTTTGGGGGTGGGGTGAGCAGGAACATTAGTCCATGATTAACAGGCATTTTCTTGGAAAATTTTATGCCGTTAGATATTCCTTCACTTGGGGGCAAACACCTCGTGCACCCACTCATTGAAAAACTCTCTGGTCACCTATGCCTTTGTGTTTGCCCGCCACAACTGGCAATTTACTCTTCATTATGTTGTTCTTTTTAAAGACTCCTGGGGTTGTTTGAATGATAGACGAGCAAAGGTTTTATTTTACAGACACCGCTAGCATTTGCACACAACAAAAGAGTGAGCTATCCTTCATAGGCTTGTGCTTGGGCAGTGATTTTTCCTCCTTTGTAATGTAACATAATGGCCGGCATTTTTTTCCAGAATAACCCGATCCCGTCAATTGAAAACCTGTTGAGGAAGAAACTGTTCTTCCCTTATATAAGCATTAAATTCTTATAACAAAGCTTTCAGCTGCAGCTTAGTTTCAAATTGCTGCCTCGCCATATCTTGTTACACGACTTATGCCAGTTCTGTTTCTGAATTTTTCGAACGTACCTCTACTGGCTCTGAACGTAAATGTTTCACTTTCGGTAATTGTACTAGGTATTTTCTTTTCTAGGTCACCGTAAATTTGTAATGCTTTTTCGCAAATAAAAGCTTCACTAATGCTATCACCGGCTAACTCCTTTTCCCTGATGAATATTAGTAGCAGCTTTTCCATTTCCTCCATTACCTGCGACCTCTGCTTTGTTATCAGTTACCCCTTTTGCAACCTTGGCTGCCTTTATCACTTTTTTGTTCTTGAGGAAAGTTGAAATCGTTGATTTTGGAATGCCATACTGTGCAGCGAGATCCGAAACACCAACGCCATTTTAAAATTTGGCCATTATTTTCTTTTTTAGTTCAATTGTCATTCTCATTGTCTTCCTCATCTCTTTCTGTTCACTTCTGGCTTTCTTTGGACCCATTATGAATGCCCAGAGTTAATAAAAAAAAAAGTACAAAAATTCATATTAGCACAATCTAAAACACAAGGGAATGCGTGAGTCTTCCTTCGATGGCAGGCTGACTTAAATTGACGCCATGTAGTTGGTGGGGGAAGCTGTTCGGACCAGTTCTGGTTGACTTGGCTGGTCGAGTTACGAAATTTTTTCGAATACGGAGACATTGTGAACTCTGAATTTTTTTGGTCGAATACCTATTTGTTCAAGTTGTGAGTTGTTCGAGTACCGAGGTTCCACTGTATACAGTATAATGTACAGTCCAACAGGAGAGGTAAAA
>NC_090732.1:65633138-65645638 GCF_036898095.1 Palaemon carinicauda
GTTTGTTGAGTGTTGTGGGAAAAGTGTATGGTAGAGTACTGATTAATAAGATTAAGGATAAAACAGAAAATGAAATCTTAGAAGTACAGGGTGGTTTTAGAAGAGGTAGGGGTTGTATGAGTCAGATTTTTACAGTTAGGCAGATATGCGAGAAATATTTAGCAAAAGGTAAGGAGGTGTATGTTGCGTTTATGGATCTGAAGAAAGCGTATGATAAAGTTGATGGGGAAGCAATGAGGAATGTGATGACATTATATGGAGTTGGTGGAAGGTTGTTGCAAGCAGTGAAAATTTTCTACAAAGGTAGTAAAGCATGTGTTAGGATAGGAAATGAAGTGAGCGATTGGTTTCCGGTGAGAGTGGGGCTGAGAAAGGGATGTGTGATGTCGCCGTGGTTGTTTAACTCGTATGGTGATGGAGTGGTGAGAGAGGTGAATGCTCGAGTGCTTGGATGAGGATTGAAACTGGTAGACGAGAATGACCATGAATGTGAGGTAAATCAGTTGTTGTTTGCGCATGATACTGTACTGGTTGCAGACGCGGAAGAGAACCTTGGCCGATTAGTGACAGAATTTGGAAGGGTGTGTGAGAGAAGGAAGTTGAGAGTTAATGTGGGTAAGAGTAAGGTTATGAGATGTACGAGAAAGGAAGGTGGTGCGAGGTTGAATGTCATGTTGAATGGAGAGTTACTTGAGGAGGTGGATCAGTTTAAATACTTGGGGTCTGTTGTTGCAGCAAATGGTGGAGTGGAAGCAGATGTACGTCAGAGTGAATGAAGGTTGCAAAGTGTTGGGGGCAGTTAAGGGAGTAGTGAAAAATAGAGGGTTGGGCATGAATGTAAAGATAGTTCTGTATGAAAAAGTGATTGTACCAACTGTGATGTATGGATCGGAGTTGTTGGGAATGAAAGTGGCGGAGAGACAGAAATTGAATTTGTTATAGAATATAGTTTTCACACATTTCGTCTATAGCTATTATCATTAGTTCTCTCTCTCTCTCTCTCTCTCTCTCTCTCTCTCTCTCTCTCTCTCTCTCTCTCTCTCTCTCTCTCTCTCTCTCTCTCTCTCTCTCTCTAGAGGTATACACACAGAACAGATTTAAGAGAAACCTTTGTTTTCCTAGAAAGTGTCAGGTACAGTAAATACTACACATAATATAAACTTTTACTTTGCTTAAATCTATGTTTGATCGTAGCCAGAAATTAAAACGGCATTCAATTTTTTTTCAGCTGATCTTTGGCTTCAGCCGACAGCATAGTGTATATAGTATGTACTGAAAGATGTCTACAATAATCTTGTTTACGATTTTATCTGAACTTCATTTAATAACTTGTGTACTTTTTTATTATCATACAAAATGTATTTTAACAAGAGCAATTACAGTTTTTTTTTTTTTCATTTTGGTTTTGTGTGGGCTGTTTCTAAGGTCACGACGGTATCAAGATTATGCTCATATATAGTTAACAGAGTATTGTTGATATGATGTAGCCCCCTATCATGTAATCATTGATAATCAAGAAGAACAATATTCAACGAAGTTTCGACCAAGTTTCTCCAAAATCAAACCATTGTTCTCTAGTCTTGGGTAGTGCCATAGCCTCTGTACCATGGTCTTCCACTGTCTTGGGTTATAGTTCTCTTTGCTTAATGGTACACTCGGGCACTCTATTCTATCCTATTTCTCTTCCTCTTTTTTTGTTAAAGTTTTTGTAGTTTATATAGGAGACATTTATTTTAATGTTGTTACTCTTATAATATTTTATTATGTTTCCTTATCTCACTGGGCTATTTTTCCTGTTGGAGCCCCTGGGCTTATAGCTTCCTGCTTTTCTAACTAGGGTTTAGCTTAGCAGATAATAACAACAACAAAAACAGACGAATCGGCTGTTGTTGCTGACGATCCGCAGTCATCTACTGTACGTAGGCTATGCGATATACAGTAAACAAAAATATTAAATGTAAATATTGATAAATGTAACAAAGTTTATTTTATATTATCACAAAATAATTATAATAATTTAATGTGTTACTTAACCTTTGAATTTTTTCTAATTTTATACTGTTTACTTCCAAGTAAACAGCCCACAATGTACTGTAAACATGCTGAATTATAAACATCTACATTTACAAGTATTAATGTACATTTATTCGTAAAATTATATTCCTTTTTCTATACTAAATTAAAATCTAGAATTTATTTGTTTGTAAGCTTTAATAGATTCTTATTAACCAGTTGATATTCAAATTGCATTTTCAAATGTATTACAGAACTGGGAATGGTTATTTGAGGTTAAGCCTAGTGACAGGTAAATTCTACTTTCATCGTTTTTCAACTTAAGTCGCCTCTCCTGGAACCAATTACCGACGTAAGATGAGGTATACCAATATATATATATATATATATATATATATATATATATATATATATATATATATATATATATATATATATATATATATATATATATATATATATATATATATTATATATATATATATATATATATATACTTATATATATATATATATATATATATATATATATATATATATATATATATGTGTGTGTGTGTGTGTGTATGTATGTATGTATATATACTTATATATATATATATATATATATATATATATATATATATATATATATATATGTATATATATATATATATGTATATATATATATATATATATATATATATATATATATATATATATATATATATATATTATACAGAGAGAGAGAGAGAGAGAGAGAGAGAGAGAGAGAGAGAGAGAGAGAGAGAGAGAGAGAGAGAGAGAGAGAGAGAGATACATATATATTACTTTGGCATGTTACTGTACACTTATAATGAATATACAATGTCTTAATGACATCCAAAAATTGAAGATAGCATCTCTCCGGACAAACTGTCTTCCAAATAGTTTTCAGAACAAAAGTTCAGTTTATCTGGAGAGATGCTATCTTTGATTTTTAGATGCTACTACGACATTTTATTTTCATTATAAATGTAAAGTAACATGCACAAATTCTGTATTTTGAAGTGGCAGGATATGGATAACCTGGAAGGATGGGCAGAAGATGCTTCATCATTAATTGAAAGCTGGAGCAAAGAGACTTTAGGCTGTTGTGGAGAGTGATGCTGTTCTAGATGAACCGGGATCAGGGACCAATGAAGTCTTCAGATATAGAATATCGGAGGGAGCAAGTAAGCTCCATGTCCTAAGGTGCATTGCACAGGCGAGACCAATATTGAAAGCTCTGCATCAACCCCATTGCAACATCAGAGAAAGAAGAAAAACGGCATCGATGGGAATGGGGAAACAGCTTCATTGCACAGAAAATGCAGGAGCATCTAGACCATAATATGTCATAAGGATAGGTGCTGTTCCAATTGGAATCAAATAGAAGATTAATGTATATCATAAACATAAATTAATGATGAGGAAGTGTGTAAACTTCACACATTAATCTGTTTTGAACAATAGATATTTTTCCTGAAGAACCGACGATTAATCTGTTTTGAACAAGAGATATTGTTCCTGAAGAACCGACGTCAATCCCCCTACAAATATTTTATAATAAGGTTTGACGAATTGGGGTGCTTTTGAGATTGGACATGAAATTCTGTGAAGCCTTGTGGAAAATCATTTATGTATTTAGAAGTTTATCATAAACTTTTTATCATTATATTTAAAAAAATCTAGTTTTAATTTTTCAGTTTTTCTTAATTAATTTTGGGATTCCCAAATATTTTTATATAAAGATTTTCAACAATATAGCCTTTATATTAAAGTGTAATTCCATCACTCTAACCAATGTAGTCCTGGTAATGTTGCACGAAGTGATTTGAAACGTGTTGACACCATATAATAAGTGGAGAAATGTAAATGCAGTTTTCTTGTTATTCTGAAAACTATCTGGAGGACAGTTTGTTCGGAGAGATGCTATCTTTAATTTATTGATACCACTAAGACATTGTCTATTCATTATACGCTATATATGCTAGTGTATATGACCTGTCAAAAATGATTGATAAATATTTAGATAGATATGCACAAACACACATTCCACGCTTCTCACCCCCTCCCCCTTGCCTAACTGCAGCACGACAGTTTCGGCAATTTGTGGGAAATTGTGATTTCTGAGTGTACTTTTCAGGTACCCTCTCTCACCGGGGTATGACTACTCCCATCTTCCTACCCGAGGGACAGGGAGAAACCAAGTAGTTATACATCTGTCAATTCTGCTTATTGTGACCATATATATATATATATATATATATATATATATATGTATATATATATGTATGTAGTATATATATATATATATATATATATATATATATATATATATATATATACATATATTATGTATATATATTATATATTTATATATATATACATATATTATGTATATATATTATATATTTATATATATATATGTATATATATAATTATATATATATGTATATATATATTATATATATATATTATATATATATTATATATAATATATATAATATATATATTTTATATATATATATATATGTACAGTATTATATAAATATATATTATATATATATATATATATATATATATATATATATATATATATATATATAGATATATATATTATATATATTATAT
Organism: Palaemon carinicauda; assembly: GCF_036898095.1. Lineage (NCBI taxonomy): Eukaryota > Metazoa > Arthropoda > Malacostraca > Decapoda > Palaemonidae > Palaemon > Palaemon carinicauda. The sequence continues at coordinate 65,637,785 of NC_090732.1, forward strand.
AAATAATATATATATATATGTATTTTATTTATATATTATATTATATTATATATATATATATATATATATATATATATATATATATATATATATATACATATATGATAGTTCTAGGTCTGGGCACTGATAATATATTATAATATGGACCTGTGCCAGGGAACCAAAACATGATATTTTATATATTACGGCTGAAAGCTATACAACCTCTCAAGTTCCAAACTCACCTGTTTGTTTTTACATAAAATCTGTTACACTTGAAAATATTAATAACCGAGCTGTGAGACAGCTATATAACTCCCAGACTGCAATATATAAAAACAGGGAACATCCAAAGGTCTCTCAAGTACAATCAAAACAAAACTGGGTAATTATTATTGCGATATATTCAAACAATTTCTTACTTCGATTCTTTAACTGGGATATGAGTGAGCAATGAAATAAACGCTGATGACTGAAATGATACACTTTACAAAAGTAAATATATTCTATATATATTACAACACACTGAAAGAATTTACATATTAACAAAAATAAATCACTCATACTATCAATTCTGAGCAAAACTTAGGTTAAAACAAAAGAAATGTTACACAGAAAATTTATTAATCGCTTGACTTGAAATATTAAATCTGAATGAAACCTTAGACTAACACAAAAGAAATAATTACACTAATGCTTAAACTCTAAAGAACTTATATAAAGTAACTGATAAACTTACTAACTTCACGTATTTTCATGAATTTCATTGGGCCAGTTACGAAGATTTACACAATGCCAACACTCACCACAGCACAATAAATTTAGAATCACCTTTAACTTCTTTCATAACGTTTCACCACATTACACACGATATACAGTATGTCGTAATTAAACGTGATCACTTTGGAGAGGACGCACTACAGAGAGAGAGAGTGAATTTTGGGCTCTTTCATAGGACGGCTGTTTCTCTTCTGATGCTATGCAGCCCTAGGACGCTTATATATGAAGTTAGCTACTTCCAGAATATTCTAGGGTTGGTCTAAGGACGTAAGGATTGCCAATGATTACTCTCTCGGATGCGTACCAACGCAAAATAGAGACGACTCTCTCAGCTAGATCCGCCCACCTTTGTTCTCGGAAATAAATAAAAGATGAAATCTAGCACGGGTTTTCGAGAGCCTTCCAAAATACTCAGAAAATTTAAAAATTGCGTATTTTCTCACAAACATGACGCAATACCTCATAGAAATATAAAAAAAAAGATTTACATAAGCCCTTTTTTCATATCTGGTATAGATCATATAACATTCTTAAGCAGTTTACATAAGACTTTATAACAAAATACGTGATATAAAAAGTTAATTCTTAAAAATAACGTATATTTACATATATTAACTTGAATGAAGAATACAATGAAATTAACGACAAAAGTCTTACGTAATTTACATACAAATCTTATGTCTACCTGAGAGGAACTCATCTTGAGAGCTGGCTATTCACCTTAATTACACAAATGGAATATATAAATAAGTACATGAATAGATTTTTTATTCTACAGTACCAGCTTCGTAAGAATATATATGTATATTATATATATATATATATATATATATATATATATAATATATACATATATATATATATATATATATATATATATATATATATATATATATATATAATATATATACATATATATATATATATATATATATATATATATATATATATATATATATAAATATGAATATATCTATCTATTTATCTATATATATATATATATATATATATATATATAGGCCTATATATATATATATAATATATAAATATAAATATATCTATTTATCTATCTATATATATATATATATATATATATATATATATGTATATATATATATATATATATATATATATATATATATATATATATATATGTATATATATACATATATACATACATACATATATACATATATATATACATATACATACATACATACATACATACATATATATATATATATATATATATATATATATATATATTATATATATATATATATATATATATATATATATATATGTGCATGTTTTGGGCTCGAGCCATGTCGTCTTGATGGAAGTTCCTCATTAGTAGCTTCTACTTGGGATATTTCTGCGAGTGATATACCAGGGAAATTTTACCTTAGAGGTATCAACAGAGTTCTGACCTCTGGAGCGAATATCCCGAGAGATATCATGCGTAAATCAGGGTTTTGTTAATACCAAGCCATGGCTATCCTTCCCTGAATAGAGTTTACCTTGTCTCGTAGGATAAGGGTAGAGGGAACGACGTAGGCAAGCAAGCCGTTACAACTTTCGATTTCAATGTGCTAAAACTAACACATTCCTGTTGAACCATTCCCCTTTGCAGCACCATCTTTGACATTCGCTTGGAGAGTTTTTTCTAGTCTTCTTAGCTTTTTTAGTGTTTTTTTTTTTTATCATGGATGTTTCAACTTCTTCCTCATCGACTACGTTGAGTATCCACCCTTTTGTGTGTAGGAGAATTTCGTGTCTCCACCCAGTTTTCTTTTATTATGTTGCATGCTTTTATTGTTCCAAAGCCAGGAGGCTTTTGGTGCCATTTATCATGTCATCAAACACTCAGGAATCTTCTATTTATTTAGTCATTTACTTTAGGAATATGTTATTTTATTTTTCTAAATTGTGGTATGTATATGGTATCCCCCCATCCTTCCTTGGTGTTTCTTTTGTGTTTTTTTATCAGCATGAGCTTAGGCTAGCTTACCCTACCCAGCGGCCAACCCTGGTAAATGTTCACTAGTGCACCACTCCCTTCTTTCACCAAATGCTACGGGTTAGGTGAGGCCGTCTATCCTCCCACGCTGCGGTCTTGAACGTCTTTTTGGGAGTTGGATAGTGTTCTCAGTTACCCTAGGGTGACTGCTTTTCACTTTCCACTTAGCCTATATGTTGGCGAGGCAGCCCAGGTCTCGGGATCCTGTTCCCTGTGACTACTTATGTTTACCCATTAGAATATCTCAACCTAGTTCTGATGCTGACTATTAGACTTCCTTGTGTCGCGTTAATCATCATTAGGCTTCTCTCCTAGTCTTTGGTAGGCTATGCCTGGTTGTGAGGACTTGTCCTCTGTGCCCTATCACGGCAACCTCTTTGGGACACTATTGATGTTCCATGTTGCTTTTGGGTCTTCCTGCCATGCCGCCTCATCATTTTCTTAGTCTCCCATCACCATCCCTCCTTCCCCTTTCGTTGTGCCTGGTAGTGTGCCTACTTGTAGGCTATCTTTCCTGGCCCAGGTAGATGAGCTTTTCTCCTCCCCTGGCTGAAATTTCTCTGCCACTGTAGAGTCCATCCTTGGGTGTTTCTCTGCCTCTTCCCCTTGCTAGTCTAGCCATCTCACCCTAGCTTTTGAGCTTTCCCTCACCCGCTAGAAGGCTAGGCTTGCCTACACAGTTCTCTCATGGCCTAACCCTATCTAGGCCAGAACTATGTCCCTCTTGTCTAATCATCTCACCCTAGCTTTTGAGCTTTTCCCCACCCGTTAGGAGGCTAGGTTCACCTACATAGTTCTACCATGGCCTAACCCTATCTAGGGATAGAGTTGGTACCCCCTTGGGTCACTCCTAGGTGCTTAACCTATGTCTGGAGCCTCTTCCGGTGCTGTATCCCTCTTGCTATGGAGTCTTGACTCCCTTGCTTGGTTAGCCTATCTAGGCAAAGGTACTGCCTTCTGTCTCTGCTTCCTGTCTTGTCAGGTCGGGATATCCCTCTAGCTATGGAGTATTGACTCCCTTGCCGGGTTAGCCTATCTAGACAGAGGTGCCTCCTCCTGTCTCTGCTTCCAGTCTTGTGAGCTTGAGTTCTTCTAGCACTGGCTCTGTGTTGGCGTTGGGTCACCCCCTCTGGCGCCTCAGCTACAGCCTTAGACAGACTAGTTATCTGCTCTTTCCTATCCCACATCTGAGGAACATTGTCCTCTGGAGTTGGTCGATTGGATCCTGCCTGGTTGTCAGGACACCCTTGAATTTTTAATTCTTAGCGTCCTGGCCGTCTTGTATGGCTCTCATTATCTTAAAGGCTGCAACCCCACTTTGTGTAAGTTAATGATAATGATCAGGTTCTGGATGGTTCTCTTATCTGCCTTTCTTTCCTGTACTTCCCCTGAGTGTGGACCCTTCCCTCGGGGTTGTCCACTCTCCGTCTGCTGCCTTGTATCGACATGCTACTGGAATTCTTTAGCCGGAGTTAACCTGGACTTCTTGAGGATGATTTGGAAGCCCGGGGATTGGAGAAATTTCATAACTTCCAGAGCTGCAAGAAGACATTCCTACTTCGTCACAGCCCAAACTAACCAGTCGAAGAGGTTTACCATTACTTGAAGACCATTGTTCCTGAGTTGTTGAACAATGGTCTTGACTAGTTTTGTGAAAATCCTTGGAGCTATACTGAGCCCGAAGGGCACAGCTTTGGATACATGGCCTTTCTTGCCAGTCTGAAACCAAGGTAGGGAGAGAAGTGCCGACCAATTGGGAGATGCCAATAAGCATCTGTAAGATTTATGTGGACAGTGTAGGCCCCCTGGGGTAGTATGGTCCGTATTTGCAAGATAGTTATCCTCAGGAACTTTTCTTTCTGAATGAATTTGTTTAGAGGTGACAAGTCCAGAATAGTTTGAAGTGTTCGAATCTTTCTTTGGCATGCAAAATAGACGTCCTTGAAAGTTCATGGATTTTGTGCTATGGATAACATCCTTCTGGAGGAAATCTTGCACATATTCTTCCTAGAATAGGGTTGTGGGTTGTAAGAACCTCTTGAACTGTGGTGGCTTTCGTCTCCATTTTAAGCTTAATCCATTTGAGACTATGTTTTGTGACAAGGATTGAATTGCCATTGATCCTTGAAGCAATAGAGTCTTCCCCCTACAGGAAGCCCTTCATTGTTGTTTTGAAGGACCTGCTCTTTTATGCGACCTGCCTCTATTTCCTCGGCCCCTAGGTTGGCCACCTCTTTCAGATTTTCCCTTTCCTCCTACAATTTTCCCTTGAGCTCCGACAGGGTGAAATGTGGTTGTGGCCCGTTCACAAACGTGGTTGACGGCTGGGAGCTCTGTCACGTGCTGATGGGGAACCGTGTACATTGTCTGGGGAATATTGGCAACTGTGGCAGTCAAGGCAGGAAATGGTTTCTTGCCTTTATGTTGAGGTCCTTCTCCAGAGGTAAATTTCTTTTTAGATGACATACCCCATTTCTGTGTAAGGCTCTTGTTCTCATGAGCTGCCCTGTCCATGACTTCTTGAACCACCTTTTGGGGAAATGGATCTTTCCCCCAAATGTTCAAGTCAATCAACTTTTTAGGCTCCTACCTAATAGTTGCCGCTGCTAGGATGTGCTCTCTCCAGGCTCTCCTGGCTAAAAAGAACGTATGCAGATCCCGATGGAAGGTAGTTAAATGAATTTTGGTTAGAACTAGGAAGGGGTCAGATTTTGAGTAGTTTCCAATACACATTTCAAGGTAAGACTGGTATAACAAAGATGCTGCCAGTCTTTCTTTGGCCTCCAATTCTGATTTTAATAAGAATTCCTGATTTCTAGGCAGTCTCCTTAAACTGCTTGCCTCCAATATCCTTATCCAGTTTGCCAACCGTAAAGGTGTGTTGAACATCTTCCCAAATATCAGAATCATATGGGGGAGCAAGTGAAACGGGCTTGCACTCTTCCAGTACTGACAGAGGTCTACCTTTCACTACTGCCTTTTTAACAGCCTCTAAATGTTTGGAGGACAAAGGGAAGACAGTGTCTATTGGAGCTACAAATGTAGCTTGCTTCCAGACGAAAGCAGAAAGCCGAGTATTAGTAAACTCTGTTGTCTTGAGCTCCTTAACCATCAAGGATTGAGCCTTACCATGGTCCAAGATGATCGTTTCCTTGAGAATTGTATTATCGCTAATGAACGCTTCGGAATTCAACCTTACGCAACAGTAAGGATAATTCTCGATAGAAGGGTAAAACTCTAAATCCGAGACTGGTTTAGAGCTCATTCCTTCACTAATATGAAGGTACACCTCACTCAGATTCATATATTCCGTATAATGCCAAGGATTCTTTGCCAAATAGTCTGGAAGACTTGAGACTGGTGGAGCCTTGAGCTTCTTTGGCTGTTGAAGTGCTTCAATCTTCGCCTCTAAGAACGCTTGAGCTCTTTTTATGTCTGCATGAATGCTTTCATGGATGCCATGAACTCCAAATGTCCTGGGAACAAGGGGCCAATTGAAGTTGGAAGTGGAATCATAATTGAAGTAGAATGTAGCAGATACAGGGACAGGATTATGCAAAGAAGTACTAGGTACAATACTTACCTGCTGACTGTCGAGCCTGTCATTTGAGGCTTCTGTTGTCAACAAGAGCCTTTCTCTTTCTGAAGGAGCAGAAGAGGTTGTTGACATGTTGTCAGCATCTAAATGCATGTCCTGAAGCGCATCCCGGACTTCATGATCTGCAGGATCCAGTTGTACCGTTGGAATCTAACCGTACACCGCAGTCACATCAGCCATGGGAACAGGAAATCCTTCATTTCCAATGAAGGGAGATAGGGTCACCTTGTGGAGAGCTCTTCTGGAATCCCCTCACCCAGTGACTGATGGTTTACTGACCGCATACTTTCTCATCCTGAGAAACATTGATGGCATGGAATCCAGTGTATATAAGGTCCTTGCATATACTGTACTGCAGTTAGTAGGCTCCCATATAGCAAAGGAACCTTTGGAAACATGACAGTCGGCATGTTTCCTGCAGGTCTTATGGCCGCAAGGCAACTTGACTTGCCTGGTGCAGGTTACCATCGCACATACCATGTTAGGATTATTCACCTGCCAACCCGAAGCTAGACTAATAGTCTCACGAGCCGTCCCTTTCGTGTATATATATATAGCGACTGAGGATTCCTCAGATTCCAGGGAAAACCAGACTAGGCAAAGGAACTTGAGTTCCACAGCAAGAAGACCAAGACTAACATGGGGTGTGGGAAAGGTGGAAAAGGAAGGAAGCCTTAGAAAATGGTAAAGTGGCAGGACAGTAAGGCCTAACTGTAGCATTAGAACAATCTGAAGTCGTTCCAATGGATCTACAGATTTAGTTGGAAGAGAAGGGGTAGGTATGATGACGACTCCAAGAACGGAAAAGTCATTAACGTAATGAAGAGCTGTAAATAGTACTGTAGATTGTTACTAGCAAAGTTTAAATCAAGGCTGTGCAATATAGTTTGCTATGCACCAACAAATGATTTCCCTGAAGAAAGGAAAGATGAATACTATGAAGAACTGCAGAGCATGATAGATGAGATCCTAGAGAGAGATGGAAAAATTGTGATTGGTGATTTCAATGCTAAGGAATAACTATGGTATACAGAATGTGAGGGGTATTGAAGGTCTTGGCAAAGTTACAAAGGAAAATGTGGCACGCTGTAAATTTTTGTTCAACAAACAATCTTGTTATTGAAGGTACTCTTTTTCCAGCACAAGGACATCCACAAATATACATGGACTTCACCTTGTGGCAATTACAAAAATCAAATAGAGCACATAACCATTAATAAGGAGAGGAGGAGGACTGAGAAATGTAAGACGCTATAGAGGTGCAGGTATTGGTAGTGATCACCTGCTCCTCATTGCCACACTGAAATTAAAATTTAAAACACCCAACAGAAATATAGATAGAATACCTAGGTTTGATAAAACTAAGCTTCTAGAGGATGAGCCCAGAGAAACCTATGCAATTGAATGTAGGAATCGTTTTGCAGTCTTAGAGACTTTGAGAGACGAAGAGCAGATAATTAATGAAGAATGGTGTGAT
>NC_090732.1:65650638-65655638 GCF_036898095.1 Palaemon carinicauda
AACGAAGAAGGCAGAGGAAACCATGGAGAAACTGGCCAAGAAAAGGGAACTCTCTGGCCTGAAGCCGCAGACGGCGCGTCGCCCAGCCTTCAGGAGGCCCGTGACGGAAGCACCTGTGACTGTGCGTTCCTTCCCGGCCCAGGGAAGACGAGAACCCCCGTCGGGGCAGTGGCCTACCTCGACGAATCCCTCCCGAAGGGGATCCTCCTCGGCACCACCCCCGTATAGGAACTCCTATTCCTCCTCCAGGAGAGGCCGAGCAGGCCGTTCCTCCCGTAGGAGATAAGATGGGAGGCCCCCCTTCCCTGCCCAAGCCTCAGGTAGGGGGATGCCTCGGTCTGGCATGGCAAGCATGGAAGCTCCAATGAGCAGACCCGTGGACAGTCTCCGTTCTGAGAGAAGGCTACAGGATTCTGTTCTTGGAACAACCACCCCCGTTGATCCCAGCGTCCCAGGCGGACTGGTTGGTGTCAAAGGGCCCAGCGAAGAGGGCTGCATTCGGCGAAGAGGTCAACAAGATGTTGCAAAAAGGAGCCCTGGAAGCAGTGGAATTGCCGGGTCCGGGATTCTACAGCCGCCTGTTCCTAGTGGAGAAAGCAATGGGAGGTTGGAGACCAGTAATAGACCTGTCAGCCCTCAACAGGTTCATCAAGAAGATACCATTCAAGATGGATACACCAAAGACTGTCATGGCATCCTTGAGGGAAGGGGACTTTATGATATCTGTAGACCTCAAGGACGCCTACTTCCAGGTACCCGTCCACCCGTCAAGCAGAAAGTTTCTCCGGGTGAAGTGGGGTGCCCAGGTGTTGCAATTCAAGGCCTTGTGTTTCGGTCTTTCAACAGCCCCCAGGTATTCACAAGAGTATTCACGATGGTTTCCGTTTGGGCACACGAACTGGGAATTCATCTTATCAGATACCTGGATGACTGGCTACTCCTTTCATCCTCAAGGGAAGACTTAAAACTACAAGGAGAGGATCTTCTACGTTTGTGCAAAGACCTGGGCATCATGGTCAACTTGGAGAAGTCACAGCTAACCCCGGCCAACAGGACGACGTACCTGGGAATAGTACTCGACTCTTTGCAAGTCAAGGCATTTCCGTCCTCAGACAGGCTAGACAACCTGGACCGGGTGCTCTTGCCCTTCCTTCGAGGACAACCCAGAAGAGCGAAGGATTGGAAGAGGTTGGTAGGATACCTGGTGTCCCTGGAGAAGCTGGTTCCCCACGGAAGACAGCACCTGAGGGTGGTTCAGTGGAACCTAAAAGAACGGTGGAACCAGAACAGTTCCGCGGACTTAGTGGTGCCGGTCCTTCAGGAGACCAAACGGGCCTTAGAATGGTGGCAGGATCGCTCACACACCCTGAGATGGATGCCACTTTCCAACCAACCTCCGGAGCTCCTTCTCTTCACGGACGCATCGAAGGAAGGGTGGGGAGCCCACCTCCGGGAAAGGACTGCAAAGGGAACGTGGACGGAAGAAGAGAAGTCCCTCCACATCAATGTCCTAGAAATGAAAGCAGTCCAGGAAGCCTGCTACCACTTCGAGGAGGACATGAGGGCGAACTCAGTAGCCCTGATGTCAGACAACGCAACCGTGGTGGCATACGTGAAGAAGGAGGGGGGACTGAGGTCGAAGGAATTGTGCGATCTGGCCCTTCAAATCCTAAGGTGGGCAGAGAAGGGGGACGTCAACCTGACGGCAAGGTTCTTTCCGGGGAAGAAGAACGTCCTAGCAGACGGCCTCAGCAGGGCGGGTCAAGTAGTAGCGACAGAGTGGTCCCTACACCCACAAGTGGCAAGCCACATTATCCAGATGTGGGGGTCTCCGGTAATGGACCTGTTTGCAACAAGGTGGAACGCCCAACTCCCCGTATTTTGTTTTCCTGTCCCAGACCCGAAGGCGGCAATGGAAGACGCCTTTCAACACAAGTGGGACGGCCTGGACGTGTACGCCTTTCCCCCCTTCTCCCTAATAAGACAAGTCCTCAACAGAGTACGAGCAGCAACCAACCTAAGGATGACTTTGGTAGCGCCCTGGTGGCCAGGGAGGGATTGGTTCGCAGACCTAAGGAGCCTCGCCACTCTTCCTCCCTGGCCTCTGCCCATCAGATCAGACCTACTAAGACAACCTCACTTTCAGCGGTTTCACGGAAACCCGGAGGCCCTTCGTCTACACGCCTGGAGGTTATCCAGCGCCTCCTGAAGAAACAAGGGTACTCTAGTAAAACAGCCAAGAGAATCTCTCTGTACCTGCGGAAATCTTCCGCAGCCGTCTACCAGTCTAAGTGGGCGGTGTTCGTTAAGTGGTGCAGGGACAAGGAGATAGAGCCCTTAGAAGCGTCCGTGCTTATTATAGCAGACTTCATGGTTCATCTCAGGGATAGGTTGGCCATGTCAGTCCCAGCTATTAAGGGAGTTCGGGCAGCCCTGGGTCAAGTCTTCCTTCTCAAGGGCATAGACTTGGGCGCCTCCAGGCACATTTCTATGCTCATTAAGGCTTTCGAGCAAGCCTGCCCTCCTTCCGCTCCGAGAATCCCGAATTGGGATTTAGCGAGGGTTCTAGATATGCTCCGAAAACCCCCTTTCGAACCGCTGAAGGACATCGTGGACAAGAACCTCACCCTCAAGACGGTCTTCTTACTAGCGTTGGCTTCAGCTAAGAGAGTAGGCGAAATACACGGGTTGTCATACGAAGTGGAACACTCAAGGGGATGGAAGGAGGTCACCTTGAAGTTTGTTCCCTCCTTCGTGGCCAAGACTCAAAACCCCTCGGTGTGGGACCCTAGGTTCGAGAGTTTTTCTATCCCTGCTATCCCGAACGTAGGGATCCAAGAAGACCTGAGACTGTGCCCAGTTAGGGCACTTAGGAAGTACCTCAAGAGTACGGCAAGCACCCGCCCCTCGGTTAAGAACCTATTCGTTTCCTGGGGTCAAACGAAAAAGGGGATATCGAAGAATACAGTTTCGTTCTGGCTCAGGCAGGTGATAATGAGAGCCTACTCAATAGAGAGACTTCCAACACCAGGGAAGATCAGGGCTCACGATGTTAGGGGCTTAAGGACCTCCCTGGCATTCGAGAGAAACGTGTGTAGCACAAGTCCTCCGAGCGGGAACTTGGTCCAACCAGTCGACCTTCACCGCTCATTATCTTAAAGATTGTACGAGGAAATCCCTGGACGGGTTTTCCATTGGGCCGATCATCTCAGCCCTTCACGCGATTTAACGGCTCAAGCCCCAGGCTCAATCGCGAAATATAGAGGATCCAGACACAATAACGTTTTCTATCCCCCTCTCTTCCTATTTTTCTCTCTATTTCTCGCACTAGCAGTCGATCCTATTAATATCGATCACAGTTCAAGGCACCAGATTCGACATTATACAACAAGCATAACGAAGAAATTACAGAAGGGTAAGTGTTACCACACTTGAGTATTTTGTGTAGTTTATCATACTGTCCATTGGGGTCTTGGGCTTCGGGCACTCCCTCCTCCTAAGGTGTAAGTCTCCTAAGAAAGTGTTTCGAGGTAAGTATCTGTGTTGGAACAAATCACAAATTTTAAGTAATTTGTATTTTTCCTAACATACTTACCGAGAAACACTTTCGGGTTATGGCCCCCCCAACCGTCCCCGCAGTGCCTTACAGTCCTAGAGTATTGTTCCTTACATAAAACATACTGCCTAGAGTGAGAGCGTAGCCTCTTGGCCGACCTCGGTCATTGCCCCAGGTCACGTTCTCTTCCGCTACCAGGTCACTTAGAAAATGGGGGTAGGGTAAACTACGCAAAACTCTGGTCGTTAGAGAGGAGCCACCAGTGACTCCTAAGAAAGTGTTTCTCGGTAAGTATGTTAGGAAAAATACAAATTACTTAAAATTTGTGATATATGTACATACACATATATATATATATATATATATATATATATATATATATATATATATATATATATATATATATACAGTGGAACCTCTAATCCGATCGTATCTACATCCGAATTTTCCAACATCCGAAGTAAAATTCGAGCAAATTTTTTACTCTACACCCGAATTTTATTTCGACACACGAAGTAGCAATTTTCGTCGTACCGGTTGTATCCGAATTTTTCGACACGCGAAGTACAATTCGAACACGTTCCGACTCTACACCCGAATGTTTTTTTCGACACCCGAAGTAAACAATACTCGTACCTGTAGTCGGTGCTCATAGCGCCTGAAGTGTTTTTTATTTCCGCCGATAGAAGGCAGCACATCGACCTCGGAGGGACGCTCAATTAGCGCGGCTTGGTCAGTCCTCTGTTCTCGTCGGCTTCGTGCGGTTGTGCTCTTTGCGTTGTGATATTAACTGTGAATTAATCGTGATTTTTTACGTGCATCCATTAACGATAATTTACGTAAATCATGGGTCCAAAAAGGCTTAGTTTTGCCAGTGGTAGTGGTAGTGGTGAGAAAAGGAAGAAGGAAATGCTTTCTATAGAAATTAAGCAGGAAATTATTGAAAAACATGAGCGTGGCATCCGCGTGAGTGAACTTGCTAAACAGTATGGCCGTAATATGTCGACGATCTCGACAATCCTTAAACAGAAGGAAGCTATTAAAGCAGTGAAACCTTCTAAGGGGATCACTATAATTTCCAAACGCCGTACCCCTATCATAGAAGAGATGGAACGACTTCTACTAGTGTGGATTAAGGATAGAGAGATCGTTGGCGACACCATCACCGAAACCGTTATCTGCGAGAAGGCGCACGCCATCTTTACGGACTTGAAGGAGGAGAGCTCTGTGGGTGATGCTGGGGAGAGTTCAACCGAGCCTTCCTCAGATGATTTCAAGGCATCTCGTGGCTGGTTCGAGAAATTTAAGAAACGGTCCGGGATTCATTCAGTTGTTCGCCACGGAGAGGCTGCTAGTGCGGACACAAAGGCTGCAACTGACTTTGTTAAGAAATTCGAAAATATCGTAAAGGAAGAAGGCTACGTAGAGCAGCAGGTGTTCAATT
>NC_090732.1:65660638-65740638 GCF_036898095.1 Palaemon carinicauda
TGAAGGTTTCCACTGGCATCGAAGTCTTCCTTCTCTCAGCTGCTTGCTTTCCTTTCAAGTCATCGTAGATTCTGCTGGCCTTTTCACAGGTGATAGTCTCGGTCACGTTATCTCCCACCAACTTTTTTTCCTTTATCCATATTAAAAGAAGCCTTTCCATCTCTTCATGGATATCACTACGCAGCTTGGAAAGGATGGTTAGTCCTTTGGTAGACTTGGTGCTCTTTATAGCAACCTTCTGCTTGAGGATGGTACATATAGTTGATGTTGATGTACTTCTCTCATATTGGTGAACCAGCTCAGTCACTCTTACACCACTCTCATGTTTTTTTATTATTTCATACTTCATCTCGATTGTCATCATACACTTTTTCTTTTCACTACCCTTGTTTGTACTCTCTTGCTGTGGACCCATTGCTTATTTACTTAATTCTGTACAGATTAACGCAAAAAATACGTAAAAAGTGCAAACACTACAGCCGATGCCCGGAGATAACTTTACTTGACGGAGATCCGACGGGAAAGACCAAGCAATGCTGTCCTGGTGAGTAGCCTCTTGCACACTCGGCCACCTAGCGGCCGCGTAGGGAACTGTCTCGTATCCTTGTATCTCAAATTTTTCTTGTATCACGAGGCAAAAATTTGCTCAAAATTCTCCTTGTATCAAATTTCTATTATGTTGGGACACTCGTATCTCAAGATATTACCATATATATATATATATATATATATATATATATATATATATATATATATATATATATATATATATAATATATATATATAATATATATATATATATATATATATATATATATATATATATATATATATATATTTAAATGCAGCACGGTCCCGAATTATGCTATTGCCCATTTATGCGGTTGGTAGTTTTCAAAAATAGATTCTACTTTATCTATAAGCTGTTCAAAGACTGGGAGTCAAGCACTGCAAAACATGTTAAATCTATTGTCTTTTTAAGTATATTGGTAGCCCTCAATATGGTGCTTGATAATAAATGTCACCAAGGAATATTTATCTTACATTTTATTAGTATAATTTCATAATAAATAGCCTATTTAAGGAAAAATTCCATATCAACAATGAAATCGGCTTTTAACTATTGGAGTCCAGCTGACAAAATGTAAACAGAATTATGGTTACGTTCCCGGCTACCTTTATCTTTCGCTAACCTTTCGATAATTTTAATGGTAGTGTTAATGATTGTATAGTCAAGCATTATTTTTGTTTAGTACAGTATATATAAAATCTTTAGTTTTTCCTGTGGGTGTTCAAGGTTTTCACACGTAGACTGGGTTCGTTTATCGGCAGTGAATAGCGTAAATTTCGGTAACAAGATTTGCTTTACAATGATTTGGTGTGCATAGTACAAGGTGTAATTATAAAAACCTCTCTCTGAGAGAGAGAGAGAGAGAGAGAGAGAGAGAGAGAGAGAGAGAGAGAGAGAGAGAGAGAGAGAGAGAGAGAGAGAGAGAGAGAGAGAGAGACACCTATCTCTCTCTCTCTCTCTCTCTCTCTCTCTCTCTCTCTCTCTCTCTCTCTCTCTGTAAGAAATAAAATCTTAGTTCACATATTACAACCTGAGTTTAAGATTTGAGGTCTCTCTCTCTCTCTCTCTCTCTCTCTCTCTCTCTCTCTCTCTCTCTCTCTCTCTCTCATACAATACTTACATTTACGTATACAGTACTGTAGATGAAGAAACCTAAATAGGTTTTCTTAAAAAGCGTCAATTAAATATGAAAAAAAAAATTTACCAAGTATAAATCCATTTCAATCGTAGCATAAAATATGACATCCGATTTCGTCAGTAAACCACTATTTTTTTAGGAAACGTCAGTTTATTCTAGAAAATTGCTACTATTTAAATAGTTAATTGTGCTTTAAGAAAACCCTGTACTTTTCTTAAATTTCGGAAATGTTTTATAAATCGAGTTTGTTCCAACACGAATACTTACCTCGAACTACTTTCTTAGGAGTTACTGGTAACCTCCTCTCTACCGACCAGAGTTTTGCGTAGATTACCCCCCACCCCGCTTTCTAAGGAGGCCTACCCCCGGCATTAAGGAATGTGCCCCGAGGGTAGGCTTGTCGTAGGTCGATGCTCGGCTGGGTCAGCTTCATCAGTAAGTTCTCTGGTCGCGACGTGTGAACACCTCGCTCTCGTTCTCTATCGATCCTTTGTGTGCGTTCTAGTGCCCCACGTGTTCCCCGCGTGGTAACTTGTGTTTTTCCAGTGTACTTTCCCCGGGTGTTCCTGTGCGTTCACCTTCCACCTGTGTGCTTACCCAGTGTTTTCATTGATTCCCTTCGTGCTTGTGTCGTGCGTTGTGTGCATTATGGAGCAAATCCGCCGTTGTCCGGGGCCTAGAGCCGGTAAATCGTGTGGAGCGTTCCTCTCCAAGCCTGAAGTGGATCCTCACTCCCTTTGCTCCTCCTGTAGGGGAAGGGTTTGTTCGTCAGCAGATACGTGCCCCGAGTGTGTAGACTGGAGCGATATCCAGTGGGTACGGTACGGTACCAAAAAGAGGAAATCGGCGAAACGTTCCCCCGGGAAAGCTAGTGTTACTTCGCCGCTACCATCACCCAGTGAGCGGTCCGACCGGGCCTCTGTTTCGCCGTCCCCTACACAGAGTAGGGGACGAGGTAAGTCTGGTGTAGAAAATGAACAAGGCGTCCTTTCCCAGGAGCCTAGTGAAAGTGCAGTGCTGATTGCGGGCCCTTCTAGGGCTAGTGAAGAACCCAGTAGTGCGTCCGGAGAGTCTGCCCTTGTGCTCGGGGGGCACGCTTCCTCCGATGACCCCTTGTGGGGCAGTAACGAGGTGTCGGTATCTTCGCCGCCCTCGTGGGCCTGTGCTTCTGGATCTTCGTTAGGCGGAGACAACCAGAATAAAGTATGACCTTCGGGTAACGATGCCTTCGGTTGGAGGCTCCCGAAGACGCCGGGTAGGTCACCCCTAAGGATGGATGTGGCCCTGGCTCCCTGGCTCCCTGGCATGGAACGTTTTGAGTCGTTCCCGGCCCCCCTCACGGAAGTCCCCGAAGACTTCCTCCATCCCTCGACCTCTGGCGTTCAACGCCCGAAGAAGTCCCCCGCAGTCCCCGCTACCGGCCGACATGCCATAAGCACAGTGTCGTCGGGTTCATCGGACGTTTATTCCTCGTCAGAGGAAGAAGTCAGGGTAAAACACCGTCGTCGGAGGGAGCGGTCCA
The DNA here is from genome assembly GCF_036898095.1 of Palaemon carinicauda. Taxonomy (NCBI): domain Eukaryota; kingdom Metazoa; phylum Arthropoda; class Malacostraca; order Decapoda; family Palaemonidae; genus Palaemon; species Palaemon carinicauda. The sequence goes on from NC_090732.1 coordinate 65,663,870, forward strand.
GGAGCGAGCGTTCCCGTTCGAGGTCACGCTCCCGGTATAGCAGCAAGCGCTCCCGCTCCCCAGGGCGTAAGTATAGGAGGAGTAGGTCTCCTGATGGCGCCTGGGTCTATGTATCTCGGGACTCAAAGGTGCTTTGTTCCCCGGACCGCCGGTCCAGAGAGCGATCGCCAAGGATGCCGTCCTCTAAACACAACCTTGACCTTGTGACCTAGCTCACAGGAAGGACCTCTCTAGAAGGCATAAGTCCTCGAAGCCTCCGGTTCACCCCGCCCAGCGGGGGGAAACGCGCTTCTCGTCAGGCGGCCTGGCCGAACCAGCCCAGCTGGTGCGGCCTTCGGGTCGGAAGGAACGGTTCCCGCTGTCGGGTCAGCTCACGGGAACCGCGTCCTCGGCACCCAGAGCCCTAGGGCGAACGAGAGTCCCTGCTGAACCAGCGATGCCTGCGTTAACCCAGGCCCCTGGTGCGAACATACCCGCGGATGAGATCCAGTACCTCGGTAGGACGGCGCCCCTGGCACCAAGAGCTAGACGTCCAGTCGGCATGCCCGGTAACCCAGCTCCCCGGCCCCAAGCCGAGACCTCGGCTGACGGAGGGGAGGGTTCACCGACGGAGGACTCCGCCTATACGAGGGTGGTTGGCCTTATCAGAAGGCACCACAAAATAGAGGAACCTACGGCTACGGACGAGGATTACTGGAGGTCAAGCCTATTGAGGATCATGCAGACTCCTACCCAACCTAAGACGTCTCTAGCGCTTCCTCTAGCCCGAGATCTAGTCCTAGGGCAGGAGTATGTGGAAGAGGCCATCATGGAGAACAAAACCCTCAAAACCCAGAGTTCCTCGAAATTACTCCAGGGCCTCAGAACCCAAGGCAAGGTCTATGTGCCAGCGGGACGCCGCCCAGGCCCCTGTAAGGTGGAGTCGGCCATCGACATCCTGAGTCAGGGCGTCTCAGACGATAGTCTCTCTTCAGCCCCGGTCTGTTTCTCGCCAGCAGAAGCCTCCATGATGGAGGAAATGTCGAGGGATTTGGTGAACGTCTCCTCTTGGCTGGACTGGTGGGCTTCCACTTTGGTAGGGGTACAAGCCTCTTTCGACCCCGCGGACCCTGACCAGCAAGGCCTCCTGAGAGACCTTATTACCTCCGGGGGTAAAACCCTTAAGTTTTTAACGTATCAGTCGCTCGCTCTGACGGCTAACTGGGTGCTCCGTAAGAGAGACACTGTACTGGCGAAGGTGTCTCGGAAGGTACCAGACAGGGAAGCGCGGGCCATTCGGAGCTTACCCTTGTGGGGAGAGTCTTTGTTTCCCCTGAAGGAACTAGAGGCCATCATGGAGAAGGTCTCGAAGAAGAAGGAGACTAACATCCCCAGACCTACGCCTTCTAGGAGACCGCCCTACAAGAGGTCCGTCTCAGATAGTGCCACGACGTCCCAAGCCTCTCCCAGCACTACGAGGAGAGAGGCTCCCTCTTCCTCCTGGTCCATAACGCCTCAGCCCCCCCGCAGGGGAGCTCCAGCTCCTTCAAACTCCTTCAGGTCGGGCTACTCTGCCTCTAGGAGAGGCCGATCAGGCCGCTCCGCCAGAAGAAGATAGAGTGGAAGGCCCCCTATCCCCGCCCAAGCCTCGGGTTGGGGGATGCCTCAGACTTCATTGGCAAGCATGGAAGGCTCAAGGAGCAGAGCCTTGGACAGTGTCCGTACTAAAGGAGGGCTACAGACTCCCGTTCTTAACAGAACCACCCCCTCTTATCCCGGCCAGCCGGGCGGAATGGCTAGCTCCCAAAGACCCGTTAAAGAGGACCGCCCTTCAAGAGGAGGTATCCTCCATGTTAGAGAAGGGCGCCATGGAAGAAGTTCTTCTCCCAGGGCCAGGTTTCTACAGTCGCCTGTTCCTGGTAGAGAAAGCGACCGGGGGGTGGAGACCGGTTATAGATCTGTCGGCTCTCAACAAGTTCGTCAAGAAGACGGACTTTAAAATGGACACTCCGAAGTCAGTCCTGCTGTCCTTGAGGGAGAAAGATTATATGAGGACCATAGACCTCAAGGACGCATACTTCCAAATTCCGATCCACCCCTCAAGTCGAAAGTTCCTCCGGGTGAAATGGGGTTCCCAGATCCTGCAATTCAGGACCCTTTGCTTCGGTCTGTCAACAGCGCCCCAGGTGTTCACGAGAGTCTTCACAACTGTCTCAGTGTGGGCTCACGAACGAGGCATTCGCCTCATCAGATACCTGGACGACTGGTTGCTTCTTTCCGCCTCAAAGGTCCTCTTGGAGGAACAAGGGAGAAGACTCCTCCAGTTTTGCAAGGATCTGGGCATCGTAATCAACCCGAAGAATTCAAATCTATCCCCATCCACCAGAATGAACTACTTGGGAATGACATTAGACACCATTCTGGGAAAAGCATTCCCTTCGGAGGACAGGATAAGAAACCTCAGGCACATCATTCAGCCGTTCCTGTCAGAGCGCCCCAGGAGAGCGAAAGACTGGCAGAAGCTGATAGGTCACCTGGTCTCATTGGAGAAACTAGTTCCCCAAGGGAGGGTAAGGCTCAGATCCATACAATGGAACCTGAAGAACCTCTGGTGCCAACTGGACTCGCAACAGGTGCTAATCTCAGTCCTACCAAACACGAGACCCTCCCTGGAATGGTGGCATTGACGGTCGAACTCACTCAAGGGGATGCCCTTCGGGACCGGTCCACCCGAGTTACTACTGTTCACAGACGCCTCCAACCAGGGATGGGGACCCCATCTCCTCGACGAAACAGCACGAGGGACCTGGTTGGACGGGGAGAGAAAACTCAACATCAATGTCCTGGAGTTGAAAGCAGTCCAGAAGGCTTGCCTACACTTCGCGAGTCTACTAAAGGGAAATATTGTGGCGTTGATGTGCGACAACGCCACGGTAGTGGCATACATAAAGAAACAGGGAGGCTTGAAATCGAAGGAGTTGTGCGATCTCACCATAGAAATTCTAGATTGGGCAGAAGAAAATCAAGTGGTGCTGTTAGCAAGGTTCATTCCCGGGAAGAAAAACGTTCTGGCCGACGGCCTCAGCAGAATGGGCCAGATAGTAGGGACAGAATGGTCCCTTCTTCCGGAAGTAGCCAAGCTCATCATCCAACGTTGGGGTTCCCCGGTGATGGACCTCTTTGCAACAAAACTCAACGCCCAACTCCCAGTCTATTGCTCTCCTGTGCCAGACCCGAAAGCAGCCTTAGAAGACGCCTTTCAGCACAAGTGGGACAATCTGGATGTGTACGCTTTTCCCCCTTTCACGTTGATAAGACAAGTACTCAACAGAGTAAGGGCAGCCCGAAACCTAAAGATGACTTTGGTAGCGCCCTGGTGGCCGGAGAGAGAGTGGTTCGCGGACCTAAAAGATCTATCAAGTCAACCGCCATGGCCTCTGCCCGTCAGGTCAGACCTTCTACATCAGCCTCATTTTCTCAGGCTCCACGACAACCCACTCTCCCTACGTCTTCACGCCTGGAGACTATCGAGCGGCTCCTGAAGAAACAAGGATATTCTTCCTCCTCGGCTAAGAGAATGTCTCTATACCTGATAAAGACGTCAGCCGCGGTCTACCAGGCTAAATGGGCCTCCTTCACGAAGTGGTGCTCTGAGAGGCACATTAAACCTCTGAAGGCCTCTGTCCCAGACATAGCAGATTTTCTGGTATTTCTTAGAGACAAGGTGGGAATGTCAATCCCAGCCATAAAAGGAGTTCGGGCCGCCTTAGGCCAAGTCTTCCTCCTGAAGGGCATCGACCTGGGGGCCTCGAGACAGATAGCGATGCTTGTCAAGAGTTTCAAGCAGTCCTGCCCCCCCACAGGCAAGTAGGGTGCCCCAGTGGGACTTAGCCAAGGTCCTGAAGATGCTGTGTCGTCCCCCCTTTGAACCCTTGAAGGATATCGTGGACAGAGATCTCACCCTCAAGGCCGTCTTCTTGCTGGCCTTGGCGTCCGCTAAGAGAGTGGGAGAGATCCATGGTCTGTCATACGACGTTTCTCATTCGAAGGGGTGGAAAGAAGTATCCTTCAAGTTCGTGCCTTCTTTTGTGGCTAAGACTCAGAACCCAGCAGTCTGGGATCCGAAGTTCGAAGGTTTCTCAATTCCTGCCATCCCTAAGACGGGTAATGCAGAAGATTTAAAATTATGCCCTGTACGAACAATTAGAAAATACCTGGAAAGAACAGCTCATCTCCGCCCAGGCATCAAGAGTCTCTTCGTTTCCACAGGTATTAATAAGAAACAAGTTTCCAAGAACACCATTTCCTTCTGGTTGAGACAAGTTATTGCCAGAGCCTACAAGGAAGATGGCATAGCAGTGCCAGGCACCCCCCGGCCTCATGACATCAGGGGCCTGAGCACCTCCTTAGCCTTTGAGAAAAACATGGCAGTGGGTCAGATCCTGCGAGCAGGTACTTGGTCGAACCAGTCAACCTTTACTGCCCATTACCTCAAGGACTACTCGAGGAAGTCCTTAGACGGGTTCTCCATTGGAACAGTCATCTCCGCCCTCCAAGCGGTATAACGGTAAAAGCCCCAGGCGCGATCAAGGCTAGCAACCGGTAGGCACAAGTGCGGTTTCCTACCTCCTACCCAGTTGTTTCCTTGCCTCTTCGGGGAGTACCGACTGATACCATTGGATAACACATTCTTCACGACTACGCTACTGGAAGGAACTTCAGAAAAGTTTTTCAAAGGGTGAGTACTTAGACACTAACGTGAACTTTTGTGTAGTTACCCTCGCATCCGCTTTCTAGTAGGTCCCGTTATGCCTGGGCCTCTTGGCCTCCACATCCCGGGTCAGGGGGTCAGAATAGCACTCCCGCCTCCTAAAGTGTAAGTCTCCTAAGAAAGTAGTTCGAGCTAAGTATTCGTGTTGGAACAAATCAAAAATTTTGAGTAATTTTTATTTTTCCTAACATACTTACTGAGAACTACTTTAGGGTAATGGCCCTCCCTTCCTTCCCCGAGTGCCTCTCTTCCCTTGCCAGCATTGTGCTAATCCAATAGAACTTACTGATGAAGCTGACCCAGCCGGGCATCGACCTACGATAAGCCTACCCTCGGGGCACATTCCTTAATGCCGGGGGTAGGCCTCCTTAGAAAGCAGGGTGGGGGGTAATCTACGCAAAACTCTGGTCGGTAGAGAGGAGGTTACCAGTAACTCCTAAGAAAGTAGTTCTCGGTAAGTATGTTAGGAAAAATAAAAATTACTTAAAATTTTTTATTTTGCTGACTTATTTTTGTTTAACTTTTGGCTGTGATCAGATCAGCTGATGCCTAGTGCCGTTCTCTAGAATATGAGCGTGCGAATACAATAACAAAGTATTGATTACACCATTTCTTAACTTATTCAAAACATCTATACAGTTAATATTACATAAGCACCAATGTGATATAACCTATCATATTTATCGTTTAGTACATTTAAAACTATCATTATTCTCTCTCTCTCTCTCTCTCTCTCTCTCTCTCTCTCTCTCTCTCTCTCTCTCTCTCTCTCTCTCTCTCTCTCTCTCTCTCTCTCTCTCTCTCATTTCTTACCTCTTTATCTCTCTAGCAAATGAAATCTTTGTTGCTTCACAAAGTTTGTTATATTGAAAATCAATCATGATTCAATTTTTTCCTTATTTTCTCCAATCTCGCACCATCTCTGTCACATCGAACGTTATAGCGGTAACCCAATAATTGTTCGATAACTTTAAAAACCGGCCTAGTACTTTTTTTTTCCTTTTGCTGATGGTCCCATAATTTAGGTGGGTACAACTTGACGTATAACTGAAGTTAGGAAAAGTATTTTGGATATGGAAAGGACAATTATCTTTCCTAACAGTTTAAAATAATCGTAAAGTATCATACTGTCATTAGTGGCAGTTTGCTAGTTGGTTTTCCTGTTTTCCTACGTCTGTAGGAATTTATATGGATACGGTAATTAAAATGTTTGTGATAACATGATATTTACCGAAAGCTCCTAATATCATTATATATCACCTTGATCATTTGTGTTTAATGCGTTCGTTTGTTAATTATGATCGTCGATGGAGCGTGCAGTAAACAAATGGCGTGTTTAGTATAAATCACATTCATTCAATATATTTTGAAGTTCTAAGAAAAATACAGTAAACCAACATTGGCAATAACAAAATCATCATCATATCAATATTTGGTAAGATAGCTGTTGCTGCAAAAAGTAACCTAAACACATATATTTGTAAAGGCGTTCATTTCTTTGCTAACATCGGAGATGATCGATAAACAAAACAACGAAATAAACAATACAACAAAAGCTGGTCTATACAGTGATAGTTTTGCTATTCACTAGTTGTCTTATAAAACAGATATGACAAAGTCCTTAAAACGGATTTTGAGTGAAGCGAAAAATCTATTTTTGGGTGAGATAGCCATGTCGTCCTGATGGAAAGTTCCTTCTGTAGCTTCCTAAGGGTATACAGTATATGACTACAATAGATATTCCCAAAGAATTAAACTAAAGGTTTCACAGAATTCTAACTTCTGGCGCGAGTACCCATAAGGTTTCCCTTTAGGATATCGTATAACAACAGGGGACGTATGCTTGACATGCCACATAGCTATTTGCACCCCACATAGCATTTACGCTTCGAGGGGGAATAGTGGCAAGTTATGGGAGGAGCTGTTACTGTTTTGGTACTCGGCGACGTCAACATCCGGCCGCCATCTTGGATGACGCCGCCGGAGCGCGCCATCGTCATTCCTTTCAGCGTTTATGCCAGCCTCCATGATACAATAAGATTAGGAGGGGTCTGTCAAGGCCGAATAGAGAATAAGGGCGGGTCCATCAGGACGACATGGCTATCTCACCCAAAAATAGATTTTTCGCTTCGCTCAAAATCCGTTTTTTGGGCTCAAGCCATGTCGTCCTGATGGAAGTGTACCAGAGAATTAATGTATCGTGGATTGTTCCCCTTTTTTTGTAGTGCCTTTCGACTTCTAAACAATATTCCTTTGGTCTGATGACCATAGAGACCTGTGGCATATCCGTCACATGCCACCTCAGATAAGCATATACCATGTTACTGCTTCCTGCCCCTCTGGCAGGGAAGTCCTAAATGGACAGAAGGAACATCTTGAAGTTGCTTGATAGAGGAACTCACCTAGTCTCGGAGATACCTTCCGGTCCCAGGGCCAGATAAAGAAGGTAAGTATACTCGTGTTGGAACAAGTTACCTTAATCTAGATGAGCATGCATCAAGAGAACAAGTTTATAACATAGTTCATAAAATATCAAATCAAAGGGTAATAAACTTTGTAACAGTAATTTTATTTCATGAGAAAGACAGGGCGAAATGAGACGCACAGGGTAAGCTAATACTCTTCTATTCAATAAAACAGGATTAGCATGAAATAGGTAAAATATTTTTACAATAATCAATGCAATTAAAAACATAGACTAAAGACATCAAAGAAGTGGGTGTGGAATCTGAAAGAGAAAAACTTGCCATAAGTTCAGAGGAACTATAAAGTCTTTCTAGAAAGTCTTATATACACTTCATGTTAAAACATGTGGCACACGTGTTACAGTCTATGTTACTTCACCTTGTAGAAGAATAGTCTTTAGCGTCACTAGGTGGCACTTAAATTCACTGTTTCGCACTGGGGTAAACACAGGCACCAATGGAGTTAGAGTTCCGAATAACTCTCTGTTCTACGCAGCACTAAGCAGCAGGTTTTAGCACACTACCTGCTGCCACCACATGGCGTCGCAACTCTTGCACCTGCTTAGCGTAGTGTTTGAAAAGCACTTTCGATGATTTTCAGCCCGTGAAGGAACGAAGACTCGAAGTCCATTGTCTGGAAGAAATTCAGGGAAGAGGCGACTTTCCTGGGATCATGACCTGCGGGTGTACTGTCAGGATCCGCTCTGCGAATAAAGTAGGTGAACTTCGCCCTTAGTTGTTTAAGTGACAAATCAGACCCTGATGTTTCTCCTTTAAAGAGCTGTCCTCCGCCAAAGTCTGAAGTTCTTCGAAGATAGACCTTTAGACTCTCTACTGGGCATAGAGAGACATCTTCCTTCAAGGGGCAGATTCGCCATTTGGCGAGAAACGTTGGGTCAGGAAAGAGGGTAAGTTCGCCTGTGTCAACAAACTGTATCTGGCCCTCTTCTCTTGATAAAGCCACAATCTCACTGACTCGGACTCCCGAGGCGAGAGCAAAAAGAAAAATCACTTTTTGAGTCAAATCTTTCAGAGGGCAAGACTCGTTGTCCAGACTTGAGGCGAATTGGAACACCTTGTCGAGAGACCAGGTGATAGGTCTCGGAGGAGGTGCAGGACGGAGTCTAGCACATGCCTTTGGCAGCTTGTTAAAGATGTCGTCGGACAGGTCGATCTGGAAGGCATAGAGTAGCGGTCTTGCCAAGGCCGATTTGCAGGTAGTAATCGTTTTGGCTGCCAATCCCTGTCCATGAAGGTGAATAAAGAAGGTCAGACAAAAATCTATAGAGATTTCCGTAGGATTCTTTGCCTTGACGAAGGATACCCATTTTTTCCAGGAAGAGTCGTATTGCCTTCTGGTAGATTTAGTTTTGTATTCCTCTAGGAAGCCCAAACTTTTCTTCAAAATCCCAAACCTCTTCTTAACGGTTAGGGAGAGAAAATCATGAGCTGTAGGTCTCTGGTTTTCCTTGATGAAGCGAAGACAGTCAAATTCTGAACTTGCTGGGATAGAACTGGGTCCGGCAGGGGAATTATCTTGGGTTGTAACTCCAGGATTAGGGGGAACCAGTTGATCCGTGGCCACTTGGGTGCCACTAGGGCTGCTGTGCCTTGAAAGGTTCTCAGCTTGGTGAGGACTTTCAGCAGAAGGTTGGGTGGAGGGAACAGGTAAATCTTGGACCATCTATTCCAATCCAGGGACATGGCGTCCACTGCATCCGTTCTGGGGTCCTCGTAAGGGGCCACGTAACGAGGAAGTTGTTTGTTGTCGCTCGTCGCGAAGAGGTCGATCTGCAGTTCCGGGACTTGGCGAGAGATGAAGGAGAATGAGTCTGCGTCTAGAGACCATTCTGACTCTATCGGGGTTGTCCTCGATAAAGCATCCGCCGTCACGTTGCAGAATCCTTGAAGGTGAACTGCTGAGAGGTGCCATCTCTTCTTTTCCGCAAGGCAGAAGATGGGCAGAAACACTTGGTTGAGTTGGGGCAATCTTGAGCCCTGACGGTTGAGACATCTGACCACAACGGCGCTGTCCAGGGTTAGACGGATGTGGGACGAGGGTCGAGAAGACAGCCTTTTCAGAGAGAGAAGGACCGCCATGGCCTCCAAGAAGTTGATGTGGAACGTCTTGAATAGGGGAGACCATGTTCCTTGAACTTGTCGTTGATGGGAGTGACCCCCCCATCCTTCTAGCGATGCATCCGTGTGGATAACGACCGACGGAGGTGGAGGTTGAAGGAGAACTGATCTCTTCAGGTTCTTTGCCTCCGACCATGGCTTTAGGAGTGATCGAAGCCTGGTTGGCAGAGGTCTCTTGAGATCTCTTCGAGCGATGGATGCGTATCTTCTCCAGACTCCCGAAGCATCCTTTAGCTGTGCTTGTAGCACTGGGTCTGTCACTGAAGCGAACTGGAGGGAGCCGAGCTCCTGCTCCTGTTGACGTCTTGAAATCCGTTTGGATTTTAGGAGTCTCTTGACAGATCCCGCTATTTCCTTCCTTTTCATCGGAGGGATGGAAAGACGGTGTGACTGAAGGTTCCAATGAATTCCTAGCCATTGAAACTTCTGAGCTGGAGAAAGTCGAGACTTCTTGGTGTTGATTTTGAAACCCAGATGTTCCAGGAATTGGGTCACTTTTCTTGAAGCTTGCAAGCATTCTTCCAGGTAAGCCATCACCTGGACGCCTTGAAGGCGTAGCTGTTGGACGATCGTGTCTGCGAGCTTTGTGAAGATCCTTGGAGCTATGTTGAGTCCGAAGGGCCTGGCTCTGAAGGCGTATTGCTTTCTTTGAAGCCTGAATCCTAGGTAGGAGGCGGCATGGCGATTCATTGGAATGTGCCAGTAGGTGTTGCTAAGTCTATCGAGACTGTGAATGCCTTTTGGGGCAGTAGGGCTCTGATGTGCTGAAGAGTTAGCATCTTGAATTTGTTGTTCACGATGAACTTGTTGAGAGGGGACCAGTCCAGAATGACTCTGAGTTTGTCGGAGTCCTTCTTGGGAACACAGAACAGTCTTCCCTGGAGCCTGGTGGACTTCACCCTCTTGATCACCTTCTTGTTCAAGAGTTCTTGGACGTATACTTCCAGGAAGGGGGTGGAGTGTTGGAAGAATTGATGGAAGGTTGGAGGTGGTGAAACCCAGCTCCACCCTAGTCCGTTCTTGATGATGCTGTGAGCCCAATGATCGAAGGTCCAACGATCCTGGAAGAGGCGGAGTCTTCCTCCCACCAGAAGCATTTCATTGCTTCTGGTTTCCCGAGGATTTACTACCTCAGCCGCCTGCTCCCCTCCCTCCTCTCCCTCTGGAAGGGCGTCGAGAGGAGTCTCTGCCGGAGCCTCTACCTTTGGGACGAAAGGTAGTGGATTGCCTTTCATAGGCATGGGTAAAAACTGGTGACTGGGCCACCACCGGCTGAGGGACCAACTAAAAGGTCTGTTGGGGCTGAGCCACCAACTGGGGAGTAGCGGGTGCCGGAAACTGGCGCTTAGCCTGTCGCTGCTGAGGTCTAGGCTTGTGAGACTTCTTCTTAGGCTGGGGGCCCTCATCCTGAGAAGATTTCCTTTTTCTTGACATGCCCCACTTGTTGAGAAGGTTCCGGTTCTCGGCGGCGGCTCTGTCTACTATCTCTTTCACGTGATCATCGGGGAAGAGGTTTTTCCCCCCAAATGTTGGAGAAAATCAGTTTCTGGGGTTCGTGTTTGACGGTAGCATCCGCGAACACGAATTCCCTGCAGGCTCGCCGAGCCCTGATGAAGCTGTAAAAGTCTTTCGTCAGGGTAGCGAGATGGGTCATATACATATCTGGGGTCCGAGTGTCCCCGGCCATTGTTTCCAATTGCACTTGGAGGGAGAGGGAGGCGGCCAGTCTCTCTTTCGTATCCAGCTCCCGACGCAGAAGGTATTCGGAGAGCTTAGGGAGGTTCTCGTTAAACTGACTTCCTGCTACGTCAGCCTCCAACTTTCCTACCAAGAAAGTTAACTGGATGTCTTTCCAGTTCTTGTCGTCAGGGGGTAGGGCGAGGGAGAGGGGCCTACATTCCTCCAATATAGGGCAAGGTTTCCCTTCCTCCACCGCCTTCAACACTGCCAGCAAGGACTTTTCTGCAAAGGGGAAGACCATGGTGGCCGGAGCAAGAAAAGAAGGATGTTTCTTGCTAAGGGCCAGCACCTTGGAGTTGGTGTAGCCCTTACTCTTAAGGTTTCCGGCCAAAAGAGATTGAGCCTTAGCATGGTCAAAGACTATGACCTCCGTAGGCTCAGTTTCCTCCTTTGAAACTGGCTCGGACTTGAGACGGATGTAACAGTCTGGGTACGCCTCAAAACTAGGCCAAAACTCCACCTCTTCAAGGGGGACAGCGCCTAGCTTGTCATTGACGAAGATTCGTCCACTAGTGATTGGCATGTGCTCGGCATGCCTCCAGGGGTTGGTTACTGAGCAAGGGGGAAGATCCTTGATGTTGATCTCCCTGACCGACTGTTTCGACAGACTGAGAATCTCCCTCTTGAGGTCTTCTTGTCCTCTTCGGTACCTCATCCAGGAGGGCCACTAGGGCCTGGATACTGTCCTGGTTCTCCAGAAGCGACGGAGTAGGATTAGGCGTCGACGAAGTAGAGGGGACGGGTTCCGTTACGGCAACGGAAGTGACAGAGGGGGTGCGGGCAACCTCGCCCTCGGAGTCCGGAACCTCCACCTGCTCCTCCTCTTCTGGACCCTCGGCCATCAGGGTCCTTTCGGTGGTGTCTGATACCTCCGACATATGTTCCACCTCGTTAAGATGGAAGTCTTTCAGTGCATCCGAAACGTCAGGTTCCACCGTCAGCTGGACACAGGGGATCTCAGCCTTTGGGATGACAGCATCCGCAGATGCCTTTGGAAAGAGCAAAGCTCTCATCTTCTCACTCGGGAGATAGGGCCTCGTGGCGTTCTTCTGGAAACCACGCACCCATTTGCACAGTTTCTCTCAGGCAACGTCCCTGGCCTCCACAGAGGGAGGGTCCTCGAACGCTTCATGGAGCAGGTCCTTGCAGACAGTGCAGACCTGCGGGTCCCAATACCGAAGAGTCCCCTTGGTGATAGAACAGCTGGCGTGGGTTCGGCACGCCAGGTTGCTGTAGAAGTTCGGACGCCGAACGTTGCAGAAGGCGCTCTCACACCGGACATACTCCTCCTGTAAAAGAAAGGGGGAATGAGTCTGTGGAAGTCATATACAATGACTTAAAGTAAAGACTTAAAGTAATCTTATATTAGCATTAAAGTTATTTACCTAAATATAAGATTCCTATTCTTGTGTAAGCTTAGGATAGTAAGCTGGAAAAGAAGCAGAAAAGACACATACATGTGCATCCCGCCCAGCCAATTGCCGTGAACCCACACTGAGACTAATTCTAGGGGCTCTTAAAGAGCCTAAGAGATGGAAGAGATATCCACAATGGATTAAGCACAGCTTGGGCTTCCTCTGGAGAATTAGTCATGGTGAGAAGAGGAGAAACTGAGTTCATTCAGTTTAGAATAAGAAAAGGGGGGGAGAAGTAATCCCTCCCTAATTGGGTGGGTCCCGGCAAGGGACTGCGCATGGATGCACGGAGTATGCTGGAAATATTTTTACTGCATAACTATACATCATAGATTTTCGTCTAGGGTAAGCACTGTACCATAGACATGCCGGCTATCATATATAGCTATACAATAGTCGTTGCCGGCACCAGGCCAGCAGGAGAGGGTGACAGTCCACTGAAATAATATGATTAGGTGGCGCCGGCAGCGTGGCGGCATGCCCGAAGCGCACCGGGCGCCGGCGAATCTCCATCGAGGGTGGGAACCCCCTCCCTGTCATCAGTCTATGTGGCAGAGAGAATAGGAGCTTCTAGGTGATGGCAGATTGCCGGCATCTGGCGGCCCCCGGCAGTCGGCAAGCGACCGGCGAAGGTATTCCAGCACTGGCGTCAATCAATGAGACAGAGTGGATACTAGGGTACCCTGACAGCTGTTGCCGGCAGGGTAGCGGCAGTGGACCGGTACTGATAAGTAGAGAGAAAGGGTAGGGGAAGAGAGAGGGAAGGGTAATTCGTTACCCCGACCTCGTCTTCCTCCTGGAGGAGTGTTCAAATGAAAGAGAAGGGGGCATCTTTCATCCAGCCGCAACAGAGCCGGCAGTCGGCAGGAATTGCGGGTGGCGGCCCAAGGGAGGACCGGAGAACACTCTAAGATAGGGAAGTCCAACGCCAGCAGACCGATCACTTAGGCTATCCCATAGTTCGACTATATGCGGGAAGCGAAGCAGCTCGGACTCACCCACGAAGGGACCAAGCCGAACCCACAACCCGCCGGCACACGGTGGAGTTGTAGGATGGCGGACAGGGGTGTGATGGCTAGGCCAACACAAAAGGACAGAGGGGGGAGGGGTGAGGGTCCTGAGGTGGAGCGTGGGGGAAAGCGTAGCTTTCACCGACGCCCCAAGGAGGGTTCTCTGTTTCGGAACCAGCCCTATCCCAGGTGTAGGAGACTTCATTCTCAAGCCTAGGGTAGGTTAGTTCAGAGAAGGTACAGCACTAGTGTACTGACCTAAGCTATAAAGAAACAGAATCCCTTGGCCTGCCTAACCTAGGCTAGGGAAGCGAGTCCCAAACCAGGGAAGGCAGGTGTAGGACAGGTCGCTATGCCACAGGGAGGAAAGGGTCGAAACCCTACCTAGTGTGGACTAGGGGGAAAGGCAGAGCCCTTCCACCTTCGCCAACCAGCAAGGCCCCAAAAGGAGAGTTCATTCACCTAAAGGGGGAGCTGGGGGCGAACGACAGGTACTCTGAGGTTCTGTCCCAAACTCAAAGCTCATGTGCTATGGCCAGGAGTGGGTAAAGAAAATCCTAGCCTAACCTTACTTGAATACGATTCGAGGAAAGGAGGGCTACGATGTAGCCTAGGCTACCTCAGAGGGAGGAGATTACTTAGGTAAGGTAACTGGGAGGATATGAAGTATACACGGCCCTACGTTAGGTGAGGGGCAAGGGAGTCGACTACCAAGATCACCGAAACCCTAGTATACTTCCTTGAATGCGAAAACATATGTGCAATCACTGAATCTTATATGCATAAATGCCTAAAATCTCCATTTCATAAATTAAAACTAGGAACACTTATTATATCATGCTTGAGAGTAAACAAAAACCACCCAGGCTATCAAGTCGAGGGGCTAGGCTAGAACCCTAGCCTACGATCGGCTACCTATGCTCGCCGAAAAAGGATACTATCGGCATAATATAACTAATTCCTAGCATTGAAGAGTAAATAACTAATGCTGATAATTAGTTATAAGACCGGGTAGGGTTGTTCTGGCTAACTAGATAAAGCATGCGAGGCGAACAACCGCGTCCGACATGACGCCTCCGGTCAAGGCACAGCTCCGCCACAAAACACGGTATTTTAAGATAAAAAGGCGTTACTTTATGGCTAGAGCTTATTTATACAATACAAGAATATGGTACTCAACTTTCCAGAAGGCGGCGAGGCAGAAGATTGCGACATGATGAATTATTTTGCGAACAACTGGGAAAAAGCACCTGGTCATATACGCTACGTAAGAAGGAATGACGATGGCGCGGTCCGGCGGCGTCATCCAAGATGGCGGCCAACGTGGCGGCCGGATGTTGACGTCGTCGAGTACCAAAACAGTAACGAAGGAGGAGAACTTTGTAACGGCTCCTCCCATAACTTGCCACTATTCCCCCTCGAAGCGTAAACGCTATGTGGGGTGCAGATAGCTATGTGGCATGTCAAGCATACATCCCCTGTTGTTATACGATATCCTAAAGGGAAACCTTATGGGTACTCCCACCAGAAGTTAGAATTCTGTGAAACCTTCAGTTTAATTCTCTGGGAATATCTACTGCAGTCATATATACCCTTAGGAAGCTACTGAAGAAACCTTCCATCAGGACGACATGGCTTGACCCCAAAAAATTACTACTAATTTTAGGTCGTGTTTTAAGGTAGAAATATACAGTATTTACACACCCTTCCTGGTTGTAGTTTTAACCTTTTTCAAGTTATTAAAATTTTAAAACATTTCAATTATTTAATCTATTTATAAGAACAATTTAATATTAGAAAAAATACAGTATAGTACATAGAAAGAAGTGAAAATTGGGGGTAAACGCATTTGAATAGGCAAGTTTCTGTTTGCAATGGCCCTAATGGAATTATTCCTGTTATGTGTTTCGAAATATGTGATTTGCCATTCACGCGGGCCCATTTGTCGACTAAATTCTCGCATAATTCGGGACCCTACTGTACAGTGTATACATATATATATATATATATATATATCTATCTATCTATCTATATATATATATATTACAATATATATTTATATATGTATATATATATGTATGTATATATATATGTATAATTTGTATATATATATATATATATATGTATATGTGTATATATATATATATATATAAAAATATATATAAAAATATATTTACTGTGTATATATATATATATATATATGTATATATATATATACATGTATATATATGAATATATATATATATATATATACAGTATATATATATATATATATATATATATATATATATATTTGGTTAGATATACTGTACAGAATAATTCAAAGGTATTTGGCTGGAGTTCATTTGGGTTAAAGATTTATTATAGAATTTACTGTGGTGTTTTTGTAGGGTTTAGAAAAAACTAGGCGATTACCATGTAAAATTGTCCGCCCCACTATACATAAACAAAAATGATACAAAAGTTGCTCAGGAACAAATAAATTTCATAATTAGAGGTATTACATGATATATATATATATATATATCTTTTTTGCAGTGTACATTTTTCGATTTGCTTCCGTCTTTTGACCGAAGCTGGGAGTTCGTGATTTTGTATGTATACTTCCCTAGTCTATGCCTTAGGCTAGCTTTCCCCCCCCCCCCCTTCTTGCCACATAACACTGTGGTTCTTTTGGCAATAAGATGAGAGAAGTAACAAATGTCATTTCTCCTTGGAGGTATGACATGATGCCCCGAAAATGGGAGACGACTCTTTGTCGTCTCCGTGTTGGTCACATCCGGTTGACACACGAGTCTCTGCTGAAGGGCCAACACCAACCGTATTGTGACGACTGTTTAGTACCTTTAACAGTGAGGCATTTGTAGACCGAATCCCCTAATTATAATAACTTAAGAAATAGATATCTGTTTGAGGTTCGAGGTGAGGATGGCAGGTTCATCCTTGCCAAGATTCTTGGACATGTTGTTGTGTTGTACTTTGGTAGGAAGTTCTATTAAGCATAATAATTACCTGGAACATAGATGAACAATTGTTAGTAATTATTTCTCAGCTGATCCCATCTCTTGTCGTCAATTTGTCTGTATGGGATTAAATAAGACGTTGGTATTCTTAAAATACACGTTTAATGCAACTTATGACTACATTGTTCTATGACAGCGGACTCCCAAGTGTGTGTGGAGCGTCATACACAATCTGACAAAACCAAAACATTGCTAAACAAAACAGCATCGCTCTGAAAAGACTTAAATCCTACTCCAGTACAAAACTATAAAGAATCACATCCTATCTTTGAGGTAAATCAACAAATGTTTGAATCCTAATACCAAAACAAATCATTACTCTTATGTACAAAGCATAACATGTCTTATTCATGCAATATGATGCAATGTTGCGCAATACCTGCAACACTTGAAATAATATAGTACATTATTACAATAATACATAACAGTCTCCTCCCCCTTAACTTGACATTGTAAAAATCTTCATAAATCTAATCTCTCAGGGGGCTTTCCTCTGTTAATCCTATTAGGAAGCACTTTAACCTCATCTTGTACTGGTACATGAATTGGTTCTGAATCTACATTGGATGTTGGACCATCTTGGTTAATATTTGACTCATTTGATCTAACTACTTCTTTAAGTTTCTCATCTCTAACATTCACATGCTCTACTGTCTTTCTGTTTAACGGCTGTAATTGATCAACATGACGTTTTACAACATTATCACCAACACGAACATCATAATGTAAATTTCCTATCTCTCTCACAATCTCTCCTGGTACCCACTTCTCTGGAGTGTTGTACGATCTTACCATGACATCAGACAAAGGTAAAAAATGTCTTACATTAGGAAGCTTTACTACTTGTTTACAGTATACCCTTTATCTTCTAAATCACTTTGCAAACTTGGATACAACAATTCTAACTTACACCTTATCCTCCTCCCCATCAACAAATTTGGGGGTGCCACGCCTGTTGTGCTGTGCGGTGTTGTTCTATAAGACAACAAAAATTTTGACACCTGCAAAAATATATTACCTGAATTTGCTTTTCTACACTTCATATTATGTTTAAACGTTTGGACAAATCTTTCAGCCTCTCCATTAGTAGATGGATGATATGTAGCTGAAAATGTATGCTTTATACCATTGACATTACAAAATTCTTTAAACTCTTGTGAGGTAAATTGTGGACCATTATCTGTAACAATTCTTTCTGGAATACCGTGCGTTGAAAAAATTTGCATTAACTCTTTTATTGTGGTGTAAGACGTTGTCTTCATTGGGATAATTTCTGGCCACTTACTGTAAGCATCTGCTACTATCAAAAACAAGTAATTTAAAAAAGGACCTGCAAAATCTATATGCACCCATTGCCATGGATACCTGGGTAACTCCCACGGGTGCATTCTAGTAAATTGAGGATTGTTCTGTTGCATAACACAATTCATACAATTCTTTATATAAGATTCCACATCTTTATCTACACCTGGCCACCATACAAAAGTTCTCGCAATTGACTTTGATCTTACAATACCTTGGTGATCAGCATGTATTTCAGACAAAACCTTATTTCTCAGTGAATTAGGAATAACTACCCTTGAACCTCTCATCACTATTCCTTGTGTTACACTCAGTTCATACCATATATCCTTATACGGTTTACAATTTTCCTCTTTTCCACATAAGTCCCTACCTGTCATTAAACTCTCCAAAACCTTACTAAGCACTGGGTCTCTCTTGGTACTGTGTGCTACATCTTTTGCAGTTATTGGTACATCATATACAGAAATTAACAGAACACTGTCATCATACTCCTCTGGAGCTTTTTCTACGGGTAATCTGGATAAAGCATCTGCATTACCCATGTTTAATGTTGGACGGTATTCTATCTCATAGTGGTACGCTGCTAACGTAATTGTCCAACGTTGTAGTCTTGCAGCTACCAACGTAGGTAAACTTGCTTTTGGACCCAATATTGCTAATAAAGGTTTATGATCTGTAACAAGTGTGAACTTTTTCCTACCATAAAGATACATATGGAATTTTTTAACTCCATAAACTAATGCTAAACCTTCCTTTTCTATTTGAGAGTAATTCCTTTCTGCCTTGTTCAATACTCTAGAAGTGAATGCAATTGGTTTTTCTGTTCCATCTGGCATTACATGAGATAATACTGCACCTAAACCTATGTTTGATGCATCACATACTAATTTAACTGGTAAATCCATTTGATAATGTACTAAGAATGTAGGTGATGTTATTTCCTGCTTGATTCTTTCAAAAGATTTCTGACACTCTTTTGTCCACTTCCATTCTACCCCATTATTCAACAGATTATACAATGGATGTGGAATTGTAGACAAATTCTGAATGAAATTCCCATAAAATGTTACTAAACCTAGAAATGATTGTAATTCCTTAACATTTTCTGGCACTTTTGTTGATTGTACAGCTTTAATCTTCTCTCTAGTTTTGTGAATACCCTTGCCATTTATTACAAAACCTAAGTATTCCACTGAATCAACTTCTAAAATACATTTGTTCTTATTTACTCTAATATTATGTTCCTTCAACTTCTTCAGAACTGTTCGCAATCTTTCTCTATGTTCTCTTGTGTCTTTACCAGCAATTAAAATATCATCTATAAAAATGAATACTCCTTGCATTCCTGAAAAAATCTTATCCATAGTTTGTTGCCATATAGCTGGACTACTTGCAACTCCATAAGGTAATCTCTTTGGTCTAAACAAACCTAAGGACGTATTTACTGTACATAATTCTTGTGAAGTTTCATCCATGGGAAGCTGTTGAAATGCTTGTCTTAAATCTAATTTAGAAAAAACACTGCACCCTGACATAGTTGCAAACATGTCTTTCGGATTTGGTAAGGGATGTTGAGCTACTTGCAGTTGTGGATTTAACGTTACTTTGTAATCTCCACATAACCTAACCTGTCCACTTTCCTTCACAATAGGAACTAATGGTGTAGCCCAATCTGAATATGTAACCTTTTCCCAGGAACCTTCATTTTCTGATCTCCTGATTTCTGTTTCAACTGCACTTTTCAATGCATACGGTACTGGTCTGGGAGCAAAAAATCTAGGAGAACTGTCAGGTTTCAAAACTAAAATTGCCTTTGCATTCTTTACTGTACCTATTTTATCTTCAAAGACGTCTTGAAACTCTGATATGATATTATCCATAGATATTTAATTTTTGTTTTCATCTTGTCTACCTGTAACCTTCAAAATACTAGGCCAATCTAACTTCAAATACTGTAGCCAATCTAAACCTAGCAAAGTTTGTCCATTACCTTTTACTACTGTTAATGGCATTCTCTTTAATTTCTGTTCTTTGTACTGTACTTCTACGTTCGAAGCACCTATCACCTGAATATCAAAACCATTATAACCTTTCAAAACTCTATTTGTACCTTCTAATAACAAATTAGGAATGCTTTTAGCCATTTTCTCAGACATAATTGATACATCGGCTGCTGTGTCAACTTGCATCAAAATTGGTTTACCATTTATGATTACTTCTACCTTGATATGTTTCTTTGCACCTTTGTTGACTGAATTTATGCGAAACGCAAAATCAGTTTCTGAACTAACCTGATTATCATGAACATTTTCCTCATTATTCTCTTGACCAATAGTATCAACTGTAGCATTTATTTTCTTTGCGTACTGTTTAGGGAATCTACAAGCAGTTGCAAAATGACTCTTCTTTCTGCAATTCTGGCATGTCTGTCCAGTAGCAGGGCATTTCTTTGCTTCGTATGCAAGATGATCAGTTTTACCACACCTATAACACTTGGGTTTTTCCTGTTGTTTCTGTGTATAAGCCTGATTCTGATATTTATGAACATTAGTGTTAGGCACTTTTCTATGACTAGGCTTTGACATATTCCTTCTCTGATTCTCATTGGTTTTCCACTTAGAACCTACTGTATTAATTTTAGAATTTTTCCATTCTATTGCTTGTAGAACTATCTATTATGTTACTTTGCCTATTTGATGTTTCTAAAGCTCTGCCTGTTATCAATATCTTTTCTAATGTTAAATCTTTATCTTGAAATAATTTCTTTCTTAGCTCTTCTGATGTGCAATGTGCAATTACTTGATCTATGATAACATTTTCTAACTCTAGAAATTCACATGAAGCGGCTAAATTCTTTAGTCTAGTCACAAATGCATCTAAACTTTCATTTTCTTTCTGATAAGCCTGCGCTGAAAACTGGTATCTTTCAAAAAATTTATTGACCTGAGGAGCAAAATATGTGGTAAGAGCCTTAATTGCAGCTTCACTTGTGTCATCTGTAGGCTGCAAAGTCTTAAACACTTCGCGAACTTCCCTACCTGCTATATGAAGTAATAATGCCTTCTTTTGGCCATCCTTCGTGTTCCCTAATGCTTCTAAATAAATCTTAAATTCCTCACACCACTGTTGCCATCGTGTTGCAACAGAATTGGGCTCAGCAGTGATGCTGAAACTTTCGGGGTGTTCTATGTTAAAAGGCATTTTGATTGCTTACCTTAATACCTAGATTAGGTTAAACTACTGTTCTGCAGTCACAAGTTTACTTCCTACCTGTTTTGTAGCCTACCCAACTTTAAATTTCACCCTTTTGTTTTGTTTGTTTGATGAAATTCCTGTTCTGCTGCTTGTACAATCTTCATTGGGCGATTTTCCTCTTGTCCCTTAATGTACAAAAGGACCTTCTCTTGTGCTGGCCGTCCTTGTACATAAGGTCCAATGTTTCTCCCTGCTTGTGTCCGTCGTCCTGAGCGTCGCCAATTTGTTGTGTTGTACTTTGGTAGGAAGTTCTATTAACCATAATAATTACCTGGAACATAGATGAACAATTGTTAGTAATTATTTCTCAGCTGATCCCATCTCTTGTCGCCAATTTGTTGTGTTGTACTTTGGTAGGAAGTTTTATTAACCATAATAATTACCTGGAACATAGATGAACAATTGTTAGTAATTATTTCTCAACTGATCCCATCTCTTGTCGTCAATTTGTCTGTATGGGATTAAATAAGACGTTGGTATTCTTAAAATACACGTTTAATGCAGCTTATGACTACATTGTTCTATGACAGCGGACTCCCAAGTGTGTGTGGAGCGTCATACACAATCTGACAAAACCAAAACATTGCTAAACAAAACAGCATCGCTCTGAAAAGACTTAAATCCTACTCCAGTACAAAACTATAAAGAATCACATCCTATCTTTGAGGTAAATCAACAAATGTTTGAATCCTAATACCAAAACAAATCATTACTCTTATGTACAAAGCATAACATGTCTTATTCATGCAATATGATGCAATGTTGCGCAATACCTGCAACACTTGAAATAATATAGTACATTATTACAATGATACATAACACACGTTGTGTCCTACTATTTGAGCGGCATTTTTAGATTTATTTCAGCAGGTTTTCTGGAAACTATTTAACTTTTATAATGACATCTTAACTTTTATGGATTTAATTGAATACTCTTTTATTTTTTATATATAATAAATGCTATCGGCGTCAATAACCTTAGAGGTTAAGATGTCAGAAATCTTTCAATCAATCAATCATCAACACATCTGACATAAAACGGGATGCTATCTCAAAGGGGAATTTTTGGGCATGGTCTCCTCTAGGAAGCACATAAAAATGTTAGCAAAAGTGGTTCCCAGAGGGGAACCCGTAGCTATCTTGTCTACTTGTTTATACAAATTACACTTAGTATAAGTAGAATGTACTCATAAAAGTAACAGTAACAAGTGGCTATGGGTTCCCCTTTGGGACCAACTTTTGATAAAATTTTTATGTACTCCCTGGAGGAAACCATGCTCGAAAATTGCCCTTTGAGATACCACCCCGTTTTATGTCATATGTTGATGACACCTTTGTTCTATTCAGAAATGAATTCTGTGCTGACTCCTTCGTGGATTTTGCCAGTTTGCAGCATTATAATATAAAGTTCACATAAGAAAAGGAGGAAGGAAATAAACTACATTTTTTAGATGTGCTTGTATATAGAGAGCGAGAAGGTTTTAATACCGTGGTTTTTAGAAAAAAAAAAGATGTTTACTGGATTGGGTTCGAATTTTCATAGGTCTTGTTTTTATAATTTTGAATTAAACTCATCTCCTCAGATCATTCCTTCTTTCTTCTAGTTGTATATATTTTCATACACAAGTACTTGATTTGTGATTATTTAAAGAAAAATTGTTTTCCGGCTGAATTATTTTTCAAGCACCTTAACAAATTATTAAATGATAAATTGGCTCCGACTACAAAAATAACCACAGTACCTAAACTCAATTTTTTTGCGAGTTTTCCTTTTGCTTTTGATGATTCCCTGAGACAAAAGTTTAAAAAAATCATACAACATTTTCTAGCTACTGAAGTAAATTTAATTCCTAAGAATTCTCTCACAGTTGGCTCGATTTTTCATTTTAAGGAGCGGTTGAGTCCTTTGATGTCCTTTGGTGTAGTGTATCAATATATTTGCCCAAAGTGTAACTTTGGGACTTACTTAGGATCTACCAAGAGGTTGTTGAAGGTCCGAATTAATTCTGATAGAGGTGTGATTTTTCGAACAGGTTGCAAAATATCCAGCCCTGAACATTCAAATATTCGCAATCATGCTAAAATGTGTAAAATAAATATTGATGATAAAGTTTTTATCATTATAGGGCAAGTATTTAATAACTATGACTTTCCTATTCTAGTCAATTCTGATTAAAAGACTGGTTCCATCGTTAAACACCAAAGCTTCCTCCACTCAATTGTACTTGTCATAGCCTTCTTCTTTTTATTCTGTATTTCTTGATGCCATTCAGTTTTTTAATTATGCTTCTGCGCGGTTGGTTCCACTTTTGTGTTATGCGTGTTTACTTAATTTTTTTTTCTTTTTACTAATTTTTACTTTTTATATGAATTGTGTATTTATTATTACTGTTCTTAATGCTATTTATGTACTTCTTATTTGAAGCCCTGGAAGATGTGATAATGACTCACAAAATGTCGGGATTTATAATAAATGGATTTTGAGAACTGCCTCTTATATTATATATATATATATATATATATATATATATATATATATATATATATATATATATATATATATATATATGTATATATTATGTATATATATATACATATATATATATGTGTGTGTGTATATATATATATATATATATATATATGTATATATATATATATATATATATATACATATATATATATATATATATATATATATATATATATACAGTGATACCTCGGTAGTCGAACGACTCTATACTCGAACAATTCGGAGTTCGACCAAAATTTTCGAGAAATTTTTGCTGCGGTGCTCGACCAAAAATTCGGTACTCGACCAGCCGAACACGTGACGACCGCATGGGCTTTGTGATGATCGCGCCATCTCGGCCACTCTCGCTTGTTCGGGAAGCATCAGTTCTCTCGAGAGCGTCACTCAGACAACGCGCGATCAGCATTCGTTGTGATTTAGTGATTTTCAGTGCTTTTAATTGCTTTTTTAGCTTTCATAATGAGTCCCAAGAAAGTAATGAGTGTTAAGGGGAAGGAGAAGAGGAAAACAGTGCGAACAACGATCGAGTTGAAGAAGGAAATTATAGCGAAATATGAGAATGGTGTACGAGTGTCCGATTTAGCGGTAGAATACGGAATGGCGAAGTCGACCATTTCTACGTTTTTAAAGCATAAAGAAATGATTAAGAAGGCGAATGTTGCAACGGGAGTTACGGCGGTAACTAAGCAAAGGCCACAAGTGATTGAGGAGATGGAAAAGTTGCTTTTAATATTTATTAAAGAAAAACAGTTGGCCGGGGAAAGTGTTAGTGAAGCGTTCATTTGTGAAAAAGCGTTGCATATCTATGAAGAATTAGTGAAGAAAAGTCCGAGTACCAGTGAAAGTGATTCATTTACATTTAAAGCGAGCAGGGGTTGGTTTGAAAAGTTTCGTAATAGAACAGGTATTCATCGTGTTACTAGGCATGGGGAGGCAGCTAGTTCGGATCAAATTGCAGCCGATAAATACGTGGGGGAATTCGATCGGTACATAAATGAACAAAATTTGATCGCACAACAAGTCTTTAATTGTGATGAGACTGGGTTATTTTGGAAGAAAATGCCAGCCAATACGTACATTACCAAGGACGAGACGAAGATGCCAGGTCACAAGCCAATG
Source organism: Palaemon carinicauda (assembly GCF_036898095.1). Classification (NCBI taxonomy): domain Eukaryota; kingdom Metazoa; phylum Arthropoda; class Malacostraca; order Decapoda; family Palaemonidae; genus Palaemon; species Palaemon carinicauda. The sequence goes on from NC_090732.1 coordinate 65,688,621, forward strand.
AAAGATAGGCTAACATTGTTGCTGTGTGCAAATGCAAGTGGCGATTGCAAGATCAAACCCTTGTTAGTGTACCACTCGGACAACCCCCGGGTGTTCAAACGAAATAATATTTGTAAAAGTGCACTACCAGTTATGTGGCGCTCGAACACTAAATCTTGGGTCACAAGACAATTCTTTACTGAGTGGATAAACGAAGTGTTTGCCCCCCAGGTTAAGGCTTACCTCATTGAAAAGAGCTTGCCAATGAAATGTCTTCTGGTTATGGACAATGCTCCTGCACATCCTCCAGGTCTCGAGGATGACTTGAAAGAAGAATACAGCTTTATCAAAATCAAATTCTTGCCCCCCAATACTACTCCCATACTCCAGCCCATGGACCAACAGGTCATTTCAAACTTCAAAAAACTCTATACCAAGGCCCTTTTCAGAAAGTGTTTTGAAGTGACCAGTGACACGAAGTTGACCCTAAAGGAATTCTGGAAGGAACACTTCAGCATCCTCAACTCTGTTAACATGATTGACCAAGCTTGGCGAGGTGTGACCTATAGGACATTGAACTCTGCCTGGCGTAAGCTGTGGCCATCATGTGTCACAGAGAGGGAGTTTGAAGGTTTCCAACCAGAGGCGGGTCCAAGCACTGCTACCCCTGTAATTTCTGATGACACTGATGTCGTTGAGGAAATTGTTGTCATGGGCAGGAGTTTGGGGCTTGAGGTCGACAAGGATGATATTGATGAGCTTGTAGAAAGCCATTCTACCGAGTTGACTGTGGAGGAATTGTTGCACCTGCAACAACAACAGCAGCAGGATCTGATTGTGGAGCAGGAATCTTCAGAAGAGGATGAGGTAAGGGAGGATGTTCCAAGTTCTCTCATCAATGAAATTTGTTCCAAGTGGGCAGATGTGCAGGCTTTTGCTGAAAAATACCACCCAGAAATTGCAGTAGCAAACCGGGCAGTGCATATGTTTAATGATAGTGTCATGTATCATTTTCGAAGAATACTGCAGAGGAGGAAGAAACAATTAACAATAGACCAGTTTTTCACAAAAGAAAAGAAAGCTGCTACATCAAAGCCTGTTTCTCCTCCAAAGAAGAGACAAAGAAGAGAAGAAACCCCTGAAATAGATCTGCCCACCCTTTCATTGGAGAGAGAAACAACTCCTGAAGGAGAACTACCCCGCCACATCATGGAAGGGGACTCTCCTTCCAAGCAGTAACCTCCCCCTTCCATCCTCTCCACATCCATCCCTGTATGCCATCGAACCGCTGCTCAAAGGTATGTTCACTACAGTACAGAAAATGGTTTAAAATTGTTTTATTTTAGTACAGTAAATGGTTTAAAATTGTTTTATAGGATTTTCTGACCAATTTCATACACATTTAGATAATTATTGTTGTTTAGGTACACGTTTTATTAATATTTTGGGCCTGTTCGAGTGCTTGGGAACGGAATAGAATATATACCATTATTTCTTATGGGGAAAAAAAATTCGGTACTCGAACAAATCGGAGGTCGAACACGGATCTCGAACGGATTATGGTCGAGTACCGAGGTATCACTGTATATATATATATTAGTTTGTTTTAGAATAGGTTTTGTATTTTAGTCCAACAAAGGTAGAATAAATATAAGGTTTTTTTTTATACTGCCTATTCATTTTCATTTATTTTTTCAGAATTGATGTTCAGTGCTTTATATATTTCCTGTATATAAGAAAATATAAAATTGATGTTAAAGTAATTTTCCTGTTTTTAAAATTTATACCTCAAACATACTTATTTTTTGCAGCTTCATCGAAGAGAACTGGCCATACTTCTTAGGTTTTGGGATGCCACTGACATTCATCACAATGTATATACCTTCACTATATGTCAGGTAGAGATGTTTGGAATTTATTTTCATGAATTATTGTTTACTCTGAGTCAGTATATGTTATTTTTAAGGAGTTCTGTATACCCTATTCTAATTGTTAATACTGAAAAAAAAAAGAGATTTACTGTAATTTATTCAGACATCTATCATAAAGTATTGAAAATACATTGATATTGTAATGAAGATGTATGGTATTGTATATAGAATTTATTTCTTCATTCTGGAAATCATACAGGAAATCCTTAGTAATGAAAACTAATTTGGCCAAGACTGATTTGCTTGTACAGAATCTCTCTTCTTTACAATAAGCTTTCCCAGTCTAGGTTGCCACTGGAAGATAGTTCTCTTAACACCTTCAAGGTATTAGGTACCAACATTTCATGATGTAGCTGTAATGTCTTTACACCACCTTGTTAAGAGCTGTAATATGTCTTTACACCACCTCTTGTTAAAAGTAAGAACTATTGCACCGGGAGATATATCTCTTTTTGGAAAAAATAAATCAAGCACACAATCCGTAATACTGTCCAACCTAAAAATAAGTAATGATGATCTTATGTTAGATGTCAAACCCCACCTAAATTTTAGCTACTGAAGGGGAATAGTTTTTAACAAAGATCTAAGTGAATTTACAGAGGAAGAGATACTGGCCATGTATCCACTAAATGTATGGAAAGTACACAAAGTCACAGGTACAAGAATGATTATACTTACTTTCCAGGATGCTGTTGTACCTTTCCATATTATTATTGAAAATTAAATTATTAAAGTATGACCATTTAAGCAGAAGCCACTGCAATGTTTTAATTGTTTTAAATTTGGACACTCGTGTAAAGTTTGCAAAATGAAAAAATGTGCGGTATATGCTCCAATTTTTACCATGGAGAATGTGCACTTAAGGCCAGGTGTTCAAAGTGCAACTTGAATCATAAATCCACTGACAGGAGCTGTGAACTGTATAAGTTCGAAGAAGCTGCCCTCGTCCAATCCAATTTAGAATATATAAGTGTGGGACATGCCAAAAGATTATCAAATAAATCAAATAGCTATGCTAAAGCATTAAAATCAAACCCACCAAGTACTGCCAATAATTCTAAAAAAAAAATATACCATCTGATAAAAAGTTGAATGACAAGGTAAACATATTACCTCCTGAGGATTTACCACGGTGTATTAACACTGTGGCATTGCCCATATCTGTACAACCTTCGTCCCTGAATACAAAAAATAAACCTTCGTCCCTGAATACAAAAAATAGTACAAACCTCTCTCAGGCCATGGCCTTGTCTGATTTGATGGAGGTTCCACTTAAAATCAACTTACCTGATGCACCTGTTGTGGGAAAGGTGCAAAAACCTAGAACCTCACCATCTATTAATCGTAAAAGAGAGACCTCCATCTCTCAACCCCCTCCATTATGATATTGAATTGATTTGGTGTTTCGTCTGTTGGAGTTTCTGATGAACCAGAAGATAACTTGAATAAACCAGAAATTCAAAAGTTGAGGTTCACCATCCGCCTCAACAAACAGATCAAAACAACACAAAGTAAAACCCAATATATCAAGACCATCTCTAAAGGTACATATAGGAAATAATGTTAGATTAAAAACTGCCAATGGGAAGACCTCATCCAAGATGTCTTCCAGAAATAATCCATAGTTTTCTCCTCTATTTTGGAATGGAATTGTCCTGATTTAAGGGCCAAATATGGAGAACTTAAGCTTTTAATTCAGGGGCATTCCCCCATAATTGTATGTCTACAGGAATGTAAGCTTGATACTAACACTCCTTGTCCTTGAGAGTATGTTAGTTATCGTCGGTGCCCACTCGTGTCCGAGTATTGGGTTCTGTCGTTAGCCATCAGCGTCCTATCTTTGGGGTGGGTGCTTATGTCTGATGTGGCTGTTAAGTCCTAGTCTGTGGTGGAAGAGTCGCGGACAGTGTTCACAAGGGAGGGTAGGTGGTGGGCGGGGCTGTTCTAATCGCTCTCTCCTTTTTCTCCTCCTAGCCTCCTCATTTTGTCTCCTCCTCTCCTCGAAGGCGGGGCTGTTCTAATCGCTCTCTCCTTCTTCTCCTCCTAGCCTCCTCATTTTGTCTCCTCCTCTCCTCGAAGTCCACGGTGCCATGGTGTACTGTACTCCTCCAGGTTTTCCTGTCCCTGGCTGTTTCTTCCCATGAGGAAGGATCGATGTCATTTAGAGCCAGGGTGCACTTTAGTTGATCTTTATAGCGCATTTTCGGGGCTCCTCGTGGTCTGGTGCCCTGGGTCAGTTCTCCGTAGAATATCTTCTTTGGGAGCCTAGGTGGATCCATCCTATGCACGTGTCCTATCCAGCGGAGGCGGTGGTGGATGATGGTGGCCTCCACGCTGGTCAGCGAGGCACGTTCTAAGACTTCAATGTTGGTGGTGTGGCTCTCCCAGGGGATTTTCAAGATCTGCCTCAGTTTCATTTGTTGGAAGCGTTCTAGGTTTTTAATATCGCTTCTATATAGCGTCCATGTTTCACATGCATACAGGAGCGTGGAGAGGACTACTGCCCTGAACACCATTATTTTGGTGGTCATTGTCAGTGCGTGGTTGTTAAATACGCGGCAGTTGAGTCAGCCAAAGGCGGAGTGGGCTGCCCTGATCCTGTTCTCCACGTCCTTTTTGCGTGTGGGAGCTTATGTTAGGATGCTCCCTAGGTAGGAGAACTGGTCCACCTGTTCTAACGGTTGGTCATTCACTGTGGTGTTGAAGTTTGGGAGCATCAGTCCTGGTGGATGTTGGACGAGGGTCTTGGTTTTGTCTATGTTGACTTGCATCCCAAAACGTTCGTAGGCAGAGTTGTATGCATCAGCTAACGACTACAGGTCCTCTGCCGTCTGACCTGGGGTGGCATTGTCGTCAGCATACTGCAGTTCTCGCACTGCACACAAGGTGGTCTTGGTTCTGGCGCGGAGTCTAGCTATGTTAGTTATAGAACCCCATATAATCAGGCAGGGAGCCATGGCGGAAGTCTCATGAATTTTCGTCGAGATGTTCCCCAAATACCTTTATCTATTCGTACACCGTTGCAGGCAGTGGTTGTACAGATTAATATAGGGAGAAAATATACATTATGCTCTCTCTACTTACCTCCAAATGATAACGTTTTGTATGATAATTTATAAAAGGTGATTCAACAACTCCATCCATTTTTTCTCTTACTGGGAGATATGAATGGTAGACATCCTTTATGGGGTGAGGTTTTAGCAAACAAAGGGTCAATATTATATCATCAATTGAGGAAAATGAGGGTGTTGAGCTCCTTAATACAGGAGAGCCCACACACTTCCATGTCTAGACAGGTACCTTTTCGTGCATTGACCTATCAATCGCAATCTCTAATTGCCTTTTCAACTTCGATTGAAGGACATTAGTTGATCGGCATAATAGAACGGACTTGGATAGATTTTGTTAGCTAAGCGAAATTTAAGGGAATGCAGAACAGTTTGAAAATATTGATGATGCCAAAAACTTTCTCAATGGAACCCTACGTACAGCAGGAGTTAATTCCCAAAACAACAGGGCTATTCAAATGATGACCAGTCCCTTGGTGGTCTTCACTGCCCTGCACAGAGCCACAAGAAGGTCTTTAACTCAATTGCAGACGACATACTGAGGACAATTTGATTATATACAAGAAATGTAGAGCACAGTTCCATCGTGCCATGAAAGAAGCTAGACGCCAGTCTTCGGTATCTTTTGTTTCCTCCATTAACAGTAGAATACCGCCATTCTCTGTGTGAAGGAAAGTAAAAAAGATAGCAGGCAAATTCACCCCAAGTGTTGAAGGTGAATGGTCAGTATGTGACTGGAGCAAATGATGTTAGCAATGCTCTAGCTGATCATTTCTCAAATGTATCATGCAAGTGTGAGGCAGCTTCTGGTCACCAGTATAGGAGCATTGAAGAAAAGAAACACTTAAATTTTGCAACAGGAAAGGAAGAGTCATGCAATTCTCCTTTCACTGAAAGAGAGTTTGATTCCTAAATTGCTACTTGTAATGATACAGCCCCTGGACCCGATGAAATTCCACTTGCAATGTTTAAACATGTACCTGTTAATACAAAGTTATTTATTTTAAGCATTATTAAGAGTATATCGCATGATCATAGTTATCCAAGTGATTGGGAACTAGCCATTATTTTAGCCTTATTAAAACCCGGTAAGGATAAGTTTTTAGCAGCAAACTATCGACCAATTGCATTGACATCCTATTTATGTAAGATCATGGAGAAGATGGTCAATGCAAGACTGATGTGGTACCTTGAAAAGAAGGGTATTCTATCACCTACCCAGTGTGGATTTAGAAATATGCACTCTAAACGACTGACGTGTTGATATGACTTGAGTCCTCTATTTGTGAAGCCTTTGCTTCCAAACAGCACCATGTAACTTTTTTTTTTTTTTCACCTTGAAAAGACATACACTACATGAATATGGGGAAGCTCTATCGAAGAGGAAATATCAGGGAGGAGAAGTTCCCTCAGGGTAGTGTGCTAAGTGTAACCCTATTTGCACTAGCCATAAAGGCGATATCCTCCATCTTTCCTTAAGATTATTTACATTATTTGTAAATGATCTCTTTATATCATTTGCTGGAGTTAGAAAGGTAATGGTTGAGAGACAACTACAACTCGCAATTGGCAAAATTATCCATTGGGTCGATAGGGATAGATTCAAGTTTTCAACAAGCATAATTGTTGTATCCATTTCTATCGTATCCGTGGAGTACATCCAGACCCGGATATATACATCAAAGGTCAACATATCCCATGTGTTAGTGAAGCTAGATTTCTAGAGTTGATATTTGATTGTAGGCTTACATGGGTTTCTCACTTGAAAGCCCCAGAGGTAGAATGTCTTGAGGCTCTTGAATCTTTTTAAAGTTTTGTTCCATACATCAATGGGGCGGGGGGGGGGGGGGGGGGCAGACTGTAAAACTCCTTTAGCATTATAAAAGGCTTTATTTTTTTCAAAAGTTAGTTGTGTGTGAAATACACTCCTCAGCCACCGCAAGCCGATTAAAAGTTTTAGATTCTATACAGGAGCCTTTAGAACTTTGCCTATCCCAAGCCTCCTTGTTGACGCTGGAGAATTACCTTTAGACCTTTACCAGAAGTCTTTTATTGTTCTGTATTGGTTTAGGTTGCAAAGACTTCCTTATGTTTTAGCTCCTCAACCTTATGGTTTTTGGGTAAAAACATTAGTAGACAGTCTAGGTATAGGTAGAAATAAAGTGCTCCCGTGTAGGATATCATTAACCCTTCCATGAAATTACCAGATACAGTATATCTTTTTGTAAGTATTTTATTGGTATAAAAAAGAACATGACTGACAACAAAGCCAGGTTGCTCTTCATGGAAAATGTTGTACCAACCGTGTGTCACACGATCGTACATAGTTCATTTTTTGTATATATTATGCTTGTATCTTCACTCTTCCCTCACACTAAAAAGAACCTGAATAAACATGCCTGTTTTTCTCACCGGTAACGGTGTCGGTTTTGAACATGAAATTTCCTGTTGCATTGAGCTTTTGTATATAAAGGAGAGTGTTCTATAATAAACTCACTCAGTTGCTTCCATCCTGTCTTTGAGTCACAACCTTCTCTCGGCCCGTCACATTGGTGACCTCGGAAGTCGACTCGCTCCTCCCGCCTTCCACCCCCCTCGCCCCTCCATTGTTGGTACTATGGCGGACTCTACGGAAGTTAATGCTGTGGCTCCCCCATTGAAACTCATCATTCGCCAGCGGAGAGGCGTTTGCTTGGTTTCAGCATGCAGGAGTCCAGTTTCGCATCAAGGGCGTGACTCGCTCAACCACCAAAGCAGATTATGTTCTCGCGACAATACCCGAAGACACCTTCCCAGAAATATCCGACTGGCTCTGTGAACAAGGAGACACCCCAATAGCGTGTGACGCCCTTAAAACATATCTTCTACAGCAGTACTTGCCGTCACCAGCCCCCCGTATAGCAAAGCTTTTTCAGCTCTCTCAACAACCGTTGGGGGACCAAAGGGCTTTGCTCGCCCTCAGGGAAATGACCAGTATCACTCGACTGCAACCTTCCGCAGACGGCTCTCCTCGTGAGGTGAACCTACTTCGTGCCCTTTGGATACGCAGTTTACCCGGACCCATACGCGCTGCCATACCCGATGTTGATAGTTTACCCATAAAGGACTTGATGACCAAAGCCGACGCCCTTATAGACAGCCACTTCAAGACCTCCATCAACGCCTCCACCCCTGACGAAGAGGACACCTATTCAACGTCAACCGAAGCTGACCTGAATGCCGTAGGATATACATGCCTACCCCGTGACGTGCCGAAGCGGCGACAAAGCCACCCACCACCCATCACTTGCTTGTGCCCCAACCAATGACTTCTACAGCCACTTACTACCTCCCATCCGCCGCAGTTTAATGATACATTCTTTCTCTCTCTCTCTCTCTCTCTTATCTAGCTTGCGAGATGCTCCGTCAATAGTTAGCTAATCCGGCAACATGCCGGCTGAACTACAGTATATGTCTATACAGGTAGTCAGTATATTTGCAGTATACTGTAGTATATACGGCAGATAAATAACTAACGTGTATATTATACTAGTAGTTATTTCCAATATATCTTGGGGGTATCCCTGCCCAGATATTTGCTGAACCCAATTTTATATTGATGGAATAATATTTCATCAATATTCTGATTTGAAATCAGTTTCCATTCACCCTGCAATATTGAATTTCGTAGTGGGCTGGTGGTGTGACACCTCTAACCCCTATAGGGAAGAGCCCTTATCCCTGAGTTTCCCTGATCAGGAAACTCCCTGATTTAATATTGTAAGGGAGGTCAAAGCAAATAGATTGGTTGCGATGCATAAGTATATGTCTTTTATTTTCTGCCGGCTGAACTACGGTATAGGTCTATACAGGTAGTCAGTATATTTGCAGTATAGTAAATACGGCAGATGGATAACTAACGTATATATTATACTAGTAGTTATTTACAATATATCTTGGGTATCCCTGTCCAGATATTTGCTGAACCCAATTCTATATTGATAGAATAATATTTCATCAATATTCTGATTTCAAATCAGTTTCCATTTACCCTGCAATATTAAATTTTGTAAAGGGCCAGTGGTGTGATGCCTCTAACCCCTAAAGGGGAGAGCCCTTATCCCTGAGTTTCCCTGTTCAGGAAACTCCCTGATTTAATATTGTAAGGGAGGTCACAGCAAATAGATGGGTTGGGATACATAAATATATGTCTTTTAATTTCTAATCAATATATCTTGGATGCGAGCTTCTGCTGTTACCGCTCCTATTTTGAAAGAATGACATTCCTTCGATACTCTGATTGTGAATCAATCCTCCTTACCTCACAGCGTTAAGTATAGAGGGGGACAGTGCTTGTACACTTCCTTACACCTAGGTGTCCGAACCCCTTTTTCTTCAGGGAATTCCCCGGTTGGAGGAATTTCCTTATCTTAATACTGAGGAGAAGTAACAGCATTGGCTCACAGGGGATACACGGGTATGTGTCTCCCACTATCTCTTTTAGCTTTCTGTCCTAAGCTATTTTTGTCAAAAGACGATTTTGCAAATTGTTTATTGGTGCGATAATCAATTGAATACTCATTTCTGTTCTCCCTTCCTTACAGGAGGGACACCAGATGATGCATTGCAGTCTTCTGCAGTTATAAAGGTGAGTATTTTCACAGACATAATATATGCAGGTTCACCCCCCCAGTAATATTATTTCCAAATGCCCAACCTACAAGATGGCAGTCTAGAGCTGTCAAACTGTGGTTGGTTTGGTTTCAGAAGTTATCTCATAAATGCGGTTCAGTTGCGAACTCACAAAAATGCGAAAACTCTACGGGAATTGGACTGAAAATTTCACTACTCATTACGAAAACTGCCAATTTAGTGTAAGGTTTTTAAGGTCTAAACCCCCCCCCCCAACCCTGCTTTTCAAGATGAGGTTGCAGACACTAACGGCACTGGTGAGTCTGAGCGGGACTCGGACCCCCGACTGACAAACACCGGGCAGAGACTCCACAATCAAGCCACACCTTGTAGTGAAATCAACGACAGCAGTCATTGTTTCACTGTTACATCTGACTCCGCCGCCAAGAGCCGGCAGTGTGTGCCCTTGGTCACCACCCAGTCAATAGCTGAGTTGGTATGCCTTCAATTGACTGCCCGCCGATTACCGGCGGTCTGCCGACAACCCGAGGAGTCGCCTCTGGTTCAGAGATCCGCTGACTATGCGTATAGTTTTCACCACTACCCAGTCACATTGAATACTGGCTAGGATGGTGTGACTTCTGTCAGCGACCCACTGACAGCCGACAAGTCACTGATATGTCGAAAACCTGTTAGCCATATTGGTACTGAAGTACTGTGCCAGTTAACTTACCCCCAAGTACTAGCCTTGACGGTAACATGCCAGTTGTATAGGGTATACAATACCCTGTACATCTGCAGTATAGGACCATATCGCAGACAGAAATCTTTGGTACATAACCATACAATAGAATGGTTTTCCAGTACGTTGTGCTTCTAATTACAATCCCTTGCTGAGACCTACCTGATTTGGGGGATCCACTTCCCCCCCCCCTTTTTTTTTTCTTACACTGATTCTTCATCAGCCTCTTGATTCTCATTATTAATTCCCTGGATGTAGGACGCTACTCTGTCCTTATGGACTAGAATCTTCCATCGACCCCTTCTTGAAAAGGGATGCCCTAGAATCAATAATTAGGAAGGCCGCAGCAGTTGGCTGGAAGGATTTACACGTATGTGTCTCTCCTCTTTTCCAGCGTACTTATCTTAAGCTTTATACAATAGAAAGGAATCTTCTATTGCAGTGAAACACTGAAAAGCTGATATAGGCAAACGGTCAGGTATGGCCTGAAAGGAGAACGGAAGGGTTTCTTAGTTCTCCTTAGGATGTTAAACAGCATCCCACAGTTACAATGACCTTGTTCCACAGACGGTCAGATATATACACCTTCGGATCATACGAAGCAAACAGATGCTTCTGGTAGGAGGGAAGTTCCTGCTGGATTGCCAGACCTTCGATCCCTGGGGTCCATGGTCTAACCAAGATGAGACTAGAATGGAAATGGACATACCTCCACCATCCTTTCCTCAACTCTTCTTATATTCAAATCCCCCCTAGAAGAGTATACCTTAGAGCTCTAGAGCATACTAGCGGTTAGGAAAGTAGAGTCCATCGATTTCCAAGGAAGGCTGTTTAGTGTTCACATGAAAGACTCAAGAAAACTCTTGAGTCATTCTGGTCTTGGTGCCACTCAACAAGTTCCAATAAAACAGCAAGTTCAGAATGTTAATCCTTCTGAACATAAGGACCTTATTCAGTAAGGGGTGTTGACAATCTAGCCAGACCTGGAAGATGTCTATCAGCAACTTCCAGTCAGTCACCCCCTCCCCTCCTACCTAGGATCCAAGTTACAGAAGATAACATATATCCTAGACAAGATTCTCGTCGGACTAGATTCAGTCCTAGGATCTTCACGGAATTAGTAGACACAGTCAAGCGAAACCAAGCCTAGAAAGAGTTCAGGCAACAATGGCCCTGGACGACAGGCTGGGGTGGGCAGCACCCGAAACGACTGTCTATGAGCATCCATGGAGATGATCCGGCCCCGGAACATCGAGGATGCAAATAACTTCAAGAAGTCTCGATTCTCTCCAGCTCAGGGGCTTAAATGTTTTGAAAAATCATTGAAACCTGTAGTCACCCTAACGCTCCTTTCCCCTGGGGATGTAAAAGGAGATTGCAAGGTCTGTCAAGAGACTATTGTAATCAGTCAGGATTCCATGACGCTAACAGGAAGGAGTTTCGAACACACTCCAGTTCACGATGATGACAGACCCAGTGCTACGTGCACAACTATAAGATGCGTTAAGAGGCTGGAGAAGATACACATCAAACGCTCAAAGAGATCTAATAGGACCAATGATGGTCATTCCCTCTTCGCTTACCCTACAATGACGAAAGGCCACGGACCTGTAGGCCATTTTAGCCCTGTAATGGTTGGATAAACTCTCTCCACACAGATCAGACCACCTCAGGTTGATCTGGGGCATCGAAGCAATAATGAGGCGTCGAAACTATCGAGGATAAGGACGTCTCATATCATTAGGGAATGCTAGCCATCCCTTCCTTAAGGGAATGGCGCCTATCAGCAGCTCTTTTATATATGATCCGCAAGGTGACAGCGGATGCTCTTCTCGGGTTCAACCCAATAGAGTTGGAATGGTACACGGATGCAGACCCATTCCCTCCCAGAGGGGGACAAGTCCCCGAGCTGCAGATTGTTCTCTTCATCACGAGCGTTATCAAGATACTATCTCGTTATTTAGCCCCATACGAGGATCCTCTAATGGAGGTAACAGACATCATGTCTCTACAATAGAAGTGATGGACTTAGAATTCCTGTTCAGCCCATCAAATTTCCTCGGAAGGCCCTCTACATGCTGAGACCCTTCCATGGAAGAGGGGCTCTGTTGGCTCCCAGGAAGCCCAAGAACACCCCGTTCCCTGTAATGAAGGAACTGAGGCTGAGGCTAGTCCTAGTTATGCACCTAGGATTATCCAGGAGGTTCAGAAGTTTTCTGCCTTCGATTTATCACAGTCCACCTGATCCCTTCATTTTATGAATTCCTTGCCCTTAACGGTTAGGAAAAGGACTGGGATCTTAAAGGCAAAATAGAATTCCTAGAAGAATACAAGTCTAGTCAAAGAGAAGACAATACGAGTCTTCTTTGGAAAACTAAATTGTTTTGTAAAGCAAAAGGGCCCGAAAGCAATCTCATGATCTTTTGCCTGTCCTTCTCTGTCCACCCCTATATTCAAGGTCTGGCGCCCAACAGCACGATGGCCTTTGAGAAGGAGGCAGTGTATCCTTGGATACTATGAGAACACTAGTTCTTCGGCCTTGTCCCCATATAAACCCTTGAGTAAGCACCAAGGGTATGGCCGACTTTGCGAGAGAGGTCACTTGATGGGATCTTTGGATCCATGGACCATTATCTCTGTGCAAGCCAGCCCCGACTAGACCTCTTCTATATGCCCTTTAAATGGATCTAACGGTTGAAATCTTTAATAAATTTCCGAAAACATGCGCAGGCTTAGGCCTGCAACGCCACTAAAGCCCATCTCATGGTCTTTGGACAAGGTCCTACATAATGCCTCACCTTTGAACAATGAGGATTGTTCCCTTAAGCATATAACCTAAAAGGTTATTTTTTCGGTTTGCTATAGCCTCTGGGACTAGAGTTAGTGAAATAGTGGCCCTATCTGGAGATGAGGGCCACATTAAGTGGGAGAACTGCATCTCTTTTCTGATCTATCCTTTCTCATTAAAGACGTCCTACCCATTAAGAGGTGGGGCTCCTGCAGAATCTGCCCTCTGAAGGAAGATGTCTCTCTAGGTCTGCTAGAGCATCTAAGGTCTATCTTCATAGAACTTCAGACTTCAGGAGGAACAGCTCTTTACTGGAAAAAACTTTGGATCAAACTATCCCTACAACTGAGGGCGAAGCTCACCTACCTTTTTCGCGGAACGGATCCTGACAGTACTCCTGCAGATAAAAGATCCGAGGAAAGTTGCTTCATCACTAAACCTTTCAGTGTGTGGACTTCAGCCTCTTCGCTCACTTACTGATCGGAGGTTGTCCAATGTGTCTTACAGACACTATACTAAGCAAATCTATGGATTGAAGCATAATGTGGTGGCGGCAGGTGCTATTTTGGACCCTGTCGTCTAGCTCTGCAATGTACAGTAAATTGATTGGGACTATCAATTAAAAGGAGAAGGGGTCAGCAATTTTCGTGTTACCTCCCCTTGAATAAGTGTTGCCAAGGTAACACTAAATCTGTTCAGAATCTCAGGTGTGAAATTATACGGATACCACTAGTGCCGTGTATACATAGTACACAGTGTTGTTAGGCTATTTCATATACAGAAATTATAAAGAAAAGTCTTGTTAAAAGAGCTTTTCTTCAGTTTGAGAGTGGCACTCATCATTTTCCCCTTTCAAAAAGGGGAACATTAATTTCTGTGTATGTCTCTTGTATAATTTCCTTATCATGCTACATTCATTTAGCATGTGGTCATTTATTAGGAATAAATGTCTATTAAAATGCAGTTGCGTCCTAATTCGCCCAACAATTGCATGTTTAAAATACCAGAGTTCCTTAACTTACTCATGTAAGTATTTCTCTTATCATTGTATGCTTACAATCAACGGATGAGGACACTGATATTCGTTCCGCAATATATACAATTCTTGAGACCGTTTGTATTCTCAGTGTATTCGTTCCGCAATATATACAATTCTTGAGACCGTTTGTATTCTCAGTGTATAGTTATGTTTGTTCATACAATATATGCTACCTTGAGACCCTTTTCTAACGTCTAAAAATGACTCTTCCCTGCAGGGGGCAGGAAGCACTAACATTATTATGCTTAGTGATGATGACGGATAACGGTAACGTCATTTGTCTCAATTGCCCTTTTGGCCGTAGAAATGTTGTCCCAAGGTTAAGGCACTAACAAAAAATCCACAGATACATTAATTCTCTGGTATGCTTCCATTAGGACGTCATGGCTTGAGCCCAATAAACGGATTTTGAGCGAAGCGAAAAATCTATTTTTGGGTGAGATAGCCATGACGTCCTAATGGACCCACCCTTCTTTTCTATGAAAAGATTTTCACGGTTCCCCCCCTGATCTACTGTATCTGTAGCACCTTGCTCAATGCTACAAGGAATGGCCGCCAGAGGGAGTTGGCGCGGTCATGATACGATTGTAGTAGGGGAACCAAGGTAACCTTTATTGCGGTTACCCTTCTAATTCTGCCACGTATTCCCCCTCGAAGCGTAAGGGCTACTCGGGGTGTAGATTGCCATGTGGCGTGTCAAGAATACGTCCCCTGATGATATACGATACCCTTGGGAGTAATCTTAAAGGTACTCGCCCCAGAAGTTAGAATTCTGTGAAACCTTTGGTTTAATTCTCTGGGAATATCACTGTAGTCATATATACCCTTGGGAAGCTACTAAAGGAACCTTCCATTAGGACGTCATGGCCATCTCACCCAAAAATAGATTTTTCGCTTCGCTCAAAATCCATTATATTTATATATATATATATATATATATATATATATATATATATATATATATATATATATATATATATATATATATATATTATATATATATATATATGTATATATATATATATATATATATATATATATATATATATATATATATATATATATATATATATATATATATATATATATATATATATATATATATATATATATATATATATATATATATATATATATATATATATATATATATATATATATATATATATATATATATATATATATATATATATATACTGTATATATATATATATATATATATATATATATATATATATATATATATATATATATATATATATATATATATATATATATATATATATATATATATATGATTATATATATAACTGACAAATAATATTGCCATTCTTAAGGAATGTGGCGCATCTGAATTAGAAGTGAAAAAAATTGGTGCATGGGAAGCAAAAGGTTGGCCACCCCTGAGTACAGTTAAGCTGTACTATAGTAATATTACTGTTCATATATTACAGTAATATACACTACAGTATCAGTGAGTGTTAGATTACAGTACAGTATTACTAGATCGGAACAACTTGTGTTATACAGAACAGTAAGGGGATGATGACAACTCGGTAAACTTTACCTAAGCCCAATAATGTACTGTAATCTTACTGTGTCCAGTATGTAGTGTACATGTGTGCAAATGTACTGTACATTGTAGATATGATTATAAACTGTTGTAGGAACCAAATTAAAACAATATTAAGCAGTATTTATTGTGTTAATCATCAACGCTCGTGGCAAGGGGCAGTGACTTTTTATGATAGGGGTTTGTCTGTCTGTATAGATTGCCTCACCTTGTGTAAGACACGGGCTTTTGCCGTTGGGGTTAGCCCACCTTAGTGTAGTATTTATTCGCGAAAATTCGGTAATCTTGCCTGTGTCCGTAACCTAACTCGCGAATAAGGAGACTTGACTATATACAGTATATATATATATATATATATATATATATATATATATATATATATATATATATATATATATATATATATATATATATATATATATATATATATATATATATATATATATATATATATATATATATATATATATATATATATATATATATATATATATATATATATAGGGTAAGGGAATAGTCGTACCCTGAGGAGAAGGGGTTGTTTATGTGCATATGTAAATATTTAGCTGTCATTTTTGAAGGGCCATGTACACTACAGTAGTTCTAAATATTACATCAGCATCAATATGTTATAGCCTATCAATTTTCATGTAGATCATTTATAGCTATTTTTGTTATGAAATCAAAATACATAGAAACAACAACAATTACCTTATTTTAAACATTAGACTTAGCCGGTGGATATATATATACTGTATAGCTAACGTCTCTGACCTACGGCAGAAAATTCAAAACTCGCGGGCAATCGTAGATTGGGAAGCTAGGTGTACTACTAGCACCACCACTCGCCAGGATACTGGAACCATTCCACAAGTCCTCAGTTCTTCTCTGCCACTGTGACGACAACATTGGAACTTTCATGCTTGCGCATAACCTTCAAGTTTGCAACAGCTTTGGTGAAGTACTTGTTTTTTTGGTTAATGGCTTTTGCTTGATTGGATTTTCTTACGACTTTTCCTGAAACTTTTTGTTTTGACTATTTTTTACCCTTGCTTGTTTGATCTCTCTCTGGATATTCCATAATGGCCTACCCTTCCCCTGTGTATAGGAAGTGTGTGAAAGGCTGTAAGACCCGCCTTCCTTAGGCCTCAATCGATCCCCACTCCATTTGTACTAAATTCCGAGTAAATTATGTATTTTTATGGATCGATGTGATGAATATTTTAAGAAAATATTTTAAGAAAATGTTTGTCTTTTTAATAAATATTTTTCTTTGGATAGTCTTCGATCTGTTTTCAAAGATTAACTAGCGTTCAGTTTATTTATGCTACGCAGTTTTCAGTATCGTTACGATATTACGATTTCACTTTGTATCGAATTTGACGAATAGTACATTCTTCTTACAAACTGAAGTTTTCAAGTTGTACTAGATAAAAGGAACATGTTATTTTGCAATTAATTAGTCCTTTTAGTATTTTTCTTTAGTCAAATACCCTTTTTTTGTCGGAGAGTGAGCGGCTTGAACCATTACTCTCTTAACTTAGAGAGAGAGAGAGAAAACGTAGTTCTTCTCGATACAGATACTTATTCTCGTCCCAAGTCACTGTACAGGGAGTGAGAGAGAGAGAAAACGTAGTTCTTCTCGATCTAGTTTTTTTATTCTCATCCCAAGTCGCTGAACCTTATTAACTTATACTTTATATATTTCACTTTTACATTACTTAAATAAATATATATATATATATATATATATATATATATATATATATATATATATATATATATATATATATATATATATATATATGTTTATTAATTATACATGTGTGATACACCTATTTACTGATGAGCCTATACTAAAGGACATATATCGCGATTCAAGCCTTTTGTGTTAAGGGAGAATTGCTTGCTACGGACGGGGATTAACTTTTGTCCGAAGTTAATCACTCAAGTGCCAGTGTTAGTGCGGTTAATGTGTTCAGTGCTGTGGAGGGTGCGTCTGCTTGAACCTGTCGTTCACCTAGCCTTAGACCTCTTTCAAGCTCCCCAACCCCTGGGAGAAGGAATGTCGATCGGCGAAAGGGAACGTGAGGCGTAGCTGTTCGAGCAGGCGTCCCCTCGAGCGTTCCTGATGTGGTATCACAGGACGTTCACCCTCACCCGAGGAAATGTGAGGTTAAGTTTACATCGTCATTGGATAATGTGCGAGAGTGACAGAGGACATGCAGCTACAGGCTGTCCTCACTAATGCAGTCTTTTTAGTCTGCTGGCTATGAGGTAACTCCTCAAGCAGATAGAAAGCTTTACCGCAAACGTTCAAGCTTCCCAGCGAACGATCGTAGTAGCGGGCGAAGATTTTCACACTACCGCTTTACGCTACGTTGTACGTCAAGTTAGATGTGAAGTCGAACTGCAAGTTTGACGTAAAGTCGAACAGCAAGTTAAAAGTGACGTTCAGCTCCATTCTTGTGAAGCGATGCGTCAAGTTAGACGTGAAGTCGAACAGCAAGTTAGACGTGACATTCAGCTCCATTCTTGTGACGCTATACGTCAAGTTTGACGTGAAGTCGAACAGCAAGTTTGACGTGAAGTCGAACAGCAAGTTAGACGTGACGTTCAGCTCCATTCTTGTGACGCTATACGTCAAGTTAGACGTGACGCCGTACGTCAAGTTGGCCTCTTTCGCCAAGTTGATACGCAGTCGTATGAGACGCCTAGCGTCAGAATCGCCCAACCAAACAGGCCATCAAGACTTCCATACTTCAGTTGGACACTTGCCTGAGGAAGAGGTTGTTACACACCTTTCCTCGCCTGATGTTTTAGAGGAGTTCTTGCCTCATCGAAGTTTACCCTGGGAGCGGCAACTTCGACATCTTCTTATACTAAGATGGTTCTTTCTAGGTCTTGCTAGAAGCCTTTAAACTTTTAGGAAACTGGCTACAGTCCATCAATAGATCTTTGCAGGCTGTGTTTGCTCTTTTCCTCCTGCTTGACTAGCTTCCAGGTCCAGCTTGTGGTTTGAGACAGGAGTATTTTTAGTAATAATGAGTCTGTGGTTCAGATTATGTCCTGCATGGACAAAGCTGTAAGGGATGGATCTAATGAGCTTGCTGCTCTTTTTACAGTGGGTGTCCTTAAGAAGAAGAGAAACGTTGTGCTCCTTCCTGGCTACGGGAGTTACTCCTTGTCAGAAGTCGGGGTTTCTGTTTGCACCGCTTTCTCGTTTGCTTTTTCCCCAAGAGCTTGTGAGGGAAATAGCTTCATCACTAGCCTTGAAGGACACCCATAACCTGGTATCTAAAACGGCTCGCAAGGTGCTGCCTTCGTCGTTTACAGGCAGCAGACCGAAGGTGGACACCCCTGCATCGAGATTCATTCCTCCCTTTCGTGGTAGGGCCTCCAACAGAGGCAACTCTCGCTCTGATAGAAGACGAGGTAAAAGGAGGGGAGCTAGATCAAGTTGTGGCAGAGTCTGACTGCCCTCAACTTCAGACAGCAGTAGAGGCCAGATTGAAGAACTTCTGGTAGGCTTGGGAGAGAAGAGGAGCAGATCAGTGGTCCATCCTCTTGTTGAAGGAGGGGTACAAAATACCCTTTGTAAAGAAACTCCCTCTAGTCCAAGAGCCGATAGATCTCTCTCCCAGATGCCGGGAGGACGCAAGAAGACAAGCTTTGCGCCTACAGGTGTCCCTTTTGTTTAAAAAGGTGGCTGTGGAGAAGGTGCTAAACCACCAGTCTCCAGGCTTTTACAACCGCCTCTTCCTAGTTCCAAAGAACTCAGGGGGTTGGAGACCAGTGCTGGATGTGAGCGCGCTCAATGCGTTCATTCTGAAATCGAAGTTCACAATGGAGACTTCCAAGTCTGTGCTAGCAGCAGTAAGGGAAGGCGACTGGATGGTCTCTCTAGACCTCCAAGACGCATACTTCCATGTCCCTATTCATCCGACCTTCCAACACTATCTAAGGTTCGTATACGGGAAGGAAGTCTTCCAATTTCGAGCTCTGTGCTTAGGTCTCCGCACTGCCCCTCTTGTGTTTACGAAGCTCATGCGGAACGTGTCGAGCTTCCTGCTTTCAACAGGTATCAGAGCCTCCCTATACCTAGACGACTGGTTACTCAGGGTGTTGTCCTTCGATCGCTGTCTGAAGGATCTCAGATTGACTTTGGCCCTAACGAAGGAGTTGGGTCTCCTAGTCAACGAGGAGAAGTCTCAACTGACCCCATCTAAAAAATTCTCTCTTTGGGGATGGAGATACAGAGTCTAGTTTTTTGGGCTTTTCCATCGCCCACAAGACTAGAACAAGCTCTCATAAAGATTCGTCTTTACCGAAGGAAGAGCATTTGTTCTGTAAGGAAGTGGATGAGTCTGCTGGGAACACACTCATCACTGGAGCAATTTGTTTCCCTAGGGAGACTCTATCTTCGCCCTCTCCAGTTTCACCTCAACCAGCATTGTGTGACGGGCCGAGAGAAGGTTGTGAACGCAAAGGCAGTGTGAAAGCAACTGAGTTAATTTATTATAGAACACTCTCCTTTATATACAAAACCTCAAGGCAACAGGAAATTACATGTTCGAGAAACAGACAATGTTACATGGGAGAAACGCAGACATGTTTATTCTGGTTCTTTTTAGTGCGAGGGAAGAGCGAAGATACAAGCATAATATATACAAAATGAATTATGTACGATCGTGTGACACACGGTTGGTACATGGCTCCCCCCCTAAAAATGACATACTGTACATGTTAAATAGGGCGCCCTGATCTAGAGAGGCGAACTGTAGGCGGGTCATCTGGCAGAAGATAAGCAGGTTTTAGACGATCAATGGAGACCCAGTCTTCTTTGCCATGAATGTTTAGTAGGAATGCTTTCGAACTGCGGCGGATCACAAGGAAAGGGCCCGTGTAAGGGGGTGTTAGCGGTGGCTTGCTAGTGTCGTTGCGCAGGAAGACGTGCGTTGCAGAGTGCAAGTCTGTTGGTATGTGATGCTTCGCTGGGGGCTTGTAAGTCTGGCGGCATGGAGTAAATTTTCCCACGACGTGACGTATGCGCTGGATATCGTTGGAAGATGTTGTAGAAGGAAAAAATTTGGCAGGGACGACCAACGGGTCGCCATACACCATTTCAGCTGCCGAGACGTCGAGGGCGTCTTTAAGAGTGGTCCTTAGTCCCAGGAGGACCCAGGGAAGGTGAGTAAACCAGTTGGAATCCTTGCAGCGGGACATCAAAGCTGCTTTGAGGGTGCGATGAAAACGTTCAACCATTCCATTGGCAGCGGGGTTGTAGGCCGTTGTCTGATGTAGGGTGATGCCCAGGAGATTCGCTAATGATGTCCACAATTGAGAGGTGAAAGTGGTACCCCTGTCTGAAGTAATATGCTCAGGGATACCAAATCTTGCAATCCATCCAGAGAGTAATGCTGATGTACATGAGGCGGACGTTGCAGTTTCCATGGGAATGGCTTCAGGCCAACGAGTGGAGTGGTTGATGACGGTAAACGGGTAACGATGTCCTAGTGATGTGGGTAGGGGGCCTACAACATCGACGTGAATGTGTGCGAAACGACGCTGAGGTTGAGGAAAGGTGCCCACTCCGGAATCCGTGTGTCGATGTACTTTGGAAGTTTGGCAAGAAGTACAGGCGCGGACCCAATCCTTAGCATCCTTAGAAATGCCGTGCCAAATGAACTTAGTCTTCAGCAGCTGTGCAGTAGAACAGCACGAGGGATGTGAAAGGCCGTGAATGAAATCAAACACCTGCCGTCGCATGGGAGCAGGAATCCAAGGTCGCGGTCTACCAGTACTGACGTTACAGAGGAGGATGGTGTTGGAGTCTTCGAGGGGGAAGTCTTCCCAACGGAGAGAGGTGCAGGATGTCCTACATGCTTGATACTCTGGATCCTGTCGTTGGGCTTCAGCTAGGGCGTTGTGATCCAATCCCAGTTGAACGGCAGCCGTGTTTCTTGACAGGGCATCGGCAACGAGATTCATTTTCCCAGGGACGTATTGAAGGGTGCAATTGTATTCAGCCACGGCGGAGAGATGTCGGCGTTGCCGGGTGGACCAGGCATCAGACTGTTGAGTAAAGGCGTGCATCAGAGGCATGTGGTCTGTGCGAATAACGAAGGGCGTACCTTCTAAGAAATGGCGAAAGTGACGGACAGCCAAGTGCACCGCCAGCAATTCTTGATCGAAGGTAGAATAACCCGATTCTGCCTTGGACAGTTTTCTGCTGAAGGAGGCCAATGGGCGAGGCAAGCCGTTGACCACCTGCTCGAGTACTGCACCAATAGTGACGTCGCTGGCATCGGTGGAGAGAAGGAGAGGGGCATGTGGGATAGGAAAAGTGAGAGCTGCAGCAGTTGATAGGGCCTTCTTTGCATTGCAGAAGGCTGCTTCTTGAAGGGGACCCCACTTCAAGTCCTTTGGCTTGCCCTTGAGGGAGGCGTAGAGGGGAGCAAGAGTGGCGGCAATGGCTGGCAGAAAATGGTGATAATAGTTGATCATGCCCAAGAATTCCTGCAGAGCTTTGACGGTCGAGGGCACGGTAAAGTTCTGAACGGCTGCTACCTTCTCAGGGAGGGGGTGGACTCCTTCAGGAGTGATGCAGTGCCCTAAGAACGACACTTTGTTGGCGCCAAAGGTACACTTGTCGTACCGGACTACAAGGCCGTTTTGTTGCAGGCGGTCGAGCACGATGCGCAGGTGACGGAGGTGTTCCTCTTTTGAGGAGGAGAACACAAGTATGTCATCCACATAACATACACAGAAAGGGAGGTCCCCTAAGATGCCATCCATGAGATGTTGAAACGTGGCCTCAGCATTACGAAGGCCAAAACAGGAGTACTGTAATTAAAGGTGTATGTACCAAACGGAGTGGTGATGGCAGTCTTGGGGATGTCTTCTGGGTTCATAGGCACCTGATAATACCCCTTCAGGAGGTCGAGCGTAGAGAAAACCTTTGCTTTGTGCAGGTAGGAGGTCACGTTGGCAATGTTTGGGAGGGGGTAGTGATCCGGTTCTGTTTGCATGTTCAGGCGCCTGTAATCCCCGCACGGACGGAGGGAGCCGACTTTCTTCAGAACGATGTGTAAGGGTGACGACCATGGGCTGGAGGCCTTTTGGCAAAGGCCCATTTCCTCCATTTCGGCGAACGTCTGTTTGGCGGCTGCCAATCGTTCCGGTGCCAAACGTCTGAATTTTGCGAAGACTGGGGGTCCCGTCGTCTTGATATGGTGATAAATACCGTGCTTGACAGGAACCGTGGACGTTTGGCGAAGTTCTGGACGGAAAACTTCCGGGTATTACGTGAGGAGGTGGGCGTAGGCATCCGTGGGTGCGCTAATGTGGAGAGCGAGGTTAGAGGGGGCGGGTTGAAGAGGTGTCCACAAGTACGAGTCTGTGTTGACCAATCGTTGGTGGGTGACATCGACCAGAAGGTGGAAATGAAAGAGGAAATCCGCACCGAGGATTGTCAATGTGACGTCAGCAACGAGAAACTTCCAATTGAATTTACAGTTTCCGAACGATAATGTGAGGTTCTCGTAACCGTAGGTGGGTATCGCAGATCCGTTGGCAGCTACCAAGCGGACGTCGGCAGATGTAGAGTTTCCTTGGCAAAAGAGAACGACAAGCACCCGTGTCGACCAAAAATCGCACGCCCGTTCCTGCATCATGTAAAAAGAAAAGATTAGAAACACGGGAGGCCACCGCCACGAGAGATGGCCTACTTACACGTTTTTTGGCCTCTGACAATCCTCAGCACATTTCTTCGCAGTTGCCCCGAATCTGAAGTGGTAGTAGCAAAACTGTGGCGGATGGGAGGTAGTAAGTGGCTGTAGAAAGCCGTTTGTTGGGGCGCGAGCGATTGGTGGGTGGTGGGCGGCTTTGTCGCTGCTTCGGCACGTCACGGTGTAGGCGTGTATGTCCTACGGCATTCATGTCAGCTTCGGTTGACGTTGAATAGGCATCCCCTTTGTCAGGGGTGGAAGCGTTGATGGAGGTCTTGAAGTGGCTGTCCATAAGGGCGTCGGCTTTGGTCATCAAGTCCTTTATGGGTAAAATATCGACATCGGGTATGGCAGCGCGTATTGGTCCGGGTAAACGGCGTATCCAAAGGGCACGAAGTAGGTTCACCTCACGAGGAGAGCCATCTGCGGCAGGTTGAAGGCGAGCGATACTAGTCACTTCCCCTGAGGGCAAGCGAAGCCCTTTGGTCCCCCAACGGTTGTTGCGAGAGCTGAAAAAGGTTTGCTACACGGGCGGCTGGCGATGGTGAGTACTGCTACAGAAGGTATGTTTTGAGGGAGTCATACGCTATTGGGGTGTCTCCTTGTTCACAAAGCCAGTCGGATTTTTCCAGGAAGGTGTCCTCGGGTATCGCCGCGGGAACATAATCTGCTTTGGTGGTTGAGCGAGTCACGCCCTTGATGGGAAACTGGACTTCTGCGCGCTGAAACCAAGCAAACGCCTCTCCGCTGGCGAACGGTGAAAGTTTCAATAGGGCAGCCGCAGCGCCAACTTCTGTAGAGTCCGTCATAGTACCAACGATGGAGGTGCGAGAGGGGTGGGGGTGGAAGGCGGTGGTCACTCCGGGGTCACCAATGTGACGGGCCGAGAGAAGGTTGTGAACTCAAAGGCAGTGTGAAAGAAATTGAGTTAATTTATTATAGAACACTCTCCTTTATATACAAAACCTCAAGGCAACAGGAAATTACATGTTCGAGAAACAGACAATGTTACATAGGAGAAACGCAGATATGTTTATTCTGGTTCTCTTTAGTGCAAGGGAAGAGCGAAGATACAGGGATAATATATACAAAATGAATTATGTACGATCGTGTGACACACGGTTGGTACGGTTGGGACAAGGAGAAGGGCTTAAAAGCAGTGACCATTCCGCTTCCAGAGACGGTCAAGAGTTGCCTGAAATGGTGGGACGACAATCTCAGACTTCAGGAGGGCCTCTATCTAGCACACAAGAACCCAGACCATGTGTTGTGCTCAGACGCCTCGGACTCGGGGTGGGGGGCAACACTAGGCAAACAAGAATGCTCGGGCCTATGGACCAAAGACCAGGAGAGTCTTCACATCAACCAGAAGGAGCTTCTGGCAGTTCTTTTGGCTCTTCAAAGTTTCGAAAGACTAATCCGAAACAAGGTAGTGCAAGTAAACACACACAACACCACAGCGTTAGCCTACTTCTCCAAGCAAGGCGGGACCCACTCGCAGTCCCTTTACTTCACTGCAAGGGAGCTTCTGGTTTGGACGAAGGAGAGAGACATCACCTTACTAACAAGGTTCATACAGGGAGAAAGGAACGTGATGGCAGACTGCCTCAGCAGTAGAGGCCAAGTCATTCCCACAGAATGGACTCTGCATCAGGAGGTTTGGGAGAAACTATGGCGGATATGGGGACGTCCGTCCATAGACCTATTCGCAACCTCGAGGACGAAGAGGCTTCCAACATACTGCTCTCCAGTTCCAGATCTAGAGGCGGTCCACATCGACGCATTCTTGCTGGACTGGTCTCACCTGGAAGTGTATGCGTTCCCCCCCCTCAAATGCTTTACAAAGTCCTACAAAAGTTCAACTCTCACGAAGGGAACAAGTTGACATTGGTTGCTCCCCTCTGGCCATCAAGAGAATGGTACACCGAGGTACATCATTGGATGGTGGACAAACCAAGAAGCTTACCAATGCGGTTAGATCTGCTCCAGCAACCGCACATGAAAAGGTTCCATCAAAACCTCCACGCTCTTCGTCTAACTGCCTTCAGACTATCGAGAGACTCTCAAGAGCTCAAGGCTTTTCGAAGGAGGCAGCTAGAGCGACTGCCAGAGCAAGGAGATCATCTACCATCAGGATCTACCAGTCCAAATGGGAGGTGTTTTGAGATTGGTGCAAAGTCACCTCAATTTCCTCGTCCGAAACCTCTATAGCCCAATCGCTGACTTCCTGCTACATCTTAGGAGTGAACGTAACTTTTCCTCCTCTACCATTAAAGGTTACAGGAGCATGTTGGCTGCGGTTTTCAGGCACAGGAACCTAGACTTCTATAACAATAAAGACCTTCAAGACCTCAAGTCCTTCAAGACTTCCAAGGGGCATCGGATAGTGACACCAGCTTGGAATCTAGATGTTGTCCTGAAATTTTTTATGTCTGAGAAATTTGAACCTTTACACTTAGCCTCTTAAAAATCTCACCTTAAAGGCACTTTTTTTAGTGAGTCTAGCAACTGCGAAGAGAGTTAGTGAGGTTCATGCCTTCAGTAAGAACGTCGGCTTCTGTACTGGAAAGGCAGTATGCTCCTTGCAACTTGGTTTCTTGGCCAAGAATGAGCGTCCTTCCCATCCATGGCCGAAATCTTTTGAGATTCCCAACCTGTCAGATGTGGTTGGTGACAAGATAGAGAAGGTCCTGTGCCCTGTGAGAGCTCTTAAATTTTACCTAGACAGAACCAAGAATTTACGAAGCGAGTCTGTAGCCTTATGGTGTTCGGTCAAGAAGCCCTCCTTACCGATGTCAAAGAACGCCTTATCGTATTTTGTCAGGTTCTTGATTAGAGAGGCTCACGCTCACTGCGGTGAGGCTGACCTTAGATTGCTGAAGGTAAGAACACATGAAGTCAGAGCTGTGGCAACTTCAGTGGCTTTCAAGCAAAATCGATCCCTACGAAGCATTATGGACGCAACCTTTTGGAGGAGTAAATCTGTGTTCGCTTCACATTATTTAAAGAATGTCCAGACTCTTTACGGGGACTGCTACACTTTGGGACCATTCATAGCAGCGACTGCAGTAGTGGGTGAAGGTTCTACCACTACATTCCCCTAATCCTAATACCTTTTTTCTTCTCTTGAAACTATTGTCTTTTTGGTTGTATGTGGAAACTGGGATAGTCTTCCGCAATCTTTTGATTTTAACGGGTGGTCAAACTTGTTTCTTGAGAGCGCCCAGATCAAGGGTATTGGTTGAGGTCCTGTCATAGGGGTGTTCATCCCAGATATAACAGCTCCTAGAGGTCTTTCAGCCCCCTGAGTGGATCGCTGGGCTTCATAAGGATAGCGGACGAATGAGGCAGAGAATCATAAAAGTCAGCTTCCTTATTAGGTACGAACCCTTAAATTTGTTTTTATCAAAACTCTTGAGTTATATTCCAGTTGTTTACTGCTGTTCTCTTACCCTCCACCAAGGGTGTCAATCAGCTATATATATATCCACCGGCTAAGTCTGTTTAAAAGTTATAAAATAAATTTTTGAACATACATACCCGGTGGATATACAGTGATACCTCGGTAGTCGAACGACTCTATACTCGAACAATTCGGAGTTCGACCAAAATTTTCGAGAAATTTTTGCTGCGGTGCTCGACCAAAAATTCGGTACTCGACCAGCCGAACACGTGACGACCGCATGGGCTTTGTGATGATCGCGCCATCTCGGCCACTCTCGCTTGTTCGGGAAGCATCAGTTCTCTCGAGAGCGTCACTCAGACAACGCGCGATCAGCATTCGTTGTGATTTAGTGATTTTCAGTGCTTTTAATTGCTTTTTTAGCTTTCATAATGAGTCCCAAGAAAGTAATGAGTGTTAAGGGGAAGGAGAAGAGGAAAACAGTGCGAACAACGATCGAGTTGAAGAAGGAAATTATAGCGAAATATGAGAATGGTGTACGAGTGTCCGATTTAGCGGTAGAATACGGAATGGCGAAGTCGACCATTTCTACGTTTTTAAAGCATAAAGAAATGATTAAGAAGGCGAATGTTGCAACGGGAGTTACGGCGGTAACTAAGCAAAGGCCACAAGTGATTGAGGAGATGGAAAAGTTGCTTTTAATATTTATTAAAGAAAAACAGTTGGCCGGGGAAAGTGTTAGTGAAGCGTTCATTTGTGAAAAAGCGTTGCATATCTATGAAGAATTAGTGAAGAAAAGTCCGAGTACCAGTGAAAGTGATTCATTTACATTTAAAGCGAGCAGGGGTTGGTTTGAAAAGTTTCGTAATAGAACAGGTATTCATCGTGTTACTAGGCATGGGGAGGCAGCTAGTTCGGATCAAATTGCAGCCGATAAATACGTGGGGGAATTCGATCGGTACATAAATGAACAAAATTTGATCGCACAACAAGTCTTTAATTGTGATGAGACTGGGTTATTTTGGAAGAAAATGCCAGCCAATACGTACATTACCAAGGACGAGACGAAGATGCCAGGTCACAAGCCAATGAAAGATAGGCTAACATTGTTGCTGTGTGCAAATGCAAGTGGCGATTGCAAGATCAAACCCTTGTTAGTGTACCACTCGGACAACCCCCGGGTGTTCAAACGAAATAATATTTGTAAAAGTGCACTACCAGTTATGTGGCGCTCGAACACTAAATCTTGGGTCACAAGACAATTCTTTACTGAGTGGATAAACGAAGTGTTTGCCCCCCAGGTTAAGGCTTACCTCATTGAAAAGAGCTTGCCAATGAAATGTCTTCTGGTTATGGACAATGCTCCTGCACATCCTCCAGGTCTCGAGGATGACTTGAAAGAAGAATACAGCTTTATCAAAATCAAATTCTTGCCCCCCAATACTACTCCCATACTCCAGCCCATGGACCAACAGGTCATTTCAAACTTCAAAAAACTCTATACCAAGGCCCTTTTCAGAAAGTGTTTTGAAGTGACCAGTGACACGAAGTTGACCCTAAAGGAATTCTGGAAGGAACACTTCAGCATCCTCAACTCTGTTAACATGATTGACCAAGCTTGGCGAGGTGTGACCTATAGGACATTGAACTCTGCCTGGCGTAAGCTGTGGCCATCATGTGTCACAGAGAGGGAGTTTGAAGGTTTCCAACCAGAGGCGGGTCCAAGCACTGCTACCCCTGTAATTTCTGATGACACTGATGTCGTTGAGGAAATTGTTGTCATGGGCAGGAGTTTGGGGCTTGAGGTCGACAAGGATGATATTGATGAGCTTGTAGAAAGCCATTCTACCGAGTTGACTGTGGAGGAATTGTTGCACCTGCAACAACAACAGCAGCAGGATCTGATTGTGGAGCAGGAATCTTCAGAAGAGGATGAGGTAAGGGAGGATGTTCCAAGTTCTCTCATCAATGAAATTTGTTCCAAGTGGGCAGATGTGCAGGCTTTTGCTGAAAAATACCACCCAGAAATTGCAGTAGCAAACCGGGCAGTGCATATGTTTAATGATAGTGTCATGTATCATTTTCGAAGAATACTGCAGAGGAGGAAGAAACAATTAACAATAGACCAGTTTTTCACAAAAGAAAAGAAAGCTGCTACATCAAAGCCTGTTTCTCCTCCAAAGAAGAGACAAAGAAGAGAAGAAACCCCTGAAATAGATCTGCCCACCCTTTCATTGGAGAGAGAAACAACTCCTGAAGGAGAACTACCCCGCCACATCATGGAAGGGGACTCTCCTTCCAAGCAGTAACCTCCCCCTTCCATCCTCTCCACA
Organism: Palaemon carinicauda; assembly: GCF_036898095.1. Classification (NCBI taxonomy): domain Eukaryota; kingdom Metazoa; phylum Arthropoda; class Malacostraca; order Decapoda; family Palaemonidae; genus Palaemon; species Palaemon carinicauda. Next base: position 65,717,818 of record NC_090732.1, read on the forward strand.
TCCATCCCTGTATGCCATCGAACCGCTGCTCAAAGGTATGTTCACTACAGTACAGAAAATGGTTTAAAATTGTTTTATTTTAGTACAGTAAATGGTTTAAAATTGTTTTATAGGATTTTCTGACCAATTTCATACACATTTAGATAATTATTGTTGTTTAGGTACACGTTTTATTAATATTTTGGGCCTGTTCGAGTGCTTGGGAACGGAATAGAATATATACCATTATTTCTTATGGGGAAAAAAAATTCGGTACTCGAACAAATCGGAGGTCGAACACGGATCTCGAACGGATTATGGTCGAGTACCGAGGTATCACTGTATATAATTAAACTCCCTCCCTTCCGCCCCTCTAGAGACCTATTGGCAGAGAAGACCTGAGGACTTGTGGAATGGTTCCAGTATCCTGGCGAGTGGTGGCGCTAGTAGTACACCTAGCTTCCCAATTTACGATTCCCCGCGAGTTTTGAATTTTCTGCCGTACGTCAGAGACGTTAGCTATATATATATCCACCGGGTAAGTATGTTCAAAAATCTATTTTATAATGAAAATATCATTTTTTTTCTTAGGTTTGTAGTCCACTGATCTCAAGCTACCTGTATCAAAAGTACTCTGTTCTTAAAATATTTACTTTTTCCTTGTTTCCTTTCCTCACTGGGCTATTTTTCCTATTAGGGCCCCTGGGCTTATAGCATCCATCTTTTCCACTAGGGTTGTAGCTTAGCAAATAATAATGATAATATAATTAATGAAGCAGCGGTAATGCAATTTCATAACTTATTCCAAACTTCTGATTAGAAACTGAATATGTACATATGTATAATAGCATACTACTTATTTTACACAATGGCTTTCAAGCTTATTATTAATTATTACTAGATTGTGTGAATCAAAAGATACACTAGTGTTTGACTCTCTCTCTCTCTCTCTCTCTCTCTCTCTCTCTCTCTCTCTCTCTCTCTCTCTCTCTCTCTCTCTCTCTCTCTCTCTCTCTCCATAAATGCTGTCACTAACTATATTATTTTCTTATTACAAATGGTAATATTGATGCTTATTTTGCATATACCATATACAAATTTGCGAGTTTCTTAAAACTGCTATGGTAATATAAAGAGATAACCAGATATCCCCAAAAATTCTATTATATTATGGGCAACTCTATGTTCTTAGAGGTTCTTTATAGTATGGAGTTTATCAAAGTATAGTACTATAGTGTATGTAAAATTAGTTCCATAGCAAAAATAAAACCCTTGTCCTTTAATAGAGGTATAATTCTGGCAAAAGCTGAAAATGCCCAATGAAGAATTATCAAGGTTCTGCCAGCCAACACCCAGTAGCCCCTGGTAGTACGGTCCGGTCATAGCAGTCTTCATTCGGATTTTGGCCGTTGAGATACACAAATATGTTTTTGATGCTCTGTAACTGGCCTTAAGATTTTTTATTAACTTTTTCTCATTTCAGTATGAGTGTGAAACATTAAAGCAGCATGGGGACATGGCCAGGGCTGTCAAATCAACAGTATGTCACCTTCATAAGTAAGGTTGAGTTTCATCCTCACTCTTTGTGTCCGTTTTGTAGAAGGCACAGCAGCACTTCAGTCTCTTCTTGTGATGTGTGCAGGGAGTGGTCATCCTCCCAGTGGGTGAAATTTTGGAGTAGGATGAAGAAGAAATACAAGTGCTATCATTCCCTCGCAGACTCGTCCTTGAAGTCAGGAAAGTTGGCGAGATCCTGACTTCCAAAACTCACTACTCCAGCCATTATTCAACTAATTCTTTGGAGGACAAGACGAAGAAGACCAATGATCTTTCTCTCGTAGAGCAAGTTTCCAAGACGGCAGCACTCCCTTCTTCCCCTAGGGAAGTAGAGAGGCCTCCCCCTGAGGAGGAACTCCACTGTCCGGTTTTGGATGCCCTGGCCATCGAGCTTGCTCCCACCAAAGCTATCCGATTTTCAGATAAGAAGTTCCCTGGGCGGCCAATGCCCTCCTCCCCGCCCATGAGCCTTGACTCCCATGATAAAGACTCCTCCTGGAGTTCTCCGGTTTCTCTTTTGGGATCCCTGTTAGTGATTTTTTGGGCTATAGCCCTGTGGGGCATACAAGTTTGCTGCTTATGTCATCTAAACTAGTCCCTGTTGTCGTACGATCCTTTGTACTGCGCAAGTTGATAACAAGCTTTCCAACAGCATGCAAGCCTAAAGTGTGTCCTCAACGAACGTGTGAACCAGTAAAGCATCACCAACCTGCAGAAGTGAGCCACCACAATGTGCATGAACCAGATATGCCCAAAGGCCCTCTACCACAACTTACCTAGCAGTACATGAATCTTGGATGTGGCACTAAAAACCATGTGACCAAGAAATATATCATCTACGAGCACAGGGTCCCTCAGTTTATGATCAGTGTTGCCTTCTCCTGCAGGAACAGACATCTCTGTGTGTGACAGCATGCGCGAGGAATAGAAGACGTCCCGAGGACAAGCCTCTCGAAATTTTATACTAATGGGTGGCCGTCCAGTTCCTTTTCCTCCATTTCTAAGGGTGTTACCTGACCTAAGCAGTCATCGTGACTTCTTGCCTTAATGCTGCAAATTACTAGGGAAGTTCAGTATCCTACAGAACCAAGATTGACTTGGAGGCATTTACCCTCTTAATGAGAGAATGCATTGATGAAGTCATTGAGCTTCAGCACAGTATATCATTCCCTTACTGAAACTTGATGACAGGGAAGAGGGCTATCGAACTTGGGGAAATTGCTCCCCCAACGAATCTAAATTTCTCTCATCTTTTTCTTTCTCAATATTACTTCGACCTTCTATTTTTATAAACTGTATTTAGTGTTGCTTTCCCAACTCTGTGAGTAAAATTTCCCATATGTATCTGTGTATATATGTACATATGTATTTTTATTTTTTTTTTTTTTTTTTTTTTGGCGTGGATGTTTCCACATCCGTTATTGCCACTGGCGTGGATGTTTCTACATCCGTTATTGCTGCCTGCTTTGATGAATGGGAGGAGGTGTCACGGTTGGGAGGTATTTGCACTCAAAGCTATATGTGAGAGTATTGGATGATCTCAGCCATCCCAAAGATGGTTTGGATCTTTTTAGCGGAACTATTCTCGAGTGTTGGGTCTTCGGAATCCAGGGGGATCCAATGCTTGGGTTATGATTCTCGGCTTTTGGCCGGAAGCCCGTCATTACAGATATGGGGAGGATGATTCCATAGTTTCTTGGTCTCAATCCTAATAGGCGGGTTCAGCTTACACCTGTGCCTCTAAATCTGTTTTGGTGCTATCCTTCGTGTAGGGTATGGAGTGGACCATCTGGGAAGTATACTCTCATTGTGCCAATAGTGGAGAGTGCAAATTTCCTTTCTGAGGTGTAATGGCATAACATTCTCGAGCAGGTAAATCAAACTAATCCCTTTCTCTCTCTCAACCTCATCTAATGGATTCTTTAAGCAACGAACCTCCATCCCTTGGATATGCTGACTCTCCCATGTCACTGTAGACGACCTCTGCTGATTTAATTAAGGAAAATTCAGTTGACGTCTTATGAACAAAACAGGACCCCTCTACTAATGTTTTAAAACCAATTAAGTCGGGTAACAAAGGGAAACTTCGAATTCTTCATGTTACCCAAATTCCAATAGATACTGATTATGATATGCTATATAAAGCATTCAAATGCTATGGAGTGATAAAAGAAATAATTATGAGACTTGAAAATGAAAAATGTCATTCATGGATATCTTATAATAATCACGAAGAACCATTTAATGCAATATGTAACATCAATAATATTAAAATTAATAACTTGAATGTCATGGCTGCCCTATGTGACGTAAGATACCAAACAATTTGAATGTATATAGACCTGCTGACTGGTTTGAAAAAGATGTTGATACAACTATGCCTCCCCAGAGAAAGCCAAAACCACTAATGTGGCTAGTTGCCGAGCCTAAAGGGAGTAATGGGAATTTTTTTAAATTAGCAAACTAATTCAGAAAAAGGAAGGAACCACTGCACCAGGTGATATATCTCGCTTGGGTAAAAATAGCTTCCTAATCCGTGTCAAATTATGCATGCAATCAGTAATACTGTCTAACCTCAAGACAAGTAGTGATGATATGTTAGATGTCAAACCCCACCTAAATTTTATTTACAGAAGGGGAGTAGTCTTCAATAAAGATTTATATGAATTTACAGAAGAGGAAAAACTGGTCATGTGTCCATTAACAGTGTGGCAAGTGCATAGGATTCCTGGGACGTTGATGATTATTCTTACTTTCCAGGATGTCGATGTGCCTCTCCACATTGTTATTGAAAATGAAAGAAAGTTTGACCTTTCAAACAAAAGCCCTTATAATGTTGCAAGTGTTTCAAATTTGGACACCCTTCAAAAGTTTGTAAAAATAAAAAAAATGTGTAGCATCTGTTCCTTACTTTATCAAGGAGACTGTACACTTGAGGCCAGCTGTTTAAACTGCAACTCAGACCACAAATCCACTGACAGGAGCTCCGAGATTTATAAGTTTGAAGAAGCTCCCTTCAACAAATCCAGTGTAGAACACATAAGTGTAGGACACGCCAAAAGACTACTGAATAAACCAAACAGCTATGCAAAGGTATTAAAATCAAGAGAAAATATACTACAGGAGACATGAAACCCACATAGTGCTGCCAGTAATTCCAAGAAAAGAAATACATCATCTGATGATAGTAAGGTTTTGCATGACAAGGTAAGCATATTGCCTTCTAAGGCTTTGCCACGGTGTATTAAAATGGCGGCACTGCCCATTGCTATACAACCTTCATTCCCCATTACCAATAACAGTACTAACCTCTCTCAAGCCATGTACTTGCCTGATTTGATGGAGGTTCCACTTGAAACCAAGTTACCAGGAGCATCTGTGGTGGGGAAGGTGCAAAAACCTGGTAGCCCACCACCTGTTATTCTGAAATTAGAGAGACAATCTCTCACCTCTCCTTCCATAAGAAATATTAGAGTTATTACGTCAGATAAATATGATTTGTCGGTTGATGTTTCTGATAAACCAGAAGACAGTTCAATTGAATAGGAAATTTAAGTTTAGGTCCACCATTCCCCTCAACAATTTGATCAAAAGAACAAAAAGATAATCACAAACACAAAACCTAATTTATCAAGACCCTCTCTAATAAAACCATCAGGGAAGTGTTAAATCAAAAATTGCTACTGGGAAGACTTCATCTAAATGTTCTTCCAAAAAATAAACCAAAGTTTTTCCTCCATTTAAGGGCCAAATATGAAGAAGTTAAGCTCTTAATTCACGAGCATTCCCCCATAATTGTGTGTCTACAGGAGAGCAAGCTTGATGCTAGTAGCCCTTGTCCTCGCGAATATGTTAGCTCTAGGACACCATATGATTACCGAGTAGGGAGCCATGGCTGGAGTCTCATTTACGTTCGTCGAGACGTTCCCCAAATACCTTTATCTATTCTTACACCTCTGCAGGCAGTGGTTGTACAGATTGATATAGTGAGAAAATATACAATCTGCTCTCTGTACTTGCCTCCAAATGATAACATGTCATGATAATTTAGTAGAGGTGATTCGACAGCTTCCTCAACCTTTTCTTTTACTTGGAGATTTGAATGGTAGACATCCTTTGTGGGGTGATGTATTAGCAAACACCGGGGACAATATTATATCATGAATTGTGGCAAACGAGGATGTCGGACTCCTTAATACAGGAGAGCCCACACACTTCCATGTTCAGACAGGTACCTTGTCATGTGTTGACCTTTCAATTGCAAGCTCTAACTGCGTCTTGATTTCGATTGGAGGACATTAAATGATTGGCATACTAGTGATAATGTACCAATCATTATAAACACCAACAAGGGTCCACCTTTACAAAGATCTCCACAATGGAATCTTGACAAGGCGGACTGGGTTAAATTTCGTGAGCTAAGTGAAATCGAGGGGAGTGCAGAACAGTTTGAAAGTATTGATGATACCATAGACCTACTGAATGGAACTCTTCATACAGCAGGAGTCAATTCAATTCCCAAAACTACAGAATTATTCAAATGACGACCAGTTCCGTGGTGATCTTCAGAATTAAGTGTCTTGCAAATAGCCACCAGAAAATCTCTTGACTAGATTGCGTAGACGCAGTACTGAGGAAAACTTGGTAACATATAAAAAGTGTAGAGCACAGTTCCGTCGCGCCATGAAAGAAGCTAGGCGCCAATCTTGGGTATCTTTTGTTTCCTCAGTCAACAGTAAAACACCACCATCTTCTGTATGGAGGAAAATAAAAAAGATTGCCTACAAATTTACCCCAAACCCACCACCAGTGTTGAAGGTGAATTGTCAGTATGCGACTGAAGCAAATGATGTCAGCAATGCCCTGGCTGATCATTTTTCAAATGTATCATGCAAGTATGTAGCAGCTCCTGGTCACCAGTATAGGAGCATTGAAGAGAAGAAAATTTTAAATTTTGCAATAAGAAGGGAAGGGAAGAATCGTATAATTCTCCGTTTACTGAAAGAGAATTTGATTCCACACTTGCTACTTGTAATGATATAGCCCCTGGACCCAATGGAATTCCATATGCAATAATTAATCATATACCTTTCAATATAAAACTGGCATGATCATAGTTATCCAAGTATTTGGGAACTAGCCATTATTTTAGCCTCTTTAAAACTGGGTAAGGACAAGTTTTTAGCAGCAAACTATCAACCAATTGCATTGACATCTTGTTTATGTAAAATCATGGAGAAGATAGTCAATGCAAGACTGATGTAGTACCTTGAAATGAAGGGTATTTTATCACCTATTCAGTGTGGATTCAGAAAAATGCACTCAACGTCTGATGTGTTGATACGACCTGAGTCCTCTATTTGTGAAGCCTTTGTTTCCAAACAGCACCATGAGACAGTCTTTTTTTTACCTTGAAAAGGCATATAATACTACATGGAGATATGTTATACCTAAAACCATTCCTGAGTTGGGATTAAGAGGAGAGCTATCACTGTTTGTTCAATCTTTTCTTTCACATAGTTTTTCAAGTGAGAGTGGAGGAAACTCTATCAGAGAGTAAGTGTCATGAAGAGGAAGTTCCTCAGGGTAGTGTGCTGAGTGTAACCCTGTTTGCACTAGAAATTAATGGGTTATCCTCATTCATTCCCTGGGATGTTCTCTCAACATTATTTGTGGATGATCTGTAGCTGGAACTAGAATGGCAGCAGTTGAGAGAAAACTACAACTCTGACAAAATTATCCAGTGGACTGATATGAATAGATTTAGATTTAAGTTTTCGACAAGTAAAACTTATGTTGTTCATTCTGGCCGTATTTGGGGAATACATCCAGACCCAGATATATACACCTAAGGTCAACGGATCCCATATGTAAGTGAAGCTAAATTTTTAGGCTTGATACTAGATTGTAGGCTTACATGGGTTTGTAGCAACCGTGTGTCACACGATCGTACATAGTAACGACATTTCATTTTTTGTATGTATTATGCTTGTATATTCGCTCTCCCCTCACACTGATAAGAACCTGAAATAACATGTCTGTTTTTCTCACCGTTAACTGTTAACCGGTGAGCTTTTCGGTTGAACATGAAATTGCCTGTTGTTTTGTATGCCCTTTTTGCCTGGGGTTTATGTATGTATAAATGAGCATTCTGTAATAAATTTACTCAGTTGCTTTCATCCTGCCTTTGTGTCACAACCTTCTCTCGGCCCGTCACAGGTTTCTCACTTGAAAGCATTAAAAGTTAAATGTCCTGAGGCTCTGTCGCATACATCATGGGGACAGACCACAATACTCTTCTAAAATTATACAAGCCTTGATTTTTTCAAAAATTAGTTATGGAGGTGAAATATACTCCTTGGCCACCCTAAGCCAATTAAAGATATTAGGTTCAATACATCATGCTGATATTAGATTGTCCACAGAACCTTTTAGAACTTTGCCTATCACAAGTCTCCTTGTTTGTGTCGAAGAATTACCTTTAGACCTATACCGAAAGTTCTATTGTTCGGTATTGGTTGAGGTTGCAAAGACTTCCTAATTCTTTAGTCTATCAGACTGCAAGCCTTGTAAAGCACACATCATACTTTGAGTTGCACCCAAAATCTCCTCAACCTTATGGTTTTCGGGTTAAACAATTATTAAGCAATGTTGATATAATTAGAAGTAAGGTGCTTCATTTAAGGTATCATCAATACCTCCATGAAAATTATCAGACATGTCTTTTTTCTTTTTTTTTAAATACTATATTGGAGTTAAAAAGAATATAACATTCAGAATCCAGGTCTCTTTTTATGGAACATGTTGCAGAACATAGGGGATCGACTTTTATATATAATGATGGCTCCAAATCTGAGGCTGGTGTTGGATTTGAAGTACATTGTAATGGTTTTAATTGTAGAGGTGCACTTCCTCTAACAGCTTCCATATTTACTGCCGAACTGTATGGCATACTAACCACCATTGAAAAAATAGCGTTGGGAAAGGAGGGAAATTTTACAATTTTTTAGTGATGTAAGGAGTGTCCTTCAACCTTTAGAAGTTTTTAATTCTAGTAACCCTCTAGTTTCAAAGATTTTAGAATGGCTTTTTATTATTGGACAGAGAGGTATAATGGTTTGGTTTGGTTGGGTTCCAGCACATGTAGGTGTGTCTGGGAATGAGAAAGAAGATTTACTGGCGAAGAATGCTGCATCCGAGTTGCTACCAAGAAGGTATCCCATTCCCTGTAATGATTTCCTACCTAACATCAAGAAATTGTTTTGTAATAAATGGCAACAGCACTAGGATAGTCAAGATATCAATAAAATGAGAGAAGTAACAAATGTCATATCTCCTTGGAGGTATATGATGATGCCCCGAAAGTGGGAGACGTCTCTTTGTCGTCTCCGCATTGATCACACTCGGTTGACACATGAGTTTCTTCTGAAAGTCCAACACCAACCGTATTGTGACGACTGTTTGGTACCTTTTAACAGTTAGGCATTTGTTGACCAAATGCCCCAATTATAATAACTTAAGAAATAGATATGTGTTTGAGGCTTGATGTGAGGATGGCAGGTTCATCCTTGCCAAGATTCTTGGATCTGATGTGTCCTACTATGCGAGCGGCATTTTTAGATTTATCCCAGAAGCAGGTCTTCTGAAAACTATTTAACTTTTATAATGACATCTTAAATTTTATGGTTTTAATTGAATATTCTTTTATTTCTTATATAAAATAAATATCGGCACCAAAGACCTCTAGATGTCAGGATGCCAGAAAACTTTAAATCAATCAATCAATCGGAGGCATTTAAAGTTTAGAGGGCAATACAGACTCTCCCCTGTTGAAATAGTTTCTTGTGTTGAGAGGACATTCAAGTCCAAATGAATAGTACTAGAACTGTGTCCAAATCCAGTGTCCCTAGATGAGACTGCGCCCACTCTGTCGACAGATCGTTTTTCACCAACCCTCTTCCTTTTCCAAAGGGTAGAAATTCATGGAAATGAAGGACGCAGCTTCTAGGCAGAAGAATAGCTGCAAGAGAGTCCTTGGAGACTCACAGTCAAAACTTGCTTCCTCAAAATGCAGCGAGCCTTCCAGTGCGGTCAACTCGCTGGGACCTGTCGAGATGTAGCTGTAGAGTCTACCTGAAAGGAACCTGAAGAGGAATCATCTTGAGGGTATGGGACCTCATTAGGAAACTCAATAAATTGGGTGATTCTATGAAAGCCATCTTCTCTGGCTGACAGACCTTCTTGATTCCTTTTTCAGAAGTTGGGGACACAAATCTCCACTACCAAAGACTCTCTGCGAGCAGTTTGTTCGAAGTTGATTCCTCCTCTTTTTTTTTTTAAATAGAGGAAGTATTATATGATAGAGGGAGCCCAGCCTTTCTCTCTATCATTAGACCCTGAGGTAGCAACCGTGACTACAGGGATATCAGCAGAGAGGCTCGTACAGCAACCATCAGTTTTCTTGGCCCATGAGGTCATGAACATAGAGGCAGCTACAATGTCAGCTTTGCAAGCATCCTCTTGGATCAAGAGTGGGACTCTAATATTTTATGGTATCTGAGAATCTTACAGATCATCAGATACAGTGATACCTCTTGAACGAAAGTTTCTGTATACAAAAAAATCATAAGAAACAAGATGCAAAGAATTTTTTGCCTCATAATACGAAATGAGATTCGTCTCGCGCTGAGAATAATTTTGAAATTCACACACCGCCAAACTATATTCGCGCCACCATCGTCATGCTCTCTCATTGATTATCTCCCTATCTTGATGCTAGTCAGCAGCATAAGATCCTACTCTCCTATTTTTTATCAATAAGTACATTTTTAGGTTAAAAAACACAATGAACAATATTGTATTGTGTGTTTATACATTCGCACAATATTACTAAGCATATCAAAACATTAGTGATATATTTTTCTTTCATTTCATTTACAATTAATTTTATATCAATAAGAACATTTTTAGATTAAAATAACACAATGAACAGAACTGTATTGTATGTACGAATGCTCAATGCTACTACACATATCAAACACAGCAATATATTTTATATTCATTTCAGTAAATAAATAACAGATCGTAACATGTTTTCCTTTCAACGACATGATTATTGATTTACAATTAATTTCATTTAAGTACATTTTTTAACAATAAAAAACACAATGAACAACTGTTTCTCCTTTACCCATAATAAAAGAAGCCTCTCCATCTCGTCGTGAATATCACTGAGCAGCTTGGAAAGGATGGTTACTCCTTTGGAAGGCTTGGTGCTCTTTATAGCATCCTTCTGCTTGAGGATGGTACATATTGTTGTCGATGTACTCCCCTCATATTGGCGCCCCAGCTCAGTCACTCTTTTTCGGTTATTTCATGCTTCATCTCGATTGTCATCATACGCTTTTTCTTTTCACTACCCTTGTTTGCACTCGCTCGTTTTGTACCCATTGCTTATTCACTGAATTCTGCACTGATTAATGCAAAAAACATATAAAAACAAAACACTACGGCCAATGCTCGTAGATAAACTTTACGCGACGGAGATCCGACGGGAAAGACCAGGCGATGCTGTCCTGGTGAGAAGCCTCTCGCACACTTGGCCGCATAGGGAACTGCTTCGTATCTCAAAATGTTTCTCGTATCAGGACAAAAATTTGCTCGGAACTTTCCTCGTATCTCAAATTTCTTGTATCAGGACAAAAATTTGCTCGGAACCTTCCTTGTATCTCAATTTCTCGTATGTTGTGACACATATCTCAAGGTATTACTGTACCTGGTAGGTACTGAGCATGACTAAATTGTTCCAGAATCACATAATACTAAACAGGTTTGATGTGACCTTGTCTAATCAAGCTCGTGACACACTCAACTTATTCAGTAAACAGGTTTCAGCTGCTGAGAACTCTTTATGATCTAGTACAATGTCAAAGTTACCTTGTCTTGCTTAACTCGACAGAAAATTTTATGTCCATCCTGAGGCGCAACCTAACCCTCTCACTATCGACCCAGACGTTGCAACTCTTAATCCAGGTGTCCCTTCACTTTTCTGGCAAAGACGTATATTATAGAGGTAACTACTGTACTATGTCAGCTATCCAGGCCTGCTCCTGGCTTGACCACTGGTTGGGGGCAGTGTCACTTTTTTCCATTACAGAAGATATGAAGGACACAGATGATAAGAAACTATTTAAGGAATTGTCCTGAGTTAAAGCTTTGGAATCCCTTTTGCATCAGACAGATTCCCTGTGGGGAACTTCAAGACATTGTCTTAGCAAATTGTTCAAAAGTATTGACTCGCAGAGATGCACTTTATTTGCAAACTTTTGATGTGATTGATCATCCCCCATCTTTTTCCCTCTTATAGAAGTTGCTGTAGCAGTGGAGAAAGTAGAGAAGGCTTGCCAAACTTCTTTAATGTAAAAAGCAGCGGCATCTAGAATCTCTACTCCTCAACAACCCCAAAAACCTTCTTATTTTCAGCAGATACAGCAACATCACCTCTTGCTGCCTGCAGAGAACACCCAACAACGAGGAAACGGGACCAGACCCTTAACTTTCGTTGGATAGGACAACTCTCTGGACTGAAGAATAGAGGCTGTCGTAGCTCCCACTAGGGAAGGCAGGTTCTTCAGGACCAATCCCTTGACTGTAGAAGTTCTTCATTCAGGGTATCGCGTCCCATTCATAGACTGTAGCCCTCCCCTAACTCGGACCCCAACACCCTCGTCATATTATTCGAGAGGATCTTGAAAAGACCTCTTGCTGTATGTGGAAGTGTTTCAGATTCTTGCCCAAACGACTAGGGAGGTCTCGAACAGATCCGCAGGCTTATTCAGCAACCTTTTCTTGGTAGAGAAGCTACATAGGGGCTGGAGACTTATTACTGTATAGACCTTTTCCTCTTGAACCAGTTACAGCTGGTAACCATACATTGTTACCATATATCCACTTATTCTTTTTCTCAGGTTATAGCAAAGCAACTTGGGAGTAAACCCATATAAATGACCCTGGTTTATACAGCTAGGAAAAATACAAATTACTTAAAAAAATTGTAGTATTGCTTTAAAAATTTTATGAACTTTATTTTTTATCTTTTTTCAGTGGATGTCTTTTTGCTGTACTTTTTCCTGTATTTATCATCAGTGCTAATGAAGCTGATCCTGTAGTTAATCCTACGTAAGTATAGCGCTCCTTTTTAATGTTGAAGAATCAAGTGGAAATTATGCTCTCTCTCTCTCTCTCTCTCTCTCTCTCTCTCTCTCTCTCTCTCTCTCTCTCTCTCTCTCTCTCTCTCTCTCTCTCTCTCTCTCTCTCTCTCTCTCTCTCTCTCTCTCTCTCATATGAAAAGAAGCACAACAACAGAAGATATCCTAGAAACTGATTTGATAATATATGGAGGAGATTTCATAATAGTAAAACTCGCTGAACTTTACATAAAATATTTGCAAGAATGCTCTATACCCACAAATTGGAAAAACTATCATTGTATTCACAAAAAATCTGAAAAATTACTACCCAATAAGTTTACTCTCAGTAATATATAGAATACAAATATCATTTTAGGTTGAATAGAAAGACAACAAGATGTTAATCAACCAAGAGTGCAGGCAGATTTTAGAAGTTGGTATTTAATGACTGACCATATCCAAAACAAACGAAGTAAAGAAAGCATTATTTTGGAAATGGAGTAGATTTCATAATAGTAAAACTCATTGAACTTTGCACAAAACGTTTGCAAGAATGCTCTCTACCTACAGCTTTGAAAATTTTATCATATTAATTCACAAAAGTGGAGACAAACAAGACCTAAAAAAAATACTGCCGAGAAATTAACTCTCAGTAATATATGGAATATTTACAAATATCTTATTAGGCTTAATAGAAACACAGCAAGACTTTAATCAACCAAGAGAGTAGGCAGGCTTTAAAAGCAGGTATTCAACAACTGACCATATCCATGTAATTAACCAGCTCATGGAAAATCAGGAGAGTATGAGAAACCACTGTGTATGGCATTCATAAATTATGAGAAAGCTTTTGATTCTGTCAAAACTTCATCAATAATGAAGTCCTTCAAAAGCTAGAAATATATAAATCGTATGTTGGAATACCAGAAGATATCTATATGGTAGTACAACAATTTCAAAACTACGTAAGGATAATGAAAAAATTCTGATTGGGAAAAGTGTTAGACAGGGAGAACTCATCTCTCCTAAGTTATTTTCAGCATGCCTAGAAGATAATTTTAAGAATTTAGATTGGTAAGGAATACCTTAACAGCCTAAGATTAACAGATGTCTGTTCAATTTAGTGAATCATGGGTTGAATTGCAAAAGATGATAGAAGATTGGAATAGAGAAAGCAGAAATGTAAGGTGGACAATGAATGAGTAAAGTTCAATCAAAATGCAGACAACAAATAAAAGTTATGGGCAAACCTCTAGAGATTGTTAATGAATGTACGTACTTAAGATAGAGAGTGTTTCCCTAGTTCATGAGGCCAAAATTAAAAGAAGGATAAACATGGGAGGGAGAGCCTTTGTTAAAGTAAATGAGATTATGAAAAGTAAAAGGCCACTTCTCTGAAGAGAACAAGTACTTAATTAGATGGTCCTACCGGTATGAACTTATGCACAAAGCCAGAAAAAGAAAGAGAACAACATGGATATGAGAGCAAACTAAAGTAGAGGATATTCTACATAGGGGACAACACAGATCCCTTGGAGTACTCCACTGTTCACTGAAATTTTATTTGATGATTACTCCATTAACATTAACTTTGCACTTGCTATGCTAATGGACAGACTTAATCAAATTTACATATTTAAGAGGAATTTCATAATAGGGTAGGACTCTCCACAAAATTGGCCAGTGCACACTGTCAAAGGCTTTTTCATAGTGCACAAAAGCCATCAAAAATGGATTTATATATTCTATGCATTGCTGTACAACATGTCTCAAAATGAAAATTTGGTCAGTGCAATTTCTACCTTTTCGAAATCCTGCTTGTTTATCTCTCAGGTTTTCATCAATCCTTCTCTCCAGTCTCTTTAGAATAGGCATACTATATATTTTCATAACTGTCGTAAGTGCTATGCCTCTGTAATTATTGCAATCAGTCAGGTCTCCTTATTTTGCAATTTTCACCTACACTCCTAACTCCCATTCATGAGGCTTTGCCTCTTCATGCCACATTCTACAAAATAATCTTATAAGTATGTATTCTGAGAGTCGCTTCATTTTCGGCCAGTATCGTCTTGACAGTTATTCCATTGTATCCTGGGGCTTTCCATCTCTGGCGTTTTTTGATGATAGCTTCAACATCAAAAACACTGAATTCCTTCTTGGGCACATAAAGGTCTTCATCAGCTTCAGGTTTATCGATCAAATTTTTCCTTTCATATCTCCTATTCATAACCTCAATAAAGTGTTCCATTCAACTTTGTCTTTCTTCATCTTTTGTTGTCATAACAGATTCATCTCTCTTTTTGATGGGTATATGCTTCTTCTTCCTTGCCCAAGTCGAGATTTCATTAATAATTCTATGAGCGATTCTTACACCGTACCCACTCCCAGAATTCATAGCTTTGTAAGGATCATCTGCTTTACTGTCTAAATATTCTCTCCAGTCATTCCTGTTTTTCCTTTAACCTAGCTATCAATACTGGAATACTTAACATGCTCTACCATGTAATTTTCATTACATCCTTGAAAACTTTCAACAATTAATTTCTGTCTTTGTCTCCTTTTTATAGTATCCCAAGGATCATTTGATATCCATTGCTTGCTCTTTGTAACTATGTGTCCCAAGACTTAACTACCAACTGACTGATATATGTTCTTAGCATCACACCATTCTTTATTAATTGTCTGCTCTTCGTCTCTTAAAGTCTGTAATACTGCAAATCTATTCCTAAATTCAATTGCAAATGTTTCTCTGTGCTCTTCTAAAAGTTTAGTTGTATCAAACATGACAAATTCGTAGATAATTTGTATTTTTCCTAACTATACAAACCTTAGCTATTTACATGGGGTAATTACTTCGGCGTAGCTGAGTGACGAGCTATTAGAATCTTAACAAGGGTTTACTACCAGGGAGGGGTAGCTTGCTATCCCCCCCTCCCTCTCATACACACTAGTGAATGCTTCACTTAGCTTAGAGGTAGGACTTATCCCGGGGGACAGGGCTGGCGGGCAAATATGTGTAAATAGCTAAGGTTTGTATAGTTAGGAAAAATACAAATTATCTACGAACTTGTCATTTGTTCCGTAACTGAAATACAAACCACGCTATTTACATGGGGTGACTCAACCCTTAGGAAGGGCGGTAAGTCCCTGCCATACTGGCTTTGGCTTTGCCCGGGGACTCCATATTGGAGTGTGTAAGGACTCAGGAAATAAGGAGTCCCTGCGCCTCGCTAGCATGCTGTGAAACGGCTGCGGCCCACATAAGCTGTGTGCAAAGATGAGGAAGTGACTCGTCCAAGGAAGTTGACCTGGAGTTCTTCAGATGGAATTCTAGGCTAGGACTCTCCCAATACCACCTCGTCAGGGTATGGGGACATGACAGTATTACACAACACTAGGAACACAAGCAAGCATGGTTTACCTGCAGTGGTTTGAGGTCAGCTGTGCAGAGAACCCAGGATGCTGCTTTCTCCAAGGGAGGAGGGGATGAAGAAAAGAATGGGGCCAGACAGATCTTTTCATTCACGCAGACTAAAACCGGGTAACAATGCCCTCAACCTTCTGCTACTTGTCCATTAAGGAGCCTGAGGTTAGACCAGCTGTTGTGCAGCCACCACAGGGCCGATAGAGAACGTATCAAGCCTCCTGTGTGTCACGTCTTGCAGGTAGTGGGCCGTGAAGGTCGTCTGACGCTTCCACACCCCAGCTTGCAGGACCTGCGTCACTGAATAATTTTTCTTGAAGGCCAGGGACGTAGCTATGCCCCTGACATCATGCGCTCTATGGCGACGTGAAGGAGAAGGGTCAGGATTCAAGGGCAGGTGTATTACCTTGCGAATCCAGGCCGAGATAGTATTCCTGGTGACCCTCCTCTTCGTTTTCCCAGTGCTCACGAACAAGGCTTGCACCTGGGGACGAACTGCAGCTGTTCTTTTAAGATACAACCTCAGACTCCTTACTGGGCACAGTGGGAGATGGTCTGGGTCATCTGTTACAGAACAAAGACTCGAAACCTGGAAAGAGTCGAACCGAGGGTCGGGCACAGTGGGAGATGGTCTGGGTCATCTGTTACAGAACGAAGACTCGAAACCTGGAAAAAGTCGAACCGAGGGTCCGGCACTCCTGGATTCTGAGTCTTGGCAACAAACTCAGGGACGAACCTGAACGTTACCTCCCCCCATCCCCTTGAATGGGCGATGTCGTACGAGAGACCATGCAATTTGCTGGCTCGCTTGCCCGAGGCCAACGCTAGCAGGAACACCGTCTTCCAGGTAAGGTGGCGATCTGAAGCCTGGCGTAATGATTCGTAGCGAGGTCTCTTCAGAGACCTGAGAACTCGAACCACGTTCCATGGAGGAGGTCTCACTTCCGACTGAGGCAGGTAAGTTCATAACTTCGTATGAGAAGGGAAAGTTCCAGCGAGGAAGAAATGTCCACTCCTTTAAGCCTGAAGGCAAGACTTAAGGCTGAGCGATAGCCTTTCACTGCTGAGACTGAAAGGCGCATTTCCTCCCGCAAATACACGAGGAACTCCGTTATTGCTGGAATAGTGGCATTGAGTGGAGAGATACCCCTTCCATGACACCAACCACAGAAGACTCGCCACTTCGCCTGGTAGACCCTTGTGGATAACTTGTGCAGGTGTCCAGACATCCTATTCGCAACTTGTTGCGAAAATCCTCTCTCAGTGAGGAGATGCTGGATAGTCTCCAGGCGTGAAGTCGAAGTGAAGCAACGGTTTTGTGAAAGATGTTGGCGTGTGGTTGTTTGAGTAGCTCGTGACGTGGAGGGAGTTCTCTCGGAATCTCCGTGAGGAGTTGCAGAAGGTCCGGGAACCATTCTGCGTGATGCCATAGCAGAGCTATTAGGGTCATTGATAGATTGACCGATATTCTGGTCTTGTTGAGCACCCTCCTCATCAGACAGAACGGGGGAAAGGCATACAAATCGTTGTTGTCCTACCGTTGTTGGAAGGCATCTTGCCAAAGAGCCTTGGGGTCCGGGACTGGGGAGCAGTACATCGGGAGCTTGAAGTTCAACGCTGTAGCGAACATATCCCTAGTCGGGGAACCCCACAAAGTCAGGACTTTGTTGGCTACTTGAGGATCCAAAGACCACTCGGTACTCACTATCTGCGTCGCTCTGCTGAGACTGTCTGCGAGCCGCTAGTGTGATCGAGTGGACTTCAGACCATCTCAGAATCTCTACTGCAAGATGGGATAGCTGTGCTGAAAAGGTACTTCCCTGCTTGTTGATATAAGCCACCACCGTGGTTTTGTCGCTCATCACCACCACAGAGTGGCCCGCCAGGACTTGGTGGAACTTCTGAAGAGCCAGGAACACGGCCTTCATTTCTAGCAGGTTTATGTGAAGGTACTTTTCTGATTCTGACCACAGGCCTGAGGTCCTGTGGTTCAGAACGTGGGCCCCGCACCCTTTCTTTGATGCGTCCGAGAACAACATCAAATCCGGGGGAAGGACGAGAAGATCCACTCCCTTTCGTAGGTTCTCGTCTGCCACCCACCACTGGAGGTCTGTCTGTTCCGCATGACCCACAAGGAACAAAGAGTCCAGGGAATCGTGTCCTTGATTCCACCGGGACTTGAGTCGCCACTGGAGAGATCTCATTCTGAGGCGACCGTAGGGAACCAGACGGGCCAGGGAGGAGAGGTGGCCGAGGAGACGTAACCACGTTTGGGCTGGAAGTTCTTCTCGATTGAGGAAAGGCCTTGTGACCTTCCTCAGCCTTGCTATCCTGTCGTCTGATGGGAAGGCTTTGTGGAGATTGGTGTATCTGACCATGCTTAGGTATACCAGTTTCTGAGAGGGCTGCAGTGAGGACTTCTCGAGATTTACCATGATCCCTAGATCCTGGCAAAGTTCGAGAAGCTTGTCTCGGTGGCGAAGAAGGGTTGCCTCCGAGTCGGCTAGGATCAACCAGTCGTCCAGATAACGAAGGAGACGGATGCCGATCCTGTGAGCCCACGATGATATCAGGGTGAACACTCTGGTGAACACCTGAGGGTCTGTGGAGAGACCGAAACACAGCACCTTGAACTGGTAGATCTTGTCGTCTAGGCAAAATCTTAAGTACTTCCTTGAAGACGTATGGACTGGGATCTGGAAGTACGCGTCCTTCAGGTCCAGTGTACACATGAAGTCTTGTGGTCTCACTGCAAGTCTGACCGTGTCTGCCGTCTCCAACCTGAACGGAGTCTGTTTGACAAACCCGTTCAGGGTTGAGAGGTCGATGACTGGTCTCCAGCCTCCAGACGCCTTCTTTACAAGAAACAGTCGACTGTAGAAGCCTGATGACCCATCCACTACCTTTTGGAGAGCGTCCTTCTTCAACATGGTCTGGACTAATGCCCGGAGGGCCTGCCCCCTTACTGATCCCATAGTAAGGGAGCTCAATGACACTGGATTCGCTGTCAGGGGAGGTAGAGAAGCTGTGAACGGGATGCGATAACCCTGACCGATCACGGAAATCGTCCAGGTATCTGCCCTGAGTTGCTACCACCTTGCCGCGCAACTTTGTAGGCATCCCCCCACTGGTGGACAGGCAGGGGGACTACCAATCCTAGCTTCTACGGCCTCGGCCATTTCCTCTAGAGGACTTTTTGCTCCTTCTGATCTTGGCAGGAAAGGGCTTAGACACCTTCGGCTTTGCTGCAGTCGTCGTCTTTGTGTCCTTAGCCAGACGGGGCTGTTGGGCCGCTGGAGGTTTGTAGGGCCTCGA
The DNA here is from genome assembly GCF_036898095.1 of Palaemon carinicauda. NCBI lineage: Eukaryota > Metazoa > Arthropoda > Malacostraca > Decapoda > Palaemonidae > Palaemon > Palaemon carinicauda. Next base: position 65,737,282 of record NC_090732.1, read on the forward strand.
TGTCAGGGCCCTATGGATGAGGGAATCCTGGTTGGACTTCCTCCACCTCTCAGCGGTTAGCTCCACGTCCTTAGGCTCAAACAAACTCTTACCGAGCACGGAAGAGTGTCTGAGCCTGCTAACATCGGAACTGGGGACCTTCTGGTGGAATCTCTCAGCCATTGCGTCCCGTCGTTTGAGAATCGTGTTGGCCCACAAGCTCGAGACTTGGTGGGCCAGAAACTCGATGGTCCGCGTGCCTGAGAGCAAGAATGTCTCCAGTGCCTTCCTGGTGCTTTCTTTGGACAGGTCCTCAGACCGCACCAGGATGCCCAGAGACCCCAGCCAGATGTCAAGCCACGAAGTTGCCTGCATGGCACACTTCACCACCTTCTCCTGGCTTAGGATCTCAGTAGCTGAATAGGACACGTGCCGGTTGGAGAGTCTCTCTAGAGGGACTCCCCCAGTGAGTTCTTCCACGGATTGGTGAACTGGAAGACCCAAACAAGTCTCCAAGGATCTCAAAATACCTCCTCTGATGGACTCGAGGAGGAAGGAGGAGCTTGTTACCGGCGCTGGATCTACTGGAGGAGGCAAGCTCAGAGAGCTGGCCCTCGACCTTGTCTCTGGCACTCGTCATCCCTTGTGACCAGGGCAAAGCTGCACTGGCTCTAGAGGGTTTCTGGGTGCCGTAGACTCGGTCTAAGACCGTGTCCTTACCCTCATGAGGAGGAATCTCTGGGTCTGGAATCCCGTTGAGGTTCCTCATGAGGGTCAGAACTTGCCAGAATGCATGTTCTGACTCTTGGTGCTCTCCTCCTGAAGGACTGGCAGCAAAGTTTCTTGTCCCCAGTGGCTCTTCCTGGGGGGACTCGTGGACATCCTCCGAAGGTCTAGCTGGCTCCTGTCTGATCCTTGCCGACGACTTGGGAATCGTCTTAGAATCCTTCGGTTCCCTCCTGGGAGGGATACAGGACTCGAGTAGCGATGAATGCAGGCTGTTTTCCACCCCTGTTCGAGAAGACTTCTCAGGAAGAGGCCGAGTTTCCCCCATTGGTGCGATGGGGGAACGGTCCGGCTCGTCCGACTCTCCTGAGGATGGGTAATCCTCATCCGCAGGGGAGGGAGAGAAAGTCTGGGGGGGGAGAAGGAGCCTTGCGCAAGAATTTGCGAGGAGACAGGATAGCTTTCGGAGATGTCTCTACGGAGGGGACTCCTCTCTTCCTCTTCAGGGGGGGAGGCAGCCGCCACTGATTTGTGACCTAAGTCAGAGAGCACAGGCTTCATAGCCTGCATAAGAGCTCTGACCAGGGTCCCAAACCAGGGCTGCTGGCTGACAGTCGCGCTATCAGACACTCCCTCTGGAGGGAAGGGGATCGTTCGATCCCTTGGAGGAGTCGACAAACGAGGGTTCGCCTGAAGAGAAGCTGAAATAAGAGAATCCTTAGACCTGTCCGGGAACCGCCCCTCCTCCGGCGAGTGCGCTGTTCTGCGCTTGCGGGGAGGGGAACGAGATGATGACCTGTCAGCCTGACGACGATCGTGCTGGAGGTCGCGCGATGAGCCCTGTCCTGGGTCGCTCTCAAAAGGATCGTGCGCAATAGGAATTTCGCTCTCGCGCGGGTGTGCGAGGTTGGTGGTGCGGGCGCGCAGGCGATGGCGCGCAGGAGATGGCGCAGGCGCGGGGGCGCACAGGAGATGGCGAGGGCGTGTGGCGCGCAGGAGCTGGATCATGAGGAGGAGTTGAAGGCTGGATGCGAGGGAGCACAGTAACCTGATGCGGTACTGTCGGGCGCGAGTGAGCAGTAGCGCGTGGGCGCGTATCTGGAAGTACTGGGCGAGGGCGCGATTGCGCAGCCTCGTCATAGCGCGAGGGCGCAGGGCGCGCATCAGGATATGGGTGCGCAGGTGTGCGCTGCTGGGATGGGCGCGCAGGGTGCGCGATCGGATTAGGGCGCGCAGGTGTGCGCTGTTGAGTTGCATGGGGCGCCTCGAGTGCAACTGGAACATCGCGCGCGACTGGAGGAGCGAGTACAGGATTGCGCAGTCTGGAAGGAGAGTCCAGAGGTACCTGTTAGCGCCCGTGCGCTAACTTAGGCACCTCCTGGACTGCGCGCTTAGTTGTAGAAGCGCGCTGGCTCGTTGGCGAGCGTGTGTGCGCTGTATCAGGAACTGCGCGATGGGCATGCCTCGCTCCTAACTCCAGAAGGGCGCTGAGTGTCTAGAGGTACCTGTGAGCGCCTGTGCGCTAACCTAGGTGCCTCTTGGACTGTACGCGACGTGACAGGAACCGGTGGGCGCTGGAGCGCAGGTGGGCGCGTGTGCGCAAGTGAGCGCTGGCGCGCTAGATCAGGAACTGCTGATGGGCGCCGGGGCGCAGTAGGTTGTGGGCGTGCAAGGGAACTCTGGCGTGTAACGGGAACAGGTGCGCACACGCGCGCAGGTAAGCACTGTGGCGCTAAGTCTGGAACGGCAGCAGCAGCATGAGGGCGCGCAGGTTTAACCTGGCGCTTAAGGGTATGAGGCGCAGATTTGCGCTCAAGTCCCTTATGCCGAGAAGGGACCTTTCCCTGCGCAATGGCAGGTTTAGGCGGCGCGTAATGCGCATCAGCATCTTCAAAGGGTGATGGCAGGTCAGCAGGTCTGGAGGGAGACTGGTCACAGGGTCCCGAAGGACGACCCCCTCCGAAGGGGATCGCGAACGATCTCCGGAGAGATCTAAGGTGGTAGCTGGCAGGATCGGCGAACGGCAAGTCATCTCCTCCGCAGAGGACTGTGGGGACAACGAGCCAAAGAGGCGCCTCCTAACTCCCTTATGAGGAGAAGGAAGACCTCTACGGCGAAGGGGAGGACGAGCTTTCCGCCTTATACGCCCACGAGGAACCGAGGGGTCAGCGAGCTGACCATCGTAGGGCCTCCGCAGAAGAGTCTCTGTAAGTGAACTCCCCGAGGGGGAGAATCACCGGCAGGAGAGACCGTAGGACTTAGTTCCTCACTCGAAGGATGTTCGGAGGGGGAAACTAAGCCGTCAGCTACCTCAGCAACAACAGGCTCAGGGGTTTGACTAGACCCACCAGATGCCTCCGTTACAACAACATCAACGACAGACAGAGAATCTATCCCTGCTGTAGTTGGCGATTGTTTAACAGCTGCACCTAGTTTGATCATGTCAAACAGGGCTTCCCTGGAGGGCAAACCCTGAGGCCCCAAGGAAGCCCAAAGCTGTAATAAATCATTGTTATTAACAGACAAATCAATATTTAAATCCTCCTCCGGGGGAGGAGGGGCAGCTGCCTCGCTATGGGAGGCAACTACCTCCCGCACCCCGGGATCGGTCAACAGCAATACGGTCTACGCTACCACTCGCCGGCCTCTCGG
>NC_090732.1:65745638-65750638 GCF_036898095.1 Palaemon carinicauda
GACTCGCCGTTTTCGTTTTTGGTCTTTAGTTCCGATTTTGTTGACAGTGATCTTTTCCCTCGGAGAGGTTTTTTACTCAGTCATACTAGTTTCTGAGATTTTTGTCCCACTTGCTGGCATTTCTCAGTACTATGACCATTTCGGCTCTTGGCCATCGTGCTACAAGCATCTGAATTCTCTCAGGGCTAGAAAGGCACAGTTTTTGGAGATCCCCTTTGCGAAGGGTGAGCTCACTTTTCTTGTTCAGTCGGTTCGCTGACTGTCTTACTGCCTCTTCTTTTAGCCTCTGGGATTTTTCTTTTGTCTTGTCGTATCCAGGCCTGGACTACACTTCAACAGCGTGTTCGTTGGTCCATTATGCTACATTCATTCATATGTTCTCATGTTGGCTTACGATAGTTCTATCGTGTTCCCCTTTGCAAAGGGTGAGCTTTTTCCTGTTGGTGCGCTGACAGTTGTGTGCTGCCGTATCTTAGCCTCTGAGAATTTTAGAAAGAGTAGTAATAGTTTTACTTTGTCATTACAACTCTCTATGGTGGGTCTTCCCGTTACTGATATCGAACTTAATTCTATTCATAATAATATGCTTGCGGCAATGCCGTTCCCCCCTGGGGTTGCCGGTATTTCCGGCAGCGCTGGTACCCTTAGGGCACAGGCCTTTCTGCCCAATTTTATCTGAGACCGTCTTACATAACTGACATGAGTTCTTTGTTTACTGTAGGTGAATTCTACTACAGGTTAACAAAAAAGCCTTACTCCTTTAACATTTGAGGTCTCTTTATGTAGGTCGGGCCTGGGAACTCCTTCTCCGAAAGGGTCCTATGCTCCTGCTTTGAATAACCACTACATATTGTTATTGGTTTTCTACCAATTTGTCCATTTCTCTTTGAGGGTCTGGATTGAATAGCAGGTTGGTAACTCTATGGGCTAGTTATCCCTCCCGAGTTTTTTCTATTGAGGTTATAACCTTGCTCTTTTAACTTACGGGTTGCTTTAGACTCTTGCTCCTTAATCGATGCGTCGATTGCTTAATGATTAATCTTACCTGTACCAGTGCCCTCTAATTGGCCATTTCTCTGCGGAGATATTGGGGCAACGGTTCTTTCCATGAGCATTTCTCCACCCCTTTTGTCCCCTTTTTGGACCTATAGCAACGGACCTTTAGAGGGCTAAATTTTCAAATCTTACGTTCTTTATAGGGGAATGAATATTTCGTGATGTATCTTCTTTTTTCTCACCAATGGCATTTACACACAATTTGGGATTACTATTCCCTCAATTGTTTACATGAAGCGTTATAACCCATTTCTTTTGGCTTTTGGTGTCTGCTAGAGGATGTAATACTCATCTGAACCCTTTTCTCCTTACAGGCAGTGCCTATACGGAGATACACTGTTGAGTGCAGATTTTTTGTGTCAGATCTGTGAGACATCCCATGGTCTCGATATTTGCCGCACACATGCAATGGGTTGGAGGATGAAAGGCCCAGTATTGTACTGGGAGCATTAGGATTGCAGTGTTTGTAAGGTTTTACTTTACCCCAGATGGGTCTCGTAGGATACCTCCAATGGTGACTGCATGTTCTTCCCGCAGTACCTTCGCAGCTGGGTAAGAGGAGGAGGTAGTCTGATCTCATCAAGGATTGAGTGGTGTCTACCAATTCTGACTCCACTATGACATCGGTCTCCCGATCTACGGTTACGATTGCTTCTTCCGTGACGGGGGCTGTTCGTGCCCATTTCTCCTCCCAACATCTTCTGCTAAGCTCATGGAGCCCCCCAGTTCATGTGTACCTTATGTACTACAATACATTTGGTACTTTTGGATAACAGGAAAGCCTTTGTTGAGGGGAATTAGTAATACCAGGTGATGGTCTTCAAGGCCTCATGTGAAGAGATCCAGGCCTTGGAGAAGAAAGAGGAGTTGCCTAGATATAAGGTTTGGCACTCCTAGCTACTTTATTGCACGCAGTAATGATGACGGCAGTAAGTATTAATTTACAGATTGTCGTCTTTGGTAGGACCTTGGCCTCCTTCGTGGCTCTGGACAAAGTGGTCTTCCACTTTGTTTTGAAGAGCTACGTCAAAGGAGTTAGCCATTTTTTGAGATGCTGCCCAGGATTCCTGTACACCTTCTTAAGTCTGTGTCGTAGACCAGATAATGGTTGTCAATGTTGATGTCTCTGTAGTGCTTTATGGGAATGATGGTCGGGAATTTTGCAGATGCCTTCGTCTTGCCTTGCTGGCGAAAACTCATGTCAACACCTTTATGAAAGGCCTTTATGTTACTTTCAGGTCTGTCGAGCCTGTAGTGAGCATGTGCTTGACACAGCTACCATCTGCCACGAGCTGAAACGTTTCTCCACTCTAGCATCTGGGGAAAAGACCTGTTTCCTTAGAGGAAAGTTACGGTTAAGGCTGTCGCAGAGCTTAGAACCTTTTTCCTGAAGTGGGGGATCTCATTGAAGAAATAGTTCACCCCTGGAAAGGCCACAACCAAGAGGTCTCACAAACTGACTTATCATAGTAAGTCGTTTGTTCTTTCTCATGCCGCTATCCCTCAGAATGTCTATGCTGTGCCCTTCTAAGTGGTGTCACAGTCCCTGGCCTTCCACCCTATGTGTGAGTAAGGGTTGTCTTCTGAGGCCGTCTTGACAGTGGAGGCAGGTCCAGAGATCGTGGACCTTGAAACGGCAGTGAAGGTAGCGGTTCATGTTCTTAACACAAAATAATGAAGGCCTCTGGTAGGGGGACGGTTAGCCTTGTTTAAGTATTGTGGGCTCTTCAGTCCTTTGACACAGAATGTTATTTCCAACGGTTTTGCTTGGAAGTAGTAACAATGGCCACCACAGTTCAGGAGATTCTTCCAGGAACATCTTGTCTGGAACAGTATGTATAAAATATCTTGAAGAGGGGAGTTATCTGCTGTGTGAGGTTATGAGATTTCAAGATCATCTATTTTGTGTGCCAAACTATTCTCATCTTGTCTGGTCTAAACCTGTTCGTTCAGTTGAACAGATTCTGGATGTTAGCTATTTTGCAGATATGGACTTTTCCACCTTTGGGGGCTTTCACTGTCTATGGATTTTACTGACGTCTTTGTATTGCCAGTTAGGTCGACACTTATCCCCCTTCCTTGGTTGCAGCCTTTGGAGAAGTAGTATTATAACAACTGAAGCAGACAGGTTTTTAAGTAGAGGCGTGTGTATATATAATATATATATATATATATATATATATATATATATATATATATATATATATATATATATATATATATATATAATATATATATATATATATATATATATATATATAATATATATATATAAGTGTGTATATATATATATATATATATATATATATATATATATATATATATATATATATATATATATATATATATATATATATATATATAATATATATAATAATATATATATATATATATATATATATATATATATATATATATATATATATATATATATATATATAAAATAAAAAGGAGGACGAAGAGTCTGGACAACATCTTTCAATTTATTGGTGCCGACGTTTCAGGACTCATCCCATTATCAAGGCTAAAATGGACATATAAAACATTATTAGCAAAACTCAGTAAAAATATATAAAATACCAAAAAAAAAGACAGTCAGAATTAAAATTGAAATTATAAACACAGTTACAAATAAAATATGGAGATAAAAAAAAAATAACTAAGAGAAAAGTATCTTAAAATTAAATATACAAAAATCAAAATTGTCTAAGGAGACCAACCTGTCTGGAACAGACTAGAGAACTGAGTGACTATCTGAAGGACAGTACTCAGGAAGAAAATTCTAAATTTGCCAGCCAGCTTAAGCGATGTGGAGGGGGACAGAGGATAATTGGCTGTTTAGTTTAGGAGCCTTTTCTTTAATCATTAAAGACTCTAATACTAGTAGAGAGGAGTTATTTGGCGCTTGAGCAATGATTTCAAAGTTTTTATATGCAATGTTGGTCTTGCATTTACTTGCATGTTCTCTGATGGTTGAGAATTCTTTGGTTTTGAGCGCACATCCAGTTCTATGACTCACTCCCCGATGCGCATCTATACGAACTTTCAGCAATCTTTTTGTGGAACCCACATAATTTCCGAGATTACATCTCGGACAAGTAAACATAGATCCCACTGCCAGGGGATTCTTAAAAATAAGTTTAAAATCCAGAATCGGAAAATTGTTTAAAATTACTTTTTTAATTTGTTTCCCATATTTTCCGTTATTAATAAAAGGCAAAAAGGCATAGAAAATCATTTTTGGTACTGTAGGAAATTGAAGTTTAGGTTGGCAATGTTTGGTCAGAAATTTGTTAACTAATCTATAAAATATTTTAGTTGGAAAACATTTATCCTTGAAATGTTGCTTCAAAAAGACTATTTCATTATGAAAGGATGTCCAGTCAGACGAAAGGTAAAATGCCCTGCAGATCAGGGTTGTGACGGCATTTAACTTAAAATTATAAAAGCAAAAGCTAAAAAAATTGGTGCCTTAACCAGTGAACGTCTTTTTTCTAAATACGCTAGTTTCTAGACGTGTCTGCCCTCTTGAGATGTTAATGTCAAGATATGGTAACTTGTTATTTTCTTCTTCCTCAATAGTGAACTTGATGTTTGGATAAACGTTATTGATGAAATCTAAAAATCTAGCAGCATGTTCCTTTTGCTTGAAAGTAGCTAACGTATCATCTACGTAGCGTTTATAAAATATAGGTCTAAATAGCAAAGGACATTGATCTAAAAACTGCTCCTCAAGATGACACATAAAAAAATTGGCGAAGGTGGGCCCAAGAGGGCTCCCCATAGCCATACCATCAAGTTGTTAAACAACTTGCCATCAAAAATAAAATGAGTGTCAATCACTGCAAGTTCAAGTAATTTTTAAAAATCAGACTTATTAAAACCGTGATATAAGTCGTTGGGAAAAATAAAAAGTTTGTTAAAAATTATTTCAATGGTTTCTT
>NC_090732.1:65755638-65768138 GCF_036898095.1 Palaemon carinicauda
CTTGGGTTACTAGGCATATCTTTGTGGAATGGGTAAACGTAGTTTTCGGCCCTGCTGTCAAGAAGTATCTTCAGGAGAGGAATTTTCCTTTGAAGTGCTTGCTTTGTTTGGACAATGCACCCGCTCACCCCCCCGGACTCGAAGATGATATCATCGACAAATAATTTTTCATCAAGGTGTTGTATCTTCCACCGAATACCACCCCTATCCTCCAGCCCATGGACCAGCAAGTCATCTCTAATTTCAAAAAGCTGTACACCAAGCACTTATTTAAGCAGTGCTTTAATGTCACGCAAAGCACCAACTTAACTTTGCGTGAATTTTGGAGGAGCCACTTTAATATCGTGCACTGCTTAAAGATCATTGATCAGGCTTGGGAGGGAGTAACTCGTCGGACCCTGAATTCCGCTTGGAAGAAGCTTTGGCCTGATGCTGTTGATCCCAGAGATTTCGAAGGTTTTGGCCCCGAGAATGAACCTGTGCTTGCCGCCGAGGAAGACGTCGAAGAGATTGTATCCCTTGGTAAGTCCGTGGGTCTGGAGTTGGATGAAGATGACATCACCGAACTTGTCGATGAGCATCACGAAGAGCTCACCACCGAGGAACTCAAGGAGCTGCAACCCATGCAGCATAATGAGTTCCAAGCGCAGTTGAGTGAGTCGGAGGAGATTGAGGAGGTAGGCGAAATCTTAGGTACGGCGGAAATAAAACAGATGTTGGCATATCATCAACACGTTGATTTCATCGACAAGCATCACCCACAGAAACTTCAGGTTTGCTGTGTTGTTGCGCAGTTCGATGATGTTTGCTTAACGCATTTTAGAAAAATCCTCAAAAGCCGTACAAAGCAACTTTCACTCGATAGTTTCTTTAAAAAATCTTTAAAACGGTCTAGTGATCATGATGAAAAGAAAGAAAGTGAAGCAAAGAAAAGGAAGACCGAATCGGGTGAAAGTGATGAAAATTAATAATAAGAAAAGAAAAAATGTAAAAAAAAAGAATATAAAATTATAAAAATGAAAAAAAAAATAAGCCAAGTTAAGTTAAAGTTCACGTAGTAGTGTAAGTTAGTGTAAGTTATCGTACACGTTATCGTACAAAGTCACCGTTCCTACCTCCTCGCTGATCTTCCGTCTCCTCTTGCGTAGAAGTCCCTACACCTGCGCTGGCCTGTCGCTAAGGTGAAGTGTTACATTACAACCCGTTTTTTATTTATTCATTATTATTATTCTTTTTCTTTGGTTTGTAATATGTATTTATTATACAGGTATTGTATTAATGTATTGTGTAGCCATTTGTTAAGGATTTATTATGGGTTTTTAGGCTGAGGAACGAATTAAATAAATTACCATGTATTCTTATGGGAATATTTGCTCCAACATACGACCGTTTTAACATACGAAGCAGTTTCTGGAACGAATTAAGATCGTATGTAGAGGTATCACTGTATATATATATATATATATATATATATATATATATATATATATATATATATATATATATATATATATATATATATATATATATATATATATACATATATTATATATATATATATATATATATATATATATATATATATATATATATATATATATATATATATATATATATATATATATATATATATATATATATATATATATATATATATATATATATATATATATATACTATATATATATATATATATATATATATATATATATATATATATATATATATATATATATGTATATATACTATATATGTTGGTGTGGTACTGTTATTAACACACATTCGGGTTCCCATCAAATGTCTCTTCAATGTGTTGTAATATTTAGACTAGGTAGGTTACATCTTCAAGTAAGTCTAGGTAAGTTAACTTTAAAATACTATATTCCTTTAAAACAGTTATTAACATCTCCATCACAGGAGTATAGATGGTTTGGTCGGATGACCATTCCGTATGACAACTTAATAAGAACTGGCTAGAATATCAATATCACAAATATCGTATAGTCAGTTATCTCAGCATTTAAACACATAATGTAAACTAAACATTAATAGAGAAAGACACCTGCATCCGGTGAGACACAACTCTTTCTCACGGTTTGTATTTGTGTTTACTCTTCATAAAAATGTTACATTGCTAAGGTTTGGCATTCGCATCCTGGTTATGACATGACTATGGCATTTCTCACACTCGCTCCTACTTCCACATTGACTTCTTAGGTCATGTATTTAAACATGTAATTTTACATATATTACATATATATATATATATATATATATATATATATATATATTATATATATATAGTATATATATATATATATATATATATATATATATATATATATATATATATATATATATATATATATATATATATATATATTATATATATATATATATATATATATATATATATATATATATATATATATATATATATATATATATATATATATATATATATATATATATATATATATATATATAATATATATATATATATATATATACTATATATATACTATATATATATATATACTATATATATATATATATATATATATATATATATATATATATATATATGTATATATATACTATATATATATGTATATATATACTATATATATATATGTATATATATATACTATATATATATATATATATATATATATATATATATATATATATATATATACTATATATATATACCATATATATATAATATATATATACATATACTATATATATATATATACTATATATACTTATATATATACTATATATATGTATATACTATATATATATATATATATATATATATATATATATATATATATATATATATATATATATATATATATATATATATACAGTCATGTGAGAGAAGGGTAATTTACCATTTCAACAGGTGGGTTCTATGGACCATAATAATACAAAATAAAGGTATTTGAAAGAGAATACAATCAAACGAGATTTAAATATAGTAATGCAAAAATTATTTACAAAACATTACAATTAAACTTAAAGTCCATATAAAAGGAACACAAATGCCTAAAGACCAGGAATGACACAATAGGACAAATGACAACCACGTCTCGAAAAGTAATCATACTGGAATTTGAGAACACTTGAAACAAAAGCGCTATTCGTTATTAAACCCTTACAACAATATCACTTATACTTAGGTTATAGATACCTCACAATAAAGGGGACTGCTTCCCTGCTGGACCAAAGTCCTTGGTTTAGTTGCTGAGTGGGCAGAGCCAGTAAGAACAAGGAGTGTGAAACAAGGCAAACAAGTTTCTGGCAAAGGACAAAGGAAAGTGGTATACAGGGGAAAACAGTCAGGCAAAATATATACAATAATTACAATAATGTGGAAGGTGTGATACCTCCCCCTAGAGGATCAAGCCCAGCTTGATCAAAGTTAAACACCTTACATCTCCTGAGAAGGTTGAGAATGGGCCCATGACAAGGCATCAGCAAATACGTTGTCGCTGCCCTTGAGGTGCTTTATTTGAAGGTTGAAGTTTTGAAGATGTAAAGCCCATCTTAGTAAGCGCTGATTATGGGCCTTGGTGCGCTCAAGAAAGCTGAGGGGGTTGTGGTCCGTATAGACATGGATGACGGGAGCTCCTTGTAGATAACATTCAAATTTTTGTAGAGCAAGCACCAAGCTCAAAAGCTCCTTCTCTGTGGTACTGTAGAACAGCTGGTAAGGCTTGAAGCTAATGGAGGAGTATCTTTTTGGGTGGAGTACCCCATCAATTTCCTGCAGCAACATTCCTCCAGCACCTGTGTCGCAAGCATCTACTTGTAAAGAGAAGGGTTTAGAAAAATTAGGACTGTGTAAGACTGGCTCACTACTCAAAAAATTTTAAATGTACAAATGCTGCCTGACATCTCTCATCCCATTCGTACTTCTTTTTAGGGCTGGTAAGACTATGTAAAGGGGCAGCTACTGAAGCAAAATTACGGCAGAACTTCCTGTAATATGAAACCATACCTAGAAATCTTTTAAGGGATTTCCTAGTCTTAGGTTCTGGATAGTCAAGAATGGCATTAACATTTGCAGTTTTAGGCCGGACATTACCTCCACCCACAATGTGTCCCAAGTAAGTAACTGTAGCTTGACCAAAAACATATTTTTTGTAAATTTATTGTTAACTGGGCTTCTCTTAATCTATCAAAGAGCATATTCAAACGTTTCATAAGCTCTTCTCAAGAATCTTCTATCACCAATATATCATCTAGATATGCAAATACTCCCTCTAGACCCTGAATAGTGTAGTTAATTATGCGATGAAATGTGGATGGGGCATTTGTTAAACCAAAAGGCATTACTTCCTACTGGAATAACCCAAAAGGAGTTATGAGAGCCGATATAAGCTAGGCTCTAGATGTTAACTTCACCTGATAATACTCCTTGAGGAGATGTATCTTAGCTACATACTTTGCTTGGCCCACAGTCTCTATAAGGTCATCTATACGGGGTAAAGGGTAACTATCCATAACAGTAGCAGAATTTACTCTCCTGTAGTCTGTACACAGTCGCATGCTGCCATCCTCCTTTGGTACCAATAGGCATGGAGACGCCTATGGTGGCTTGCTTGGTTTTGCTAATCCGGCTCTCAGAAGATATTCCACTTCTTCTTTCATCACTAGTTTCTTGGCCGGGCTGATGCGATAAGGGTGTTGTCGTATGGGAGCAGTTCCTGGTAGAGGTTCGATGTCATGGGTGAGGACTGTACACTGACCTGGATTTTCCCCATAAAGTTCTGGGTAAGAGTAAATAAGATTTTGAAGTCCTTCTGATTGAAAAGGAGAAAGATGTTGACATGAGTTTTCAAAGTCTTTCAGAACAGCACAATTATCTACAAAACGCCACGAGTAGATGAATTCAGGTTCACTTACTTCGGGTTTCTCGTCTTTGACCTTAACATTAACATTTACAATTTTGTCTCCATAACCAGTTTCAGTATTCCTGGAATGATACCTTTTAAGCAGATTCTCATGGATAATATGAGTACTTTTCCTTCTATCTGGGGTTTCAATCACATAGGTATGGTTATTGACATTTTTAACTACTTTATATGGACCAAAGAATTTGGAGGAAAATGGGGATCCAGGGATAGGAAAATATGCTAACACAAGATCTCCTGGGTTGAACTTCCTAATTTTAGTTTTTTGATCATAACTATTTTTCATTTTAATCTGAGCTTTGCTTAAGTTTTCACTGGCTATTTTACGGTTTTTAGAAAGGGTTTCTTTAAAATTACTCAAATATTGTTGAACAGTTACAGTCTGATTAGAGTCTGGGGGCTTTAACCATTCATCTTTAATTAATGCAAGGGGTCCTCTTAATAGTCTCCCATATACCATTTCAAAAGGAGAAACACCAAGGGATTCCTGGGGGGACTCGCGTATAGCAAACAACAAAAACTTTACTCCTTCATCCCAATCAAGATTGCTCTCAAAACAAAACTTTTTATATCATACTTTGAAATGTTTGGTGCCATCGTTCAAGGATTCCCTGAGATTCCGGATGATATGCAGATGATAAGCTATGTTTTATATTTAATTCCTTAAGGATTTCTGAAAAGTTTACTTGTAAAGTTAGAACCATGATCAGTTTGGATATCCTTGGGGATCCCGTAAGTAGTAAAGAAACTTTAATTAAAAGGTGTTTAGCAATATTTTTGGCAGATATATTCTTAAGTGGAATGGCCTCTGGAAAACGAGTGCTGGGACACATAAGAGTTGATAAATATTGGTTACCACCTTTGGTCTTGGGCAAGGGACCAACACAGTCTATTACTGATTTCTCAAAGTGCTCATGTGGAACTAATATAGGCTGTAAAGGGGCTTTAGGAATTACTTGGTTAGGTTTGCCAGCTATTTGGCATACTTGACATGTCTTTATGAAATATCCTAAGTCTTTCCTCAAATCAGGCCAATAACACTTATCAAGTATTCCATAGTAAGTTTTGTATTGTCCCAAATGACCACCTGGTTCATTATGTGCAATTTCCATTATATGAGTGCGTACTGAAGAAGGAACAACAATTTGGTATTTGTCACTCCAGGTATCAAGATTTGAATAGTTAGAAGGACGGTATAAATGCATTAGGATACCATTATTATGATAAAAAGAAGGGGATTTATTCAAAGATTTTATATCAACAGCCTTATCATGCAAACAAGATAAAGATTGCTCTGACCTCTGGGCAGCTATTAGTTTATCTCTAGACATTACCTTAGCTAAGAAATCATTATCTACTTCAAAGCCATTTACCTTTTCTCCTGTTTGGGACCGAGTGACTATATGTGTTGGGGCTTGTTCAAGATCTACCTTCTCATAATTTCCTGGCTAAATCATTACCCAATAGAAATGAAACTCCTTTTACCGGCAATTCTGTATCAACCACCCCTAATTCAACTTTTCCTTTTACAAGTGGACAATCAAGGTTGACACTGGCAAAGGGAATGGATGAGATTCCAGTAGGATCCCTTACAACCACCTTCTCACCAGTTAGATTATTCTCAACATTAGGTAAAGCCTTACTATGCAACAAAGTTGAAGCAGCTCCAATGTCTCGTGATATAGTGACCTTAGACTTCTGTTCTTTCTCCCCCAAGGCTATTATACCTTCAGACTTAAAATCATCAAACACATCTGGTACATTTGCACATGCAAAACAGGTTTACTGTGGCAGGTTGAAAATTTTACGTTGGGTTTCATAAAAACATTACGGTAGTTATCAGATCCTTTACATTTAGGGTCTTTACAATTACGAATAGTATGTCCTTTCTTACAATAACTACATTTAGGATTATCAAAACCTTTGGGATTATCATCCGAAATCTGCTGGGATTTTCCTGAAACTGGTTTTACAAAAACCTCAGCTCTTTTATTAGGAATAGACTTATGTATTAAGGAATAAGTGTCAGCCAAGAAAGCAGCCTTTAGTAAATCTTTCTCCTGCCTATCTTCAATATAGAGCATTACATTAATGGGAAGTTTCCTTTTGAATTCTTCAAGAACCATTAAATTCATGTTCTTCAAGAGAAGTTAATTCAGCATACTTAAGCCATTTCTTGAAAGCTCTAAGCTTGTCAGAGGCGAATTCTAGGAAAGTCTGGATATTTTATTTACATAAGTTACGAAAAGCTTGTCTATATCCTTCCTCTGTTATGGAAAATGCATCTAAGATTGCTTTCTTAACCTGTTTATAATCCTTAGTATCATCCAGATGCCCAACAACCTTAGCAGCTTTGCCTGACAATTTAGGTTTAAGGAGCCATACCCACTGTCCAGCAGGCCAATTAAGGTGATTAGCAGTTTCCTCAAATATCCGAAGATAATCCTCTGGATCATACTCTGTGAATAAGGGAACTAACTTTATATTTTTAGTCAGGTCAAAGGGAGATAACTTTTGTTCCATTTGCCTATTCTGAAGATTGATTGAAGCACACTCTTGTTCCACCTTGATAGTTAAACTAGCTTCTAATTCTAATTTAGCTTTCTCCATTTCAAACTTTTCTCTTTCTTCCCTAGCTTTTTCTCTTTCTTCCCTAGCTTTTTCTCTTTCTTTTTCTCTTTCTTCCCTAGCTTGAAATTCTAACTTAGCTTTTTCCATTTCAAATTTTCCTCTTTCTTCCCTAGCTTTTTCTCTTTCTTCCCTAGCTTAAAATTCTAACTTAGCTTTCTCCATTTCAAATTTTTCTCTTTCTTCCCTAAGAGAAAATTCACTTCTCTTTTCAGCGGCGTGCAAAGCTAACTCTTCCTGTCTTAAAGCTAATTGAGCTTTTTCACGTTCAACTGCAGGACGTTCAAACTCTAGCTTTTGTTCAATTGTAAGGGAAGAGGTTTCTGGAACAAGATACTGCCTAGCTTCGTCACCCAAGGTTCCAATACGCATATAGTGAGCTATTAAAACTTTCCGAATGTCAAACTTACGCATACTAGAATGTACCTCAGGGTCTAAATGCCTAGGTACTTCCATTCATTCAGACTTCCTAGCATCGGTAAGGGTATGCAATTCAAGAGGAAAGATCCGCCACAAACTTTTGAGTATCAAACTTCGCTATTGTGAAAATTAAAAAGAAACTTCAAGAACAATATAAACACCTGAATTAGAGTTTTACAATTCTTAAATTGGAGCTAACATAGTTAAGCATTGACCATGCATAAACAATAAACTACGCATAAATAGTAAAGATTATACAAATATTTATACACAAAACATTTTAGATACCGGAAAATGAGAATGAATAAAGACGCACTGGAAGGATTTTACTCCCGGTTCAAACCAAAAGGAAGTCTAAAGGAAGTACCGTCGCTCAGCTAACAACCGTAACTTACTACACTGATTAGAACTGTAACTTAACACACATATGTCGAGGCATTAACAAGATTCATTACACTTTACAGAAAATGAATAACACAAGAGACTGGTATCTAAGGACCCAGGGAAAGACTACAAGCACGGGAAAGTCACGAATGATTCGAGAGAAATGAATTTTTAACAATGGTACGACAGATTAACTTTTTAACCCGCGCACCGAGTCTCGGTTATGAGAGGAGGGGGGGGGGGGACCAGTCATTTACTAAAACAGAAGTGGCCACCTTCTGTCACAAAAAAATTACGCACAATGGAAATAGATTCTTCAGCGGTTTAGCAAACACAAAGTCACCTAACATAACTCAGGCTGTTTATATCACGTAAGGTTGAATAACGAATCACCAAATACATAAACAAACAACTGATTCTTAACCCTGGAAAGGTACGCTACTCGGACACCCCTTTAAGGGTATACTCGGTTGCGCGCGACCCCGACGCAAAACAAAATTCTTGAAAAATCTGTTTTTGCAGTAACCTTTTTTTTTTTTTTTTACCAAAAAAAAAAAAATTCAATGAATGCTTAAAACTACTGTAAATATAAATACTACTCATCTGCAGAAAAACTATTTATTATAAATATTTAAAAAAATTAAGTAGAAAAAAAAGACCTTACATAAAAATTCATAAAAAAAAAATTTATACATATATACACAAATCCTTTTAGGAATTGATTCTTGAATGTTCAGGACACATCTTGATGTATTTTGGATGAAGTCGGACTCATGGAGGTGAAGATCTGAAATGAGAAAAAAAGGGTAACTTTTTTTGGCCAAAAAAATTTGTCCAAATTTCATGAATTTTTTTGGGTACCCAAATGAAATAGGAAGTGGCTATTTTTTTTAGGGAATAAACATATGTTATCCTAAAATAAAAATATGTAAAAAAATCCTCATTATTTTGTAAATTACATTTATATCAGGGGCCATATATAAAGGTCATTTTTGAGTACTTAGAAATTTCGTGAAAAAATACATATATTTAATATATAATATGATATTTATGCAGGTAAAAATATACCAAAATATCACAAATTCTATAGGGAACAGGAATATATAAAGATATGGCAACTTACGCTTCGGATATGTCCATAAAATGGCCGCCAACCACACTGACTCAGACTCCCTAATCTGCCACCTGAAATGTAGGAAGGGTATGTCAATTTCAAGGTGTTATTTACTAATCTAATTATTCTTGGATATGCATAAAAATTGTATGGTGGGTTGCTGGATGATTGTCGATTATTTTACGACTATAAAATTAGAATTATGACCCAAAAAAAATTTTTTTGAAGGGAAATAAAATCGAAAAAAAAAAAATTGTAAAACAATATATTTTAGCTAAAAAAATTTGATGAAATTCAATCAAAAAAGAAGTAAACAAAATTTTCATGTTGTAACTTACCAATAACGCTGCGTTACAGTTTGGACAGACGCTACAGTTTGGACAGAAGACACTCTGGTGCGTCAGACAAACAGGACTCTTGCACCGGAGACACGCAGTGTTTGTCTTGCGGTCGTCCCTAGGTGGGCAGCTGTGACAGCGAATCCTTTTAGGGAGTTTTATGTGGCCAACAGCAATTTGAGGTCTTGGTGGTTCCCGCTCAGGTATCTTGGAAGTATCCACCATGACTTGACGGAGTCCCTTCGACAAACTGTGTGACGTTAGATACCGATGTATTTCCTGGGGAGCACACAACTCGTAGGCGATATCTCTGAGAAACGTTCGCCTTGGCATTGTCTTGGCGAAGGGCAAGCGCGTATAGAGAATATAAGAATTTACCATTATTATATTCAATATCCCGTAAAAGAGAGTCAGAGGCCAGCGTCGTGACTTACGAATACAACTAGATGTAGATCACATCTGGTCGAATGTGTCTACACCTCCCTTGGTCGCATTATAAAACATCTGAATGTCGGTCTTCCTTTTTTCGACCTCAGACGGATCATGATGCAGGCAACTCAACAGCATCACCTTCTTAGTCCTACTAATTTGCTGACACTGTAGAGTTAGATTGTGGTTGTAATTGAACACTGCCACTGAGTCCTTTGGGGGAAGCACCTTCTCCATAAGTTCCTTAGGAATATAAGGCTTTTGGCGAATGGTGCCACACAAATGCATGTCCTTATCCAAGAGTGACAAAGCGAGCGGTAGCGTCGTGAAAAAGTTATCCGTCGTCACTGTGCGGCCACTTCTCTGAAAAGGTGCCACAAGATTAGACGTAAAATCTTCTCCAAGCGTCGATCCTCTTGGTATCTGGACAGTGTCCTTCCCCAAGTAGGCAATCGCATTACACATGTAATGGGTTCGGCATCACACGCCAATACAATCTTGATACCATACCTAGAAGAAGGGAAATAGAATTAGTAACTAATAAAGGGAAAAAGATAAAAAAAAATAAAAATAAAATACACAATATACAATTATATTACTAATCAATATAGTAATAATAATAATAATAATAATAATAATAATAATAAATATATAAGAAAATCATTTACAAATACGAAAGAGAAATTAACAGATAATTAAATCACTGATAATTATTGTAGTGAAAATTATGATAATAATAATAATAATAATTATTATTACACAATAACATTATTTACAAATACGAAAGATAAATTATCAGATAAATAAATGACCAAGTTATACATAGATAGAGATAGAATAGATGATATATTATATTTTAGATACATAAATCATATAGCAAGTTCTTTACTTCACAAAATAGATAGATATATATATATATATATATATATATATATATATATATATATATATATATATATATATATATATATATATATATATATATATATATATATATACAATTTTTTTATAAATACAAAACAATAATAACATGTGCAAATATAAAAAACAAAGAATTTTACTTAGCAGGTTTATTTGGAATGTACATCTTGAATGGACAGCGCCCCCGGAAAGGGACAAGCTGTTCATCCACAGTCAGATGTGGTCCTGGGCTATAATTGCTTCGACAATTGGTCACCACGTGATCGAAGAGTTTTCTAATGGGTGCGAGGCGATCCATTTTCACCCTCTCTGCTCTGGTGGCCGAATCATCGAAGCGAAGAACCCTCACCAACAGGGTGAAACGACGCTCGTTCATTGTACATCTGTACAAAGGATTTCCCTCTGTGAGGTTCCACATGTCCCAGGTCGGTGTATGGTTGTCCGACCGCACTGCCATCATTATTAGGATACCAATAAATGCCTTCAGTTCCCTCAGGTCAATATCCCTGAGGGCAACGTTGCCCCTATGATGGTAATGACTCCTCAATAGGGCAAGGTGTTCATTAGAACGCAAAACAACCTCGGCTAGCATGCGGTCGTTCAAAAAGAGCGAGAAAATGTCGGACACTTTGCTCGCTCCCAACGTGAGAGAAGTGGGACCCCCAGGCTCAATCCTTGGTGTGAACATATGGGGGAGGGTGGGATTTGGGTCTCTATGCCAAACAGTACCGTCGCGACCTTCAACCGATTCAGCATCTATCTGAGTGATTGCCGTCCCTCTGGCTGCCTGTAGCTCCCCCCTTCTCCTCTTTCTGCTTTTCTCCTCCACTGGCGTGAGCTGAGGTACCGTTGCTGTGGGCTGACCACGTGAAGTAGATGGCACAGGAGTTGTTATTGTGCTGGCTGGGACAACAACAGAACCAGAAGCCCCAACCCCCTCTTCCTCCCCCACATCATCGTTGGCTTCTCCATCTCCATTGCCTAAGCCGATAATTTCAGGATTAGGGGTCACCTCCTGTTCCTGCCTGACCTCCTGCTCCAACTCATCAATATCGACATATTCATCGTCAGTGACGTCATCGATCTCCAATGCATCATCCACATCGCTATCTAACTCTTCTAAGAGCTGATTTATGGCATCCAAGCCCAATGCTTCTCTCTTGCTCGCCATTTTGATAACTGCAAAGAATTAGAAAAAAATTCGATGAAAAATGGATCCCCTACCAATATATCTAAGGCAAAAAACAATGTCAAGCATGGGTAGCCAGATCGTTTAGACATACAGTACTTAAGTTTGTTGACACTATTTGCCAATTTCTTACGGTAAAATGACTTAGCAAA
>NC_090732.1:65773138-65898138 GCF_036898095.1 Palaemon carinicauda
TGTAAGTGCTCCTTATCCTCCCCTGATGATCTTTGAGTAACTGCCGTAGGGAGACTTTCCTGGACTAACTAAGTCCCACTCAAACACTTAATAAAAATAATTCTCCACACACACACACACACACACACACATATATATATATATATATATATATATATATATATATATATATATATATATATATATATATATGGGTGTGTGTGTATATATATATATATATATATATATATATATATATATATATATATATATATATATATATATATATATATATACACGATAAATTTTGTACATTTAAACGTGTTCATTAAAGTCAGGATTTTCTCAACGACCTCGGGATCAGAGCTCCAGGCGAAATCACTCAAAAGACTACAGTATCTGACCGGCCGGGTTTTGATTCCTGGTCCAGGATACCTGTATGACATTGACCATACCACTCAGCCATAAAGAAGGATAAAAGTCAATGACAATTCTTTTGTACGTATACCTGTCGAACTAAGGTTTTTTGCTCTTAGAATTGAAATCAACCCATCTTCACCATCGTAGCTAATTGGCAGGTTTGTGTCTTGGCATTGGATTTATGATAAATTTTGCACATTTAAGTGTTTTTCATATTTCAAATAAACCATATATATTAATACATTAAAATCTGGATTCTCTTAACGACCTCGGGATCAGAGCCCCAGGTGAAATCACTCAAAGACTATAGTATCTGACCGGCCGGGTTTCGAACCTTGGTCCAGGATACCTGTACGACATAGACCATAACACTCAGCCACGAAGAAAGATAAAAGTTAATGATATTCTGTACATATACCTGTGGAATTCAGTTTTTTTTTTTTTTTTTTTGCACTTAGAATTGAAATCGACTCGTCTTCACCATCGTAGCTAATTGGTAGGTTTGTGACTTGGCATTCGATTAATGATAAATTTTGCACATGTAAACGTGTTTTTCATATTTCAAATAAGCCACATATATTAATACATTAAAGTCTGGATTCTCTCAACGACCTCGGGATCAGAGCCCCAGGCGAAATCACTCTCAGACTATAGTATCTGACTGGCCAGTTTTCAGACCCTGGTCCAGGATACCTGTATGACGTTGACCATACCACTCAGCCACGTTGAAAAATAAAAGTCAATGACAATTCTTCTGTCCATATACCTGTCGAATTCATGTTTTTTGTACTTAGAATTGAAATTAACCCATCTTCACCATCGTAGCTAATTGGTAAGTTTGTGACCTGGCATTTGATTAATGATAAATTTTGCAAATTTAAATACGTTTTTCCTATTTTAAATAAGCCATATATATTAATACAAAGTCTGGATTCTCTTAACGACCTCGGGATCAGAGCCCCAGGCAAAATCACTCAATGACTATAGTATCTGACCTGCCGGGTTTCAAACCCTGGTCCAATTCTTCTGTACATATACCTGTCAAATTCAGGTTTTTTGTACTTGGAATTGAAATCAACACATCTTCACCATCATAGCTAATTGGTAGGTTTGTGACTTGGCTTTCAATTAATGATAAATTTTGCACATTTAAAAGTGTTTTCATATTTCAAATAAACCATATATATTAATATATTAAAGTCTGGATTCGTATCATAAGCTAAGATGGCGAACTGATGCTAAAGTGATGTGGAATGTACTAATGTACAATGCGGCCAGAAGGCAGCGTTACCTGCTCTCCGTGTCCGCAAGTAGTTAGTTATATAAACAAACCAAACGTTGTTACTCGAAACTGAATTATGCTGGTTTTTAAAGTACATTATGGGAGCCCGTTTGTAACGGTGAATTGTAACTCGATATCGTTGTAACCCGAGGACCTCCCTGAGAAGAAAAGCTAACCAATCTAGAAGGTAAGCTAACTTAAAATGCAATAAACACTCATCGCAAGCTGGAAAGAAGATAAGTCTTTGAAATATCTGCTACGGAGAAACTGCTGAATAGGAAACTTGTTAGTGTGCTACTTACCATTAACTACTAGATTGTTTCTTTACTTTATTTGGTGATGTATCTCTTGAGAGCAAAGAAAATGGGGAAATTTTTTATAAATTTCTCGGAGTAAACATTGATAAGCCAAGCTTCGGGAGAAGAAGCAATATGAAAATCATGGAGGTTCATAGAAATAATAAGAATTTTTGTTTTTGTTATTCTTTTCCAAAGTGGTAGCTTTATATCCCAATTATCTTTAGATATTTTTGTTCATTTTGTGTTTGAGGTGGGATTATACTGTGATTTTTAATCAACTTTTCTGATTGTACTGTGATCTTTAGTTAACTTTTCTGATTGTACTGTGATTTTTAGTTAACTTTTCTGATTGTACAGTGATTTTTAGTTAACTTTTCTGTTATTCTTATAACTTGTCCCTATCTCCCCACAATAATAAAGAAGTGTCTGGCTATAATATATACATATATTTCTTTTCAGTCACGCTCGACTCTCACCATTCTACTATGATGTAGTGAATTTACTATTTGCAATGATAGAGTTCAGCACTTAACATACATATTTTAAATTTATTCTCTTAAGCTGTTTATATGATGCTTTAATTGTTTAAATTTGATATTTAGTACAGCAAAAATGTACCATTTATTAGGATTAATAATTGTGATAAAAGAAATTTTCACCCAAATATCAAAAAATTCCTGAGTTAATTTTTCCAATATTTTCCTTGAAAGTAATCTGCATTAAGAGGGACATTTCGTACTTTAACTGAAAGTTTTTTGGATTCGTTTTTATTTATATATTGATGACCGTGAAATGGTGTATATCAGAATTATCAGGTATACATAGTAGCAGCCATTTAAATTGATTTTGAGAAATGTGGTTATATTTGTTATTAAATGGAAGCTAATCTGTTGATAACATTTCATAATTTGTGAGTCACATTATACAAGTAATTAACCATTGCTTTTTATTATTTTACAGTGGATGTTCACTGCAGTTGTTCTCGTTGGTTGTATGGCTGTCCAATAAAATAATCCAAAGTCTAGTCACAAAGAACACACCACAAACACCCAGCAGAAATTACCCAACTCATCTTCACTCAAGCAGTAATCGGAGCAGCAGATAATAAACTATTGTTTTCAATATGCTAAAAGAGTGATTACTAACATTTATTTTCTCAATGATAATATGCTGTGAAATAAGGTTACAATTCCATATGGTAATGGAAGGGATGCTTGCATGGGAAGTAAATTGTCTGGGATGTGATGATTGCTTTTGATATTGTCTTAATTCTGTCGGTAGGAATTTTGTTTCTTCACACGAGTAGAATTTTTTTTTCTTCTGAGTGATTCTTTCTGTCACTAGCTATTTTTTATAAGATTATATAGATATATAAAAAGAAGCACCAGTCTCTAGTTTCAGGAATTTTGATAATAGCTGTTATTGCTTTAACAATTAATAAGTGTTCAATTTGAGGTTTTGATTTCTAGTTTGCTTTTTTTTACATTTATTTTTCATATACTGATCTCCAGACGGAAAGATATTTTTCATTTTCATATATTTTATTTGTTAATGCATACTAACAGGTAATATGCACATTTATGTAATGTATCGTGATTTTCTGAGTAATGATTTAATTAGTAAATTCAATTCCTTTAAATGAATAACTATAGTTTTTTCCAAGTGCTGTGAAAAGTTTAGGAATTTTATATTCAACATTTCATCATTGATTGTATGAATGTTGATTTTTTTTCAGCCTGGCTATAGAGTTTACCAGAACCAAGATTTCATTATATAAAGGCAGAGTTCAGTCTTGCAAAACTAGAAGACTTGTGCGTGTGTGAAGTGTTTGTGATTACTTGTATGCCACTGCTTTCATGGTCTGATTTTTTGGTATCTGGTGAAAGAATTATATTTTTGAGATATATTTTAAAAGATACAGTACAGTTCATGTAGCCCCAATAACCAAACGTTTTGTAGGGGTCAAATGCCTTTTGATAGATGCCAAGGAATTTTGTAAGAATAGCTATTTGTTTAAGAATAGTTGTAGATTTTAAGAAAAAAAAATGTTTTACTCTTGAATAAGGTTTTATTTTGATTTTTGTGGTTTTTGCAATATATTTGTATCGCATTTTAGAACACTGTTTGCAGAACTTTTTTTCAAGTTTAGGATCAATAGAATTTTATAGTTGTTCCAATATCAAATACAAACCCTTTCTCTATTAGGGATTATACTTTCGGCGAAGATGGAAGATTAGCCATAAGACTTTTAGCGAGGTAACTACCCCACCACTAGTTAGCATGGGGTAGGGGGTTAGCCGGCTACGCCGCTCATACACCTGTGGTGTTTCGTCACTTTACTTTTGACTCTTTGAGAGTAGATGTTCGTCTCTCCGCTCAACTCTTTTAACTGGACTTTGACTAATATTCTTGAGTTCTTGTATATATCTTATATACTTGTGTTTATATACATATTTAATTTAAAAATTTGTGGTTTATATATTATGTTATATATATATATATATATATATATATATATATATATATATATATATATATATATATATATATATATATATACACACACACATATATACTGTATATATATATATATATATATATATATATATATATATATATATATATATATATATATATATATATATATAAACATACTATATGAACATTCATCATTATGGTGTGAGTGCTGCTATTTTGGTGACCGCATAGTTCGGAGAAACACTCTCGCAATCTTTTCCCCTTTGATGCCGGACAGCCCGTAGGCTGGTGGCCTTCCCTGCTTCTCTGAGTGTAGCGACCCAGCCTCCACTGCAGGGGAGTCATCCTCATGTGGATACTCCTTGTCCGTTTGGATGTAGATGCCACTAACTCCCCGAGTTCGTCGTAGGGAAGGCCGCTCGCTCCCACTGAGTTCGTCGAAGGGAAGGCCGCTCGCTCCCACTGAGTTCGTCGAAGGGAAGGCCACTTGAAGCCTACCCAGAGCTTGTCTTCGGTCTTGCTGCTCTTTGCAGACGACACAGCACTCCCTCGTTCTATGATGGCATAGGGAATACATAGTCTAAAGCATGTTCCTGTGTCTCTCAAGAACACTTTTCATCTCCGCGGTTAGGTTGTTCTTCGAGTGGTTTTTCTTCAGCTAATTAATTTTTTATATTGATTTAATCAAACTTTTTAACAGGACTAACACTGCCACACTCCTTTGTTCTGCAATGGCAGCCAGTGGAGGGAGTGCATAGTCTAAAGAATGATCCTGTACCTGTCAGAGACACTTTTCCTGTCTGCGGGTTAGGTTGTTCTCCTAAGTGGAGTTTTTTCTTTTCCTTCTTTATTTTTTTCCTTAGCTTTTATGCCGCCACACTACTTCGTTCAGCTAAGTCAGTCGACGTAAGGAGTGCGAAGTCAGATGTTCCTGTTCCTGTAGAAGTTGCTGCTCCTACCCCATCACCACTTTCTTCACCTACCTAGTTCCTGATCATCACACTGACTACCTCTCCAGTACGCGGGTTCGGTCCTCTCTGGAGTAGTCTTCACCACATGAGTTTTAGAAGCAGTTATGGACTCCTCCATTCCTTTTCCTAATCCTTCGGAGTGTGGCCTGTCAGATCATGATGAATTGATCACTTCTCCTGGCAGCTGACACGTTGAGCAGAAGACCTGCCTTGCCCTGAAATCTTATCTCTCCCAGAAGACTAGTCTTGCCCAGAAAACTTGTCTTGCTCGGCAGACTCATCACAGCTAGCTGACTTTTCTCGCCCAGCAGACTCATCACGGCTAGCTGACTTGTCTGGCCCAGGAGACTCATTACACCCAGCTGACTTGTCTTGCCCAGGAGACTCATTACACCCAGCTGACTCGTCTCGCTGTGTGAATTCGTCTCGTCTAGCGGATGCGCCTCACCCAGTCCTGCTGCAACCAAGCCGGCAGCTCACGATCGCCCGACAGCTTGTGATTGGCCGTAGTCGCCCGTCAGCTCGCCATTACCCGCAATCACTCGTTGATTCTCGATCGTCTGTCAACTCGCTATCTCCCATGATCACCCTCAGCTTTCCATCTCCCACGATCACCCTCAGCTTACCCATCAGCCTGAGATTGCCCATCAGCCCGCGATCGCCCATCAGCTAACAATCTTCTGTCAGCTTGTCGTCGCCTATCAGCTTGCTATCGCCGGTACGCTCGTGATCGCTCGTCAGCTCGTGATTGCTTGTCAGCTTAATTCCAGGTTCCTGGTGTTCCAGCAACGTCTTTCAGCACCTGACATTTTCCTCTATGTTCGCCAGCACTTCAGGACCTATAACGAGGAAACACAGACCAGTTCGTGTCCAGTTTCTGCTCATTTCCAGTCTTTTTCTGCTTCTGTAGGCAGCTTGTCACAACCAATTGTAGTGACCTCTATTCACTGTCGCAGCACTGCCCAGCTCGCTAGTTTTCCTTCCGAGGTAAAGTAGCCCTCTGCCTTTGATGAACAGCTCTTCCTGCTTGCACAGAGTACTCAAGCGCTATGGCTTCTACGATCGCTTCGAGTCCCCTTGCAAGTCTCCTCATATAGATGACACAGTACTTCATCCTTCAGTCTCTACAAGTTGCACGACTTTGGTGGTGCTTCCCATGACATGTGGTTGAGGGAGTTTAGCACACACTCCCCTCTTGGAACCTAACCCAGCACTCACCATCAATAGGAGGGATTAAGAACAAGTATCAACCTTGGTTCTTAATTCCTCTCTCGCCACTTTGAACTTGCTGTTTCACACAAGTACAGTGGTTTTGGTATCCCGATGTATTCATCTTCTTTTGAGCTTCGATTCTCGGCATGCCTCAAGTGGCAGGCACTTGTTTGAAGGGCCCGCATGCGGTTGGCAATCTTCTTCATCAGCTCTCCAGTTCTCGTCAGCATTCATGAACGTTTTCATCACACCATGACCAGTACTATTATTACTTCAACTACTACTAGTGGGCTGACATGGTGTGTGCTTTTGGAACGAGGTTGCCTCCCCTGCTCCCTGCCTCTTCCTTTTGGTCACTTTTTGGTATATGGTTACCTTACAAGTCGATATCTTCATTAAATGATAAAATCTTCATTAGTTGCGCATGCACTCGCACATATATGCTGCGACGAGGTAGGAATAACATAATTTTACACAGTGGTTGTAGGAAGACAGTTCTACGCAGTTGTTGTCTCAATAGGAATTTTCCAACCTCTCACTGCTGCCGCTTTTCTCCTATGATTCAGAACGAATCTTCAACATAATCCTTTGAGATTATTTGCTTCTGCTTCTCTCCACAAGTTGAGAACTTGTTGGATCTCTTTCATAGTTTCGGGTTCCGATTCCTCGGATCTTCTCCCCCCTGTCACACGTGCATCAGGAGACATAACCCTGCGAGGTTATTTCTTATCATCCCCTTTGTTCTAGGGCAGGGGTGGCCGACCTTTTGTTTCCCATGCACCAATTTTTTTCACTTCTAATTCAGATGTGCCACATCCTTTAGGTATGGCAATATTATTTGTCGGTTATATATATAATTTTATATATATTATATGTATATATATATATATATATATATATATATATATATATATATATATATATATATTATATATATATATATGATAGTGTGGACAGATGTAGCAGTTGTAATGGAAAGGGTTTAACATAAATACAAAGTAAACTGTATTGACACTTTGAATTTGCATTAATAATATTCATTAGTTATTTCTGAAAGTACTATTAAAAATATATGAACATAATTAGCAGTTTTAAAGAAAGTAATTTCACATGCAGGAAAAATAAACATAACTAGGTTTAATGAGACTTTTGACTTTGCTTTGCTTTCACCAAATCTGTAATATTAGGAGTTTAATTATTAACTGAGAGCAAGACAGTTCAAATTTGAATCAGATGGTCGCGACCTCAGTTTGTTCTTGATAATTTTCATGGATGAAAAAGCTTGCTGGCATCTGAATATTATTCCAAAGTGACAGGCATAACTTTGGGCAAATTTTCTCAGTTCTGAAAAATGTTCACCTGGTAATGATCACCAAAAATTAAGCCTTTCAGATGCACTTGGGAGTGAGGGAAGTTCATTAAATTTACACTTCAGTACTGAATTTGCTCCTAGATCAATAAGTTCCATCTGTATATAACTAGGCATCTTCAGAATGTTATTTTCAGTAAGTGAAAAAGGATTTATAAATGCAAGCATGCAATCTTCTTCAGCAAAATCACTAAAACGACTATCAAAGACATCTTGCAGTAATATGATTTTTTCAATGTATTCTGTAAAGATGGTATTATCTTCAGCCCATTCACTTTGTTCCTTTAAATGTGGAAATAGGCTCAACTCCTTGTTTTCTAGCTGAGAGATAAACAGTTTTAACTTCATTTTGAATGCACTGATATCATTTACTAAACTAGGAAACTATCTTTGCCCTGCAGTTTTGAATTTAGGTCATTGAGATGACTGGTAATGTCAACTAAAACTGCTAAATCAAACATCCACTTTTCATCACACAGCAGATTCGTCCAAGGCTAATGAAAAGAAAGAGCATGCATGGACACAGTCCTTCAGTTGCTCAGATACATTACGAGAAAGTTCCTCAATGCATTTTGTAATTAAAGAGCTATTTCGTTTACCTTTCTTTCAATATTTTTATAACCAACACATTTTGCAAATTTTTGGAGACAGGGTTTAACAATATCTTCACCATCAGAGAAAAGCTTATGTTTTTTAGCCAACACAAAAGCATTTTCATAGGATGCTTCGAGCATTGCCAGACTTTCACAACCTCTCTTAACAAGGAGATTTAACCTCTTTTTCATATCGTCTTTTTTCTTGACCACATATTCTTTCCGTAACGTAGAGCCAGGCACTACTGTTTTTCTTCTATTTCAACTTGGTGTTTATTATAGTGCCTGCTAAAATCATGTCTTCTGTTATCTGTGAGAGTGCTTTCACAAACAATACGCATTGGTTTTCCTGAAGGACTCGCAATGGATAAGAATTCATTTTCCCATAGTTCATAAAACTAACGTTTGCTATCACTTTCTGCTTTTCTTTTGCTCATGTTCTTTTTCCCTGTGATGGGCAAACCACCTACTCCAAAAAAAGGTTAAACTTATTGAATGTTCAAAAAGAGATGATTTCTTCATAAATCATTGAATCGAAAACAAATAATTTCATTGAGAGAGAGCGAGGTGGGGGGGGGGATCTTCATGAAAATATGATGATTATTATTATTATCGCCACAAACTGCGCAGAAAAGGCTCATATACAATACATAAAAAAATAGACATGATAATATACAAATGATGGTGCCTAAAGTGCTTGAAAATATATGGTTCATCAGATAAAACAATATTTCTAAGTTTCGAAAATACAAAAGTTCAGTTATTCACATACCCTGAATTATGAGTCCATCGTGATAACACTCCAAGCGTCAACTCTAAATTGGCTCGTAAACTTTTGTATTTTGCCACATGGCAATCAGTGCTATTGCTTGACGATTCAACGCCAGACAACTATAATGCGTGTGCATATATTATTATTATTATTATTATTATTACCATCCAAGCTACAACCCTAGTTGGAAAAGCAAGATGCTATAAGCCCAAGGGCCCCAACAGGGAAAAATAGCCCAGTGAGGAAAGGAAATAAGGAAATAAATAAATGAAAACAAATTAACAATAAATCATTCCAAAAAAGGCAACAACGCCAAAACAGATATGTCATATATAAACTATTAAAAACGTCAAAAACAAATATGTCATATATAAACTAAAAAGACTCATATCCGCCTGGTCAACAAAAAAACATTTGCTCCAACTTTGAACTTTTGAAGTTCTACTGATTCAACTACCCGATTAGGAAGATCATTCCACAACTTGGTAACAGCTGGAATAAAACTTCTGGAGTACTGCGTAGTATTGAGCCTCAGGATGGAGAAGGCCTGGCTATTAGAATTAACTGCTTGCCTAGTATTATGAACAGGATAGAATTGTCCTGGGAGATCTAAATGTAAACGATGGTCAGAGTTATGAAAAATCTTATGCAACATGCATAATGAACTAATTGAACGACGGTGCCAGAGATTAATATCTAGATCAGGAATAAGAAATTTAATAGCTGTAAGTTTCTGTCCAACAAATTAAGATGAGAATCAGCAGCTGCAGACCCGACAGGAGAACAATACTCAAAACAAGGTAGAATAAAAGAATTAAAACACTTCTTCAGAATAGATTGATCACCGAATATCTTAAAAGACTTTCTCAATAAGCCAATTTTTTGTGCAATTGAAGAAGACACAGACCGTATATGTTTCTCAAAAGTAAATTTGCTGTCGAGAATCACACCTAAAATTTTGAAAGAGTCATACAAATTTAAAGAAACATTATCAATACTGAGATCCGGATGTTGAGGAGCCACCGTCCTTGACCTACTTACAATCATACTTTGAGTTTTGTTAGGATTCAACTTCATACCCCATAATTTGCACCATGCACTAATTTTAGCTAAATCTCTATTAAGGGATTCACCAACCCCAGATCTATATTCAGGGGATGGAATTGATGCAAAGAGAGTAGCATCATCTGCATATGCAACAAGCTTATTTTCTAGGCCAAACCACATGTCATGTGTATTTAGTATGAAAAGTAATGGGCCAAGAACACTACCCTGTGGAACACCGGATATCACATTCCTATACTCACTATGGTGCCCATCAACAACAACTCTTTGAGATCTACTACTTAAAAAATCAATAATGATGCTAAGAAACGACCCACCCACTCCCAACTGTTTCAGTTTGAAAACAAGGGCCTCTTGATTAACACGGTCAAAGGCAGCACTAAAATCAAGGCCAATCATACGCACTTCCTGACCACAATCAAGGGACTTCTGTACAGCATTGGAGATTGTAAGAAGGGCATCACATGCTCCAAGGCCTTTACGAAAACCAAATTGCAAACTAGGGAGTAGATGATTACCTTCAGCAAACCTATTAAGACGTTTTGCCAGAAGACGTTCAAAAACTTTAGATAATATGGGAGTTATGAAAATTGGGCGGTAATCAGTGGGACTTGAGCTACCACAAACACATTTACATAGAGGAGTACAGTAACATTACCAATTCTCCAACAAGTGCTAAAAGCTCCTCTTCTTGCTAACTTGCGCAAAATAACAGATAACTTTGGAGCTAAGAAATCTGCTGTCTTTATAAAAAACAAAGGAAAAATACCATTTGGGTCTACACCACCATAAGCATCAAGGTCCATCAACAGAGCTTTAATCTCACAAGATCGAAAAGCTAAACTAGTTAGTTTAGCCTCAGGAAAACAGGAATGAGTAAGTTCAAGTTTTTCATTACTCTGTTTACTGTCAAAAACATCAGCCAAAAGGGTTGCCTTTTCCTTTGGACAGTGAGTGACTGAGCCATCAGGTTTAAGTAAAGGAGGAACTGTTGCATCTACACCAAAGAGTCACGGTTATTAACTGCAGTATATTTGAAATATACATTTTTAAGCAACAATTGAATGCTGTTTGAGTGTTCACGCATCATTATAGGGTAATTCACTCCAGGTATATAATGATGACGCATTATTGTTTAAAGAAGATGACTAATAGATGCACACGGAACAATAAAATCAAATGAAAATTATTTCTGTTTTAGATTAGAACAAATCTCTGTAAAACTCACTTCTAACTATAAGTTACTTAAATTCTCACTGTATTTTTTTTTTCTGAAAATCAGTATTATCATTATTATTATTTTTTCTTTTTTATGAGCAGGCATGTTTTTTTTCTTTTATTATCCCTGGGGTTTAGTGCACCACTCGTAATCCGTGCAATGCACCACTGTTGGCGCATGCGCCATAGGTGCCACCCTGTTCTAGGGGATTGAATCCAGCTCATGCTTACGTTTACGGATTATAGTAACTTAGATTCAAGGAATCCTCCCCTCTTGCTCTGTCTCCATCAGCCCACGCTCCCTCGGGACTTGTACAAGCAACCTTTACCCTCCATCTGCAGGATTCTCCTCCGGAGAGGCTTATATAATATAACTAACCTTTAGCTTGACCACGGTCTTGTTTGTCAGGTTTCTGACAACACTCTCCCTCAGCTTGAGTTCGCCCAGCCAGCAATAGGAATTTGAAGTCCAAAGTATATGCCGATGTCTTCTCTAGGGATAACACCTTTCTCGATTCAAGTTAGATTTGCCCCGTAATGGCTGCAATCCCCTCCTACGAGCTTGGAGTACTCATTTCTTTTTCGAAAGGGTCAGAGAATCTGCAGCTCAGCTACGAAGAGCATGCCCATCTTATCCCACCCCCCTGTTGAGGTGCGATGGAGGTTTTCTCTATAATATATGCGAGTCCGAACATGCGTTCGGACATCCGGACTCAGGCATCACATCATCTTCGCAGGACTACGTGTACCATCAAAGTATTGCCGAGTTTCTAAAATCCATTCTTTCCTTTAGAAGTCTCCAGTATTTGTCCTCTCCTCCTGGAACAAGTTTGTTCATCAAACTCTGTTTGACAAGGAGACGGCATATACGGTCAAACAAGCAGTTAGTCCACAGGACATCCATCATCAAGGAAGGATCTAGGATCATACAAGCATATCAGTTCCAGGTGCAGTGCTTCGGTTGCGACATCACCCTAGGTTTTCACAAAAGTTTTTACCCTAGTGTCAACATGGGCCTACAGGATCGGCATCGTTCTTCGAAGACTTCGAGACTACTGGCTGGTCCAAACAGACTTGGTGTCTTCCTTTCATCATCACCAAGACAACTCCTTAAGTTTACCGCTATCTGATGAAAGAAGTAAATCTCGAAAGATATCCCTGGTTCCCTATCAGAGATGGGCGTTCATAGGCTTGATCATCGTCGTCAGCCTACAGAAGTTCCTCAAGACAACGGAGTCTAAAGGCAGAAGAAGGTGGCAAGTCTACTCCTTTAGTTAGACGCATTCTCTTCCAGCAGTAGTTACGTTTCATAGGTCACCATTTCACTGGTTCGTCTAGCCCGCATCAGATTCCTTCGAATTCAACTTCTTCAGGGGCAGCTAGATCCTAAGTAGTTAAGGATAAGGGATGTCCAGTTTCTCTGGTCTCTATGGGACCCGGGCAGAAGACCTGAGAAGATGGGTGACAGACAAGAATCTCCTCCGAGGGGTCGATCTCTTCGTCCCTTCCCCGGATTTGATCTTTAGATGCATCAAAAGAAAGGGGGGGAGGGAGGCATGCTGTACCACACAGTCTCTGGGCTCTGGTCAGAATCCGAATGGTATCGTCATATAAATTATCTTAGAGAGGAGGGCAGCCTTCCTAGCCCTACAGCAGTTACTTCAGTTCCTGGCGGGTCACTCGGTGGTATTGGCAAGCAACACCACCATGATAGTGGCTTACGTAAAACAAACAGGGCTGTATCTTTTTCGCAGCGCCTTTATCATTTAGCATGGGTATGCTAATATGGGCAGAAGACAATTCGTTTTCCCTATCAGCTCGATTCATTCCAGACAGTAGGAATGTGCTCAGGATCATCTGAGCAGAGCTACTCAGATAGTGGCCTCTGAGCCATCTTGGAATCATCCAGT
The DNA here is from genome assembly GCF_036898095.1 of Palaemon carinicauda. Taxonomy (NCBI): domain Eukaryota; kingdom Metazoa; phylum Arthropoda; class Malacostraca; order Decapoda; family Palaemonidae; genus Palaemon; species Palaemon carinicauda. Next base: position 65,786,707 of record NC_090732.1, read on the forward strand.
AGCCAACAAAGTCCAGACTTTGAGGGGTGCTTGACAGAGGATCTCTTCGCGACGTCCTGGAACAACGGGCTCCCGCTGTACTGTACACCGGTCCCGGATCCCCAGGCTCTACGGCAGGATGAATTTCAGCAACAGTGGATTTAACATCGGCCTTTTTGTTATTCCTCCGGTGCTGCTTGATGAGAATGGGGCTTAATGAGGCAAGATCATCTGTAACCTAGTGATGACCCTCATAGATCCACTTGGCATCTGCAGGATGGTTCCCGTACCTTCCTCAGCTGCTGACAGAAGTCTCGAAAAAACTCCAACCGACACGATCTACTCAGACAGCTATATATGAACATCTTCGACAGAGCCATAGGTCCCCACGTCTTCACGCTTAGACTCTTTCCAACATCTCCTTACAGGAAGAAGCTTTTCACAGCAAGTTGCGAAGAGGATGTTTCGTATACCTCTGGAATTCTCCAGTTGACAGCTAACAGGCTAGTGGACTACCTTGCTGATTAGTATCGTGGATGGGGTATCTTGCCCTCCCATTCCCACTTCCAGCATTGCAGAGTTTTCTTGGATACCTTTGAGGGGAAAACTCCCCTCGGTTAGTGGCTACTGCTCAGCCTTGAACCTTGCCTTCAGGCTGAAAGGAGTTAATTTTTCCTCCATGGAGCATGGTTTTGCGTCCTTTGGCCCCTGAAAGGTTCCCCCTACAACCCAGGATGCCAAGCAGCAGATCTTCACCTGACTTTGAAGAAGGGTTTCCCACTCATTTTAGCTTTGGGAAAGGGAGTCGGCAAATTCTATGGCCCGCCTAAGACATCTCATTCACGGCGATGGGGAAGGTAAAACTCGACTTCGCTCCAGGCAGCATCGGATCCCAGATTTGAACCCTTCAAATTGGGAGTCCTTCGAAATATGACCAATGATCCAGATCAACAGCTGCTATGCCATGGGTGGGGAGCTTGACGTGCTACCTCAGGAGAACTGCAAGAGCTCGCCCTCGAGTGTCAACACACTTCGTCAGCTCGGGAAAGGTCAAGAGAAGCATCACCAAAAACACGTTCTCGGCTTGGATTCCCAAGATCATAGACCAGGCATTGAATCATGATCCTTCTACTTAGCAGAGGAGACCTAAAGCTCATAACTTTAGGGGATGAGTACGTCCCTAGCGTTTAAGAAGAACTACTCAGGCCTTACAAGTGAGCGTGTGAATGATAGCGTCAAACGTCCTTCACCACCCATATCCTGCACGACGTAACCCACAGGAACATGAAGATGTTCTCCATTGTCCCTTTGGTGGCTAAACAAAAAATGGTTTAAACACCTCAGGCTCCTTGATGTACAAGTAACAGATGGTGGAGGGCAGAGTTTAACCAGGGTTAAGTCTGGATGAATGATAAAGAATGACTGGCTATATCTTTCTTTCATCTTCCCCTCTTTCGGGGGACAGCACCTACAGTACTCTGCAAAGGTGGCCTCCGTTGTGTGCAGGTAAAATTATTTCCCTTTTTTAACCTGGTATAGAGATATATACCATATTTCCCTGTGGCATAGGGAAATCTTAACACTTAGATAAAGTTGTATAGGGGAGTTTAACAACTCTCAAACACCCCAGTAATGACATACAAACACTCACACTCGCACTCACCAGACATAGAATGTAAGCCTACAATTATCATACATATGTAATAAAATTTATTTTGAATGCACTTGCTTTTATAACTGAAAGTAATGAGATTTTTGTTTTGGTGGTCAGCTGTTGACTTGCCAACGTCATATACATGCCAACTAATGGTATCCAAGCAGTAGTTTATGTATTATTTATTTATTTTCTCACATTATTTTGACATTTTGTAATAAAGTAATATTTTAGGAATGACTTTGTTGCATGTATTCCAAAGTAATAAATAGTTGTTGCTGAACAGATACTTGAAAAAAATCTCACTGCAAGTTGAGTGCAGTGTTACCAAGTTATCTTTAAACTAACAAGACGTAGAGTCACACAAACAGAAAAAAATATTTCAACTTGTGAAATTTCTAGAGAATTCTTTATTTGATCAATAATTAATTTTGTATGAAAATTTATATATGAATTTGGGAAATATTACTGAAATTTTACTTCACCGAAATTTGATCTGGAGCATATAGCATTACTGCTTTCATATAAACAAACACTTGAAAACGTTGATATAATGGTAGCAACTACGACTGGTTTAGTGGTTTTAGACATGAATATGTAATAAAACTGAGTTAACAGATGTACAGCTAATTAATATTTGTCTATCACATTTCATAATACAGGTAGGCCTACACCCAAAATATGAAAACTTAATGTGCCAGCTGATAAATCACACTGTAGAATCGCTGACTAGGAATTGCTGCTACATGATAGGTTGTAAATTCCTCACTTTCTATTTTTCAAAAAATTCCTTAGCCAAATATATTGTACGTCTGTGGGATTGGGTAATGTTTATTATTATTATTGTTATTATTATTATTATTATTTTTATTATTATTATTATTATTATTTGCCAAGCTACAACCCTAGCTGGAAAAGCAGAATGCTGTAATTCCAAGGGCCCCAACAAGGGAAATATCTCAGTGAGGAAAGGAAATAAACAAAAAGAGAAGTTTAAGAACAATATCAACATTAAAATAAATCTTTCATTTATAAATTATAAAAACTTCAAAATAACAAAAGGAAGAGAAACAAGATAGAATAGTGTGCCCGAGTGTTCCCTCAAGCAAGAGAACTCTACCCCAAGACACAGTGGAAGACCATGGTACAAAGGCTATGGTTGATACAAAGATTCCTACATTTCTGAGAATTCTTAACTAGACAAGTCACACTGCTAGTACTGTATCACACAATACCACAGATCGCTCAGGCTGCTAACCATGCTTAGCACGGAATTTAGCAAGGTGTCAGGATTTCTCCTTGTTACATGCGGAGCATGTACAGGAAAACCCTGGGTCAAATAATAGCCATTTGATTTGTCATCGCTAATGAATAGGGAAAGGGTTTGTATTTAGTGTAGGGACAAACTACAAATTTGAAATAATTTTTATTTTTCCCAACGATACGAATCTTGAGCTATTTCTGAAAATTAGCCAGCCATCACCTGTACCCCGTTACGTCCTGACTGCAATAAAAAGAGACAAGACAACATTGGTGTGGGTGTGTGAGAAGGGTAGCCGGCTAATCTCCCCCCCTTTCCCCGCTAACTAGTGGTGGGGTAGTTACACCTCGCTAAAAGTCTTATGGCTAGTTTCAGCTTTGCTGAAAGTATATTTCCTAATAAATAGCTCAAGGTTTGTATCATAAGAAAAAATACAAATTACTCTCAAATTTGTCATATTTGTCCATGTTTATTACTTAGTTAACTTGGTATTTTATAATCAATATATTTTTCTTTTATTAGGATTCTAAGATATAGAGAAATCATTAACAAGGTTGTCATACAGTGTTCTTGTTTTTTTTTTTCTTGTTTTTTTTGGCAAGGGATAAATGAGTTAGTTGGTGAGAATCATACTGATTACAGTATGAAAATTTTGTGGCTCAACGTTGCTCTTAGTGCAGTAGTTTATTATGGCCGATTTTCTTTGTAATAGTCAGTTTTGATATAATAGTCTACTCGTTTCTTGACTGGAACTAGCATACAAATGAAGTCGTGTATGTATGCTATGTTAGGAAATAAGATATTACATTAGGATAGAATAGACAAGCCTCATAGTTATGAATCTTTCTAAGACGATACATTGCAGATATTTAACAACTTTGTGTGTTTTATGAGATTTTATTTTGTTTAACAGCACCAGTTTGGATAGACAGTACAGTAAATTCCATTTTATAATTCAATTAAATACTTTACCTTGGAATGGAGTTCCTGTTAGTATTGCACTATTGTATATGAAAGTCTTCGTAATTCTGCAGATATGATGAGACAAACTAAAGTTATATGTAGGAATGTAGCCTACAAGGATTTTCTTCTAGATATCTCCCTCTATTCTGTGTCTTTCTTAGAAGATTGTCAAGGGTTGTATGCTTTATAGCACTAACCTTTTATCTAGTCTTAGATAGAGGGATATAATTTCTATATCATTACTTTGGATGATAATTAATTCTACGGGCTTAAAGTAACCTCTGTACTATTTTAGAATTAATATTTTTATACAATTCAGTTGAGGCACTATTCAAGTATTATGAAATTCTGCACAGAAGTACATAAAATTGTTTTGGTACCAGCATATACTATGATTAATGAACCGCTGATGAACATGAACAATATTTTTTCTCCTATTGAAATCCTACTTCTTTTCATGTCTTACCACAAGAAACTTTTATACAAGTGCTTAGGTTATTTATTTAATTTAAGGTTGTATATAAGTGTATAATGCTCATTTCTGCCAACAATTTATAAAACTAAGATTTTGGAGAAGTAAGTAGTAAGCATTTGTGATAATTCTTTTTCAAGGCCTATAAACAAACCTACAAGCTTTATTTCATATTTTTTTTTATTAAATTGTCTCAGGCTTTGCTGGTTATTATAGGATATGTGTTAAATTTGTGTATAACTTATGCTTCATTTAAACTTGTATTTAGTTATTAAACTCATGTATTGCTGATAATTGAGTTTTGTACTATTTTTCATGTGGGTGTAAGTCTCCAGCATTGCAGGGAGAACAGGATTATTACCATAAAAAGAAATTAATTCTATTTACAATTTAGTTACAACTTACAATATTGCAATTCTTCCAAAGGCTGTTCAGCTTATTTCTTGTGATATTCATTCAGATTAAACCTTTTTATATACCACTTTGTATTTTTTTCCCAAACTGACTCTTCCAAATAACTGTTGATTTTATGGTTTTATGTTAGTTGTACTTATTTCTAAGAAAACATTTATTGAAATAATTGGTCACTTTATATTAGTACCAGTTGAAAAGGATCTAGTTTACTGCTGCAGGATGGATTTATAGTTTTCAGTGTGATTGCTTCTGATACTTGAGAAACAATCTCAAGAGCTTTGTTCTTGGGCAACTAGCACTTCAACACTGTATTCTTTCTGTTGAAGCAGATACATAGATTGGATAGCTTCTCTGATTGATAGATTTATTATATTATCCTTAAGGGGATCGTCTGCTATTAAAGCCAAAATCATTAATCATTAGATTTTTATAATTTCAAGATACGTTATTTGTATTATTACTTTGTTGATTCTGTATAATTTCCTTGGAATCAGACAAAAATTATTTCTTTTATGAATAAAAATATAAGAAAAAAATTCTCAAAAAATACTGCATTTGATTTGATAATAATTCCTCTGAATAATGCTAATGAGAGTGTGGAAACATTGATCTTCGTATTCTTTTTTAAATTTGAGAATTTAAAATTTCAAATAACCTTGCAAATAAAATTTCTCTGACCAAATTATTGTGTTTTTATTTCTCTTTCTAATGATGTCTTTGGATTTGAAATATCTATGTAAATAATGGAGAAAAGTAGTTTTGAACGTTGATAACTATGAAGCCGAGATATCGGCCCTCAAAGTTTTGCAACAAGAATATGAAGAAAAATATCACATTATCACCATTAAATACTATTTTCATCATAAAATTTTGCAACAAGAATATGAAGAAAAATATCACAATGTCACCATTAAATACTATTTTCATCAATGATAATTGGAAACTATTCTCAATTACTTTAAAAATAACTAAAATTACTTACTACATAGCTTTCTCTGCTAATCACCGCAAACATGGCCAAAGTCACACCCCCATCCAAAGGGAGTAATACTCACTCAAGGAGAGGGTATCAGTAGGTGCCATCTCCCGCTTTGTTGCTTAGTATAGTCTTACAAGGGCTATCTTTTACCTTTACAGTAGAGCCTCGGTACTCGAACAACTCACAACTTGAATAAATCGGTATTCGACCAAAAGATTTAAGTTAAAAAAGTCTCGGAATTCGAACAAGTTTTTGGAACTCGACCAACCGAGTCGACCCGAACAGGTTCGAACAGCTTCCCCCGCCAACTTCACAGTGTCAGTTTGAGCCAGTCTGCCATCGAAGGAGGACTCTGCGTTCCGTTGTGTTTTAGATTTTGCAAATCTGAACTTTTGTGCTTTTTTTATCAACTCTGGCCATTCATAATGGGACCAAAGAAAGCCAGAAGTGAACAGAAATAGAAGAGGAAGACAGTGAGAACAACAATTGAACTAGAAAAGAAATAATTGCCAAATTTTAAAATGGCGTTGGTGTTTCGGATCTCTGCACAGTATGGCATTCTAAAATCAACGATTTCAACTTTCCTCAAGAACAAAGAAGTGATATAGGTAGCTAACGTTGCAAAAGATGTGACTTTGATAACGAAGCAAAGGTCGCAGGTAATGGAAAAGCTGCTACTAATATTCATCAGGGAAAAGGAGTTAGCCGGTGATAGCATTAGCGAAGCTTTTATTTGCGAAAAAACCTTACAAATTTACAGTAACCTAGAAAAGAAAATGCCTAATACAAGTACCGAAAGTGGAACATTTACGTTCAGAGCCAGTAGAGGTACGTTCAAAAAATTCAAAAACAGAACTGGCATACATCGTGTAACAAGACATGGCGAGGCAGCAAGTTCAAACAAAGCTGCAACCGAAAGCTTTGTTAAAGAATTTAATGCATATATGAAGGAAGAACAGTTTCTTCCTCAACAGGTTTTCAATTGCGACGAGACCGGGTTATTTTGGAAAAAAATGCCGGCCCATACATACGTTACAAGGAGGAAAAATCACTGCCCGTGCACAAGCCTATGAAGGATAAACTCACTTTTGTCAAGTACAAATTCTAGCAGTGAATGTAAAATAAAACCTTTGCTCGTCTATCATTCAGACAAACCCCGGGTCTTTAAAAAGAACAAAATAATGAAAAGTAAATTGCTTGTTATGTGGCAGAAAAAGAGAAAGGCACGGGTGACCAGACAGTTTTTCAATGAGCGGGTGCACAAGGTGTTTGCCCCCAGTGTGAAGGAATATCTAATGGCAAAAAATTTGCCAATAAAATGCCTGTTAATCATGGACAATGCTCCTGCTCACCCCCCCCCCACCCCACCCCCCCGGTTGAGAGGATGAATTAGTTGATGAATTCAGTTTCATCAAAGTTCAATTCCTGCCGCCGAATGCAACACTGATCCTTCAGCCCATGGACAAGCAGGTCATTTCGAATTTTAAAAAACTGTACACAAAAGCCCATTTCCAAACGTGCTTTGAAGTGACTAATGACACATAGCTAACACTTCGAGAATTCTGGAAAGAACACTTTAGTATCTTGAGCTGTGTGAATCTCATTGACAGTGCATGGTGTGCTGTAACATACCGTACGTTAAGTTCAGCATGGAGGAAACTGTGGTCAGAATGTGTACCGAAGAGAGATTTTGAGGGGTTTCAGTCTGAATCAGATTCTCCAGTCCAAGAAAGTGCTGTCATTGATGAGATTTTGGCCATGGTGAAAACTTAGGGACTTGCAGTCAAAAAAGAGGACATTGATTAGCTTGTGGAAGGACACTACCGAGTTAACAACCAAAGAGTTGTTGCATCTGCAACAACATCAGCAGAAGGATATGGTGGAAGACCTTTCACGAGAAGATGAAGGGAGGGAGGAGGTTCCGAGTGCCTTAAGCAACGAAATGTGAGCAAAATGGGATGAACTGCTGCTTTTTGTTAAGAGATATCATCCAGACAAAGTTGTGGCAAATCATTCCGTGAACATTTTAAATGAGTGTGTTATGTCCCACTTCAGGAGAATAGCACAACGAAGAAAAAAACAGCTTACGTTGGATAGGTTTATAATTAAAGAAAAATGACAAGCAGCTGTAGAGATTGAGTCACAAGATCTAAAGAGGCAGAGAAGGGAAAAAACTCCTGAAAGCATGTTACCACTGCTTTCATGGAAGGGGACTCCCCTTCAAAGCATTGTTTCTTTATTGAGAGGTTCATAGTCATACTTATAGAATGCTAGGGATATAATAAAAGCAATGAAGCTCATTATTGTAGTCAGAACGAGCAGAATCAAGGTTATTCTCTGTTATAAGATATGAATGGAGGATGTAATTTTTGTATTCTGATCTCCAAAAGCTGTTTATCTTTAATTGGAATTTGAATGTATTTTTTGGAACATTTTTTACAACTTTTTTGTATTCACTCATGCTGCTTGAGATCATCACCTTAATATTGTCATTTGTAAGATAATGATAAACATAATAAATTCAAATTATTTTTTAATAAAGTTGAAGTGTGCTTTTGGTTTTGATACCCTAAAGTTTTATAGATTTTTTCATTAGGTAAGCTAAGCAATTACTGAACAAAAGTTTTGATGTTGAAGGGCTGATAAACCTCTTGAGCATGCTCATATTTGGAGTGGTCTTTCTGCCAGTCTTAATGAAAGTGTTGAAAAGACTTAACAAAAGCTGTCATACGACAGTACTTTAAAACACCATGCATCTTTATTTTAGGTTTTTTCTGCTTTTGCACATAGATATTTGCTCATTAGTTTAATTTTTTATTTTCTACATTCTTTTCTTTTTAGTCACAGATACTGTGTTATTTCCTAGAAGCTTGCTTTGCATGCCAATGGGTTTTAGTCCCTGTTCCAGATGTATTTATTTGGTTTGTTTAATACAAATAATTATGTATTGTTTGCTTTTTTCTAGTGAAACCTCCATTATTATTATTTGGATATCTAGAAAAATTCAGGCAGTTATATATTTATTCTATAATAATTTTTGCATAAAGTTAGTTGTGCATGAAAATTTGTTTGTGAGTTCTCCAACCTTCTGATTATTGATTGAATCCTGAAGCTAAGCAAATACATTGAATTTCAGTAACATAACATGTCCCACAAACAGGCAGATTCCTTGCAGAATTTGAATTATTTTCCTACACATAGCCCAGTAGAACTTGTGAGTTAAACTTACTGGATTGTAGTTTTAAGAGGCAAGCAAAGCCAACTTAGGTCAAAGAACATATTGAGAAATGTTTATAAAGCAGAGTAGTAGATAAAAGGGTTTTATGGAAATAGGACAGAAATTCCCTTGTAAGTTCATTTCATTTACTAAATAGAATTGAAAAATCATCTACATCAATCATACAACGAAACTGTTATCCATGATAAGTTGTAACATTCTGTCAGATGACTAAACAAGCCGGCATACATCACACTTTGTAAATAATGTTGAAATTTCTCGAATATTCTAATTTTGTTTCTTTTCATTAGTTTTTTTTTTCTGTAGAGTTAGCTGGTTTAAGAGTTGAAGTACTTATCATTCCTTTGTGTCAATTGGTCTGCATTGTTTGCATCTAATTTAGAAGCTGTATATCATTTGTTTAACCATGACTTAAATTGATTCATATAACCTTACAGTACTTGTAATATTCTTCATTGCATGGTTAAAGCTACAGCTTTATAACAAGGCAATAGATTTTTTAATATTCAAATATGAGTATTTACCATGAAATGGGATACCTTAATGGATTAGTTTAGCATAATCAATAAGCCTACTCAATAGACATAAATGAAAACTCAAAGCTAAGCAAGAAAAGATACATAAGAAGCTGAACTAAGTGGTTAGTGAATATCATGACTAAATCAGATTTTCATTTTCCTTTTGAATCCCTTTATCTGCAACTCATTTTCAATTTATAACACCACAAAATCAGAAACCCTTCACAAATATTTCTGTAAGCAGACTTTAAGACAAATTCTTTGTTGTTAATAGCTGCAGGTTTAGTGTTTCTCTACTATAGATGGTGTAATTTGTAGTTCTACCACCCTCTACTGTTTAGAGCCTTTTCTTTTTTGACATGCTCCATGCCTTCACTAGCTTAATTCATTACGTTTGGGTAGGAGTCTTTGGGGGCTGATAAATGAGAGGTGAGATACACATATTAACAGGGTACTTAGGGTGCTATCTGCCAGCTGTAACGAGGAACTTCATGAGCCTGGGGAAAAGTTACATAGGAAAAGTATGTGATACAATGCTTATTGTTTAGATCACTTGTAACACTTGCATTAGTTTTGAGATACCTACAGGGTCATGAAATTGCAGATGTGTTGGTCACGACACATCTTTTTGAATTGTCCAAATTCGATAATGTTAAAGAAATGGGGCTGTAGCATGCATTGCAAATATCTAAATGATGAACATATTTAAAGACCCGAATACCAAACACAAGAGTGATAGGGATACAGAGGTTTGGTAAGTAACAAGTCAGAAAGAGAAAGGCTATGCAAAAATATTTTGTAGTTGAGTGGAAGAATTAAACATAACAGTGTTATATACCATGAGTCTTATACTTATGAGTATCAGTAGACCATTACAAAGTTCTAGAATAAAGGTAATATTGAAATCAGGGAATTGGTCAGGGCACCAACCACCCATTGAGATACTACTGCTAGAGAGTTATTGGGTCTTTTGACTGGCCAGACAGTACTACATTGGATCCTTCTCTATGGTTACGGCTCATTTTCCTTTTGCCTACTCATACACTGAATAGTCTGGCCCATTCTTTACATATTCTCCTCTGTCCTCATACAGCTAACAACACTGAGATTACCCAACAATTCTTCCTCGCTCAAAGGGTTAAGTACTGCAAAGTAATTGTTCAGGGGCTACTCTCCTCTTGGTAAGGGTTGAAGAGACTCTTTATCTATGGTAAGCAGCTCTTCTAGGAGAAAGACACTCCAAAATCAAACTATTGTTCTCTGTACCATGGTCTTTCACTATCTTGGGGTAGAGTTCTATTGCCTGAGGGTACACTTAGGCACACTATTCTATCTTATTTCTCTATCTCTTGCTTTTAAAGTGTTTATAGTTTATATGTGAAATATTCATTCTAATGCTGTTTCTGTTCTTAAAATATTGAATTTCAATTTTTTATTACTTTTCTTGCAGTTTCTTTATTCCCTTTCCTCACTGGGCTATTTTCCGTGTTGGAGCCCCTGGGCTTATAGCATTTTGTTTTTCCAACTAGGGGTGTAGCTTATAATAATAATAATAATAATAATAATAATAATAATAATAATAATAATAATAATAATAATGATAATAATAAACGGATTTTGAGCGAAGCGAAAAATCTATTTTTGGGTGAGATAGCCATGTCGTCCTGATGGAAGGTTCCTTTACTAGCTTCCTTAGAGTATATATGACTACAGCGGATATTCCCAGAGAATTAAACTAAAGGTTTCCAGAATTCTAACTTCTGGCACGAATACCCTTAAGGTTCCCTTTAGGATATCGTTTAATAACGGGACGTATTCTTGACACGCCACATAGCTATCTGCACCCCACATAGCGTTTACGCTTCGAGGGGGAAGTTGGTGGCAAAATATGGGAGAAGGCGTTACAAAGGTCTCCTCCTCCGTTACTGTTATTGGTACTCGGATGACGTCATAAGCGACGCCATCTTGGCTGACGTCATCACCGCCCGTGAACTTCATTCCTTTTGGCGTCAAGGCCAGCCCCCATGATACAGTAAGATCTGGAGGGAGCCTGCAAAGGCCTAATAGAGAATAAGAGCGGGTCCATCAGGACGACCTGGCTATCTCACCCAAAAATAGATTTTTCACTTCGCTCAAAATCCGTTTTTTGGGCTCAGGCCATGTCGTCCTGATGGAAGTGTACCAGAGAAATAATGTATCGTGGATTTTTCCCTTCAGTAGTGCCTTCGACTTCTAGACAATATTCCCTTGGTCTAAGGACCCAAGAGACCTGTGACATTACCGGTATATGTCACTTCAGTTAAGCATGTACTATGTTACTGCTTCCTGCCTCCCAGCAGGGATGAGTCCTATTGGACTTATAGAAAGTCTCGAAGTTGCATCATAAATGAAACTCACCCAGCATCAAGAAGTACCTGCCGGTCCCAGAGCAAGGTAATAGGTAAGGTAAGTATAACGTGTTGGAACAAATCACCTCAGTCTAGATGAGTTTGTTTAAGTGGAGGAACAATAGAATTTCATTGTTCAGTTATTTTATATAGAATAGAGGGATATTAACACTCTCAAACAGTATTTTATTACAATGTTAGGGCGAAATAAGACGCACGAAAACAGCAAATTCGTTTATTTGGGCATAAATAAGAATTAGCATACATAAAAGTAATAAATGTAAGTTGTAATGGAATGTAAATCAGTTACATAGACTTGGGGCATTAAGAGAAATAGCTGTGGTATCTGAAAAGGAAAACTTGCCATCACACACGTTAATTCCATAGGAATTATAATGTCGTTCTAGAATGTCTTATTTACACTTCATATTTGAAACACGTGGCACAAGTGTTTAGTCTATATGACTTCTCCTTAGTATATTTAGAACAGTCCGTAGTGTCACTTGGTGACACTATTTTCACTATGTTGCACACTAGGATCAACACAGACACCCTTAGAGTTAGAGTCCCATATAACTCAATGTTCATCGCAGCACTAAGCAGCAGGTTTTAACACACTACCTGCAGCTACCACGAAGTGTTTGATTTCTTGCACCTGCTTCGCGTAGTGTTTAAAGAACACTCTTGATGACTTCCAGCCCGTGAATGAGCGAAGACTCTCGAAGTCCATCGACTGGAAAAAAATTCAGGGAAGAGGCAACTTTCCTGGGATCGTAACCTGCGGGTGTACTGTCAGGAACCGCTCTGCGAATGAAGTAGGTGATCTTCGCCTTTAGTTGTTTAAGTGACAAGTCAGAACCCGATGTTCCCCCTTTAAAGAGCTGTCCTCCACTGAAGTCCGAAGTTCTTCGAAGATAGACCTTTAGGCTCTCCACTGGGCACAGGGAGACATCTTCCTTCAGAGGGCAGATTCTCCAGGGACCCCACCTCTTGGTGGGTAGCTCGTTCTTGGCGAGAAACTTTGGGTCAGGAAAGAGGGTGAGTTCGCCTGCTTCTGCGAACTGGATCTGGCCTTCTTCCCTTGATAATGCCAAAATTTCACTAACTCTAGCCCCCGAGGCCAGAGCAAAAAAGAAAATCACTTTCTGAGTCAAATCTTTCAGAGGGCAAGTTTCGTTGTCCAAACCTGAGGCATAATGTAGCACCTTGTCAAGAGACAGGGAGATGGGTCTCGGAGGGGGTGCGGGTCTGAGTCTAGCACATGCCTTCGGCAACTTGTTGAAGATTTCACTAGACAGGTCTATTTGGAAGGCGTATAGTAAGGGTCTTGTCAGGGCCGATTTGCAAGTGGAAATCGTGTTGGCTGCCAAGCCTTGTCCATGAAGGTGAATGAAGAAGGACAAACAAAAATCCATTGATATTTCTTTAGGAATTCTAGCCTTGACAAAGGCCACCCATTTCTTCCAAGATGACTCATATTGCCTTCTGGTAGATTTTGTTTTATATTCCTCTAAGAAGTCTAAGCTTTCCTTCGAGATCCCAAACCTCTTCTTGACGGCTAGGGAGAGAAAATCATGAGATGAAGGTCTCAGGTTTTCTGTGATGAAGCGAAGACAGTCGACTTCTGAACTTGTTGGGTTAGAACTGGGTCCGGCAGAGGAATTAGCTCGGGTTGTAATTCCAGGATCAATGGGAACCAGTTGCTCCGGGGCCACTTGGGAGCCACTAGGGCTGCTACTCCTTGGAAGGATCTCAGCCTGGTGAGGAATTTTAGCAGAAGGTTGGGTGGAGGGAACAGGTAAATCTTGGTCCATCTGTTCCAATCCAGGGACATGGTGTCCACCGCTTCCGCTCGGGGGTCCTCGTATGGGACCACGTAGCGAGTAAGTTTCTTGTTGTCGATCGTTGCAAAGAGGTTGATCTGCAGTTCTGGGACTTCTTGGGAGATGAAGGAGAATGAGTCTGCGTCTAGGGACCATTATGACTCTATCGGGGCTGTCCTGGATCCACCGTTACGTTGCGAAATCCTTGTAGGTGAACTGCTGAGAGGTGCCATCTTTTCTTCTCCGCCAGGCGGAAGATGGGCAACAACACTTGGTTGAGTTGGGGCGATCTTGAGCCCTGACGATTGAGACATCTGACCACTACGTCGCTGTCCAGGGTCAGTCGGATGTGGATTGAGGGACGTGGGGACAGCCTCTTTATGGTGAGAAGGACTGCCATGGCCTCCAAGATGTTGATGTGAAACATCTTGAATAGGGGAGACCGTATGGATGACGACCGAGGGTGGAGGTAGTTGAAGAGGTACCGACCTTTTCAGATTCTTTGCCTCCGACCATGGCTTGAGGAGTAATTGTAGCCGAGTTGGCAGAGGTCTCTTGAGATCTCTTCGAGCATTTGATGCGTATCTTCTCCAGACTCCCAATGCATCTTTTAGCTGGGCTCTTAGCACTGGGTCTGTCACTGAAGCAAACTGGAGGGAGCCGAGCACCCGCTCCTATTGTCGTCTTGAAATCCGTTTGGATTTGAGAAGTCTCTTGACAGATCTTGCTATTTCCTTTCTCTTCTTCCGTGGAATGGAAAGATGGTGTGACTGGAGGTCCAAATGGATGCCTAGCCATTGGAACTTCTGAGCTGGAGAAAGTCGAGACTTTTTGGTGTTTATCTTGAAGCCCAAATTTTCCAAGAATTGGATCACCTTTGTGGAAGCTTGCACACCAGCCAATCGTCCAGGTAAACCATCACCTGGACGCCTTGTAGGCGTAGTTGTTGAACGATTGTCTCTGCGAGCTTCGTGAAGATCCTTGGGGCTATGTTTAGCCCAAAGGGCATGGCTCTGAAGGCGTACTGTCATCTTTGAAGCCTGAATCCTAGGTAGAAGGAGGTCTGGTGATTCATTGGAATGTGCCAGTAGGCATCTGCCATGTCTATCGAGACTGTATATGCCTTTTGAGGCAGTAGGACTCTTATGTGCTGAAGAGTCAGCATTTTGAACTTGTCGTTCACTATGAACTTGTTGAGAGAGGACAAGTCCAGAATGACTCTGAGTTTGTCGGAGTCCTGCTTGGGAACACAGAATATTCTTCCTTGGAACCTGATGGACTTTACCCTCTTGATCACCTTCTTGTTCAAGAGTTCTTGGACGTATTCTTCCAGAACGGGGGTGGAGTGTTGGAATAATCGGTGGAAAACTGGTGGTAGTGTTTCCCAGCTCCAGCCTAGTCCGTTCTTGATGATGCTGTGAGCCCAGGGATCGAAGGTCCAACTGTGGCGGGATGTTGCAAAAACAACCCCCACACCCTTGAATCTTACTTACTGACAATGGTCTCCTCAACACATACTTTCCCCTTACGTTATCTAAAACTGGACTCTTAGACAAAAGGACACAAAAAACAAAACATAACCTTAAAACTATATATTTCTTACAAACTATAATAAATCCAACCAAAATCAACAGCATCAAAAACTTTACACTAAATATACTATAAATACCATTCAAATAAACGCAAAAAAATCCTAACAAACTTAACTTATACCACACACCAACACCAAAAATAAATACATATGAGTTTCTTGTATAAATATTATGGGACACCAACACGGTCGCCACACACAAGCCGGACAGTCTTTACGGCACACAACTCTGTGTTTAACAGTTCATTGGGTGGCAATTCGCCACAACTACTTCCCTGATTGGGGTCGTGGTTACTATTAGCACCACCATCATCATCATCATCAATCGGAAGTAAACGGGCCGGTCATCAACAATCGTCAATCCAAAGAGCAGTCTTAATACCAAAATCAATCACAGGCCAGGTCATCAACTATATCTCAGCATTCGAAAAAATTTAAGTCTCTCCAAAGGAGGAATCACGGCTTTTGAAAACCAATAATCACTTCCTCGCTGGTAAAAAAAATAATAAATCCAGCGTTCACACAACTGACAGTTACAGCAGTCAAATCAAAATAAGCATTCACCCAAGACATTCACCACTGTCGTAACCTAGCTAAAAACATAAACAAACAATCTCATTTAAACCAACAGTCTTTCTCACCACAAACGATCGATACACTAACTACTTTCGCTCGCTAACACAATCTCTCTCTCTCTCTCTCTCTCTCTCTCTCTCTCTCTCTCTCTCTCTCTCTCTCTCTCTCTCTCTCTCTCTCTCTCTCAGGATTTGGCAAAAAACAAAAATAAAAGTAAAACAAAAATAAATCCTCCACATTCCTCCCCCCTTACTTTGCCAAATCCTTCTCACACAACACTTACATTATTTTTTTCATAACCCAGTCGCAGTCGGGAACGGGACCTCTACTCCGAGTAACTGGGCCCCCATATACTCTCTCATTCACTTCTTCCTTATCACAATCATTCGCTACATTAACACTATTCCTATCTAAATCCCTATCATCTAATATATCATGTACAATCATATCTACCTCGTTCTCATCTGGCCCTATAATTACACTCATTCCTGTAAACAGTTCATCCATTTCATCAAAAACATTCTCAACTTTAGTAAAAGATTCATTCATGCTACTAATCATTCTCCTATCTCTCACTCTCGCATTCGTCATCCTTTCTTTTACATCACCTAGGGAAAAGCCACACACACTATAGGTATCATTCATACTCAGCCATGATTCATCTGTATTAACACATTTATCTTCCATACACACTTGCACATTTACACCCTTGTCATACTTATCCGTATTCTTACCTATACCTATAGATTTCCCTTGCACTTTCTCCTCACTTAAAACTTTCAAACGCCTCTTTTTCCTATATTCAACTAACACTAATTGTTTATTTTCCAGCCCTAACTTCTCATGCATACTAGATTCATACTTGCTCATTTTCAACCAATTATTCATCCCATTCTCACAAACATTAATCCTATTCCTTCCACACACACAGGAGGACTCACCCAGCTGAACCCTCTTACACTCTAGTTTCCCGAACATCCTGGCTGATTTACTCCCTTCTTCCTACATACCCTAGCTACATGCCCATCTACACCACATTCAGTACACTTACCCCGCGGCTCCTTGCACATTCTAGCATAATGACCATCCTTACCACAATTACCACAAATTACATTCATATAATTACAACGACATCCACTCGCTATGTGCCCAGTCATACCACACCGATAACATTTTACCCCTTTCTCTTTCTTGCACTCGCTAATTCTATGCCCTACCTCACCACATCCAAAACAAGCACCTAGAGCCCATCTACATTCATTCTTCTTATGACCTTCCTTTCCACACCTATAACACTTTTCATTACGGACACGACTATCTGACATACCTCGATGCGCACTAACACTCCTATCCCTCCAAACCTGATTCCCTTGCCTAAACCTTTCATTTGTCCTTACAGGTATTCCCACATTACTCGCCCTAACACTCCTATCTACTACACTATCAGCTACCCTCATCGGTCCTCTCATAACAGCATCTCTAAAACTAACAAATTCTGGCACACTTTCCTCCATTCCAGTTCTTACACTCACAGATTTACTTTCTTTCATACATCTATCCAACTCGTAATCCTCAACTATCTCTAAAATATCATCCCATGTCAATCTTTCTTTCGTCCACCTCATTTTCTCCTTCCGTTTCAAATTAACAAACTCGGCAACATTCTCGGGTACAGTAGCCAAAAACTTCTTCATTAACTCCTTATTCTCATTTATGCCTTCATCCCCATACTTCTTCCTGGCTAACGTTTCCAACCTACATACGTACATTGATATCGCTTCTCCTGCATTCATCCGTGCTTCATCAAAATCATTCTTAGGCTTATACTTAACACTCCCTTTCATACGTTTTACCTGCTCAATTATTCTCTTTTTCACACTTTCATAATCAACGTCCCCTACACTCATTATCACTCCATACATCGTCAACAAATACCCAGTCAAATATTCTCCTAACTCCCTAGCCCAAACTCTTTTACTATCACCATACTTATCCTGACAATACCTCTCATACTCCTTGAAAAACTCGTATACATCCCTACTACTATGCTCATTGAACCTTTCACACCGAGGTACCTCTCTCATAAACACAGTCTTACACACATCACGTTCATTCTCACTGCTATCATCACTGCTTCCTTCCTTCTTGTTTCCTACTTCCTCGCTAGAATATAAAGAATCTAATTCCACAGTCATACTCCTATCCTTGATGATACTCTTCCTAGCCCTTTTCTTACTCGCCACTTTCACCCATTCACGATCGTCCTTGCTATCAGCCTGATACTTTTTCTTCTCTTTCTTCACATCACTTTTACCTTTCATTTCATCTTTCCTCTCACCTTTCTGTTCATCCTTACTATGCCTAATTCCCTTATCTTCAATATCACTATCACTATTACTACCATCACTATCACTTCCTTTCCCATTATCACCTACCTTAACCTTCTCTTCCACTATCAACCCATTACCCGAAGCTGAGGACACTCCTCCGACTGCACCTTCACCCATTATAGTTTTCATCATCCCCATGACTTGCCCCATCATAGCTTCCAATCGTTTCTCCGTTCGTTCCTCATTCTCTTTCATCCTCATCTTAACACATTCTTCCACTCTCTCTACAGTTCCCTTCAACTCCCTAAGCTCCTTCTGCATCGCCTCATTCTCCCAGTTCAACCTCTCATTCTCTACTAGCAACCTCTCTTTCTCAACTATCAACATCTGCTCCCGTTCTTTATAATGCCGCAATTCCTCCTCCAAAGCCTTGTGTTTACCTTCCATTTTTCTTCAACCTTAATCTAATTTCTTACCCTATCAGTCCTTCGTCAAAGAGTCCAGCTTCAATCCCACCTCGGCAGTCCCTGTTCGGGTGCCAAAATAATGTGGCGGGATGTTGCAAAAACAACCCCCACACCCTTGAATCTTACTTACTGACAATGGTCTCCTCAACACATACTTTCCCCTTACGTTATCTGAAACTGGACTCTTAGACAAAAGGACACAAAAAACAAAACATAACCTTAAAACTATAATAAATCCAACCAAAATCAACAGCATCAAAAACTTTACACTAAATATACTATAAATACCATTCAAATAAACGCAAAAAAATCCTAACAAACTTAACTTATACCACACACCAACACCAAAAATAAATACATATGAGTTTCTTGTATAAATATTATGGGACACCAACACGGTCGCCACACACAAGCCGGACAGTCTTTACGGCACACAACTCTGTGTTTAACAGTTCATTGGGTGGCAATTCGCCACAACTACTTCCCTGATTGGGGTCGTGGTTACTATTAGCACCACCATCATCATCATCATCAATCGGAAGTAAACGGGCCGGTCATCAACAATCGTCAATCCAAAGAGCAGTCTTAATACCAAAATCAATCACAGGCCAGGTCATCAACTATATCTCAGCATTCGAAAAAATTTAAGTCTCTCCAAAGGAGGAATCACGGCTTTTGAAAACCAATAATCACTTCCTCGCTGGTAAAAAAAATAATAAATCCAGCGTTCACACAACTGACGGTTACAGCAGTCAAATCAAAATAAGCATTCACCCAAGACATTCACCACTGCCGTAACCTAGCTAAAAACATAAACAAACAATCTCATTTAAACCAACAGTCTTTCTCACCACAAACGATCGATACACTAACTACTTTCGCTCGCTAACACAATCTCTCTCTCTCTCTCTCTCTCTTACTCTCTCTCTCTCTCTCTCTCTCTCTCTCTCTCTCTCTCTCTTACTCTCTCTCTCTCTCTCTCTCTCTCTCTCTCTCTCTCTCTCTCTCTCTCTCTCTCTCTCTCTTCTCTCTCTCTCTCTCTCTCTCTCTCAGGATTTGGCAAAAAACAAAAATAAAAATAAAACAAAAATAAATCCTCCACACAACGATCCTGGAAGAGGCAGAGTCTTCCTCCCACCGGAAGCATCTCATTGCTTCTGGTTACCGGAGGGTTTACCTCCTCGGCCGCCTGCTCCCTTGCCTCCTCTCCCTCTGGAGGGACGTCTAGAGGAGTCTCTGCTGGTGCCTCTACCTCTGTGACGAAAGGTAGTTGACTGCCTCTCGTAGGCGGGCGTGAAGGCTGGTGACTGAGTCACAACCGGCTGGGGTACCAGTTGGAAGGTTTGTTGGGGCAGAGCCACCAACTGGGGAGCAGCGGTTGTAGGAAGCTGGTGTTTAGCCTGACACAGCTGTGGTCTCGGCTTCTTGGACTTCTTCTTTGGTTGGGGGCCCTCATCTGGAGAAGATTTCCTCTTTACTGACATGCCCCACTTTTGGAGAAGGTTCCTGTTCTCAATGGCGGCTTTGTCAACAATCTCTTTCACCAAGTCATTGGGGGAGAGATCTTTACCCCAAATGTTGGTGGAAATCAGCTTCCTAGGTTCGTGTTTCACTGCTGCAGATGCAAACACAAACTCTCTGCAGGCCCTCCGTGCCCTGACGAAGCTATAGAAGTCTTTCGTCAGAGTAGCGAGGTGGGTCTTGGCTAAGACCATGTAGACGCCTGGGGTCCTCTGTTCCCCAGCCATCGTCTCCATAATCACCTAGAGGGAAAGGGAGGCAGCCAGCCTCTCTTTTGTGTCCTGCTCCCGACGAAGGAGATACTCGGAGAGCTTGGGTAGGTTCTCACTGAACTGTCGTCCAGCGATGTCGGCCTCCAACTTTCCAATGGAGAAAGTTAACTGGATGTCCTTCCAGTTTTTGTCGTCGGGGGCTAGGGCGAGGGAGAGGGGGCTACATTCCTCCAATGTAGGGCAGGGTTTCCCTTCCTCCACCGCCTTCAGTACAGCGATGTCGGCCTCCAACTTTCCAATGGAGAAAGTTAACTGGATGTCCTTCCAGTTTTTGTCGTCGGGGGGTAGGGCGAGGGAGAGGGGGCTACATTCCTCCAATGTAGGGCAGGGTTTCCCTTCCTCCACCGCCTTCAGTACAGCTAGAAGAGACTTCTCCGCGAAGGGGAAAACCATGGTGTTTGAAGCAAGAAAGGACGGGTGTTTCTTGCTAAGGGCCAACACCTTCGAGTTGGTGTAGCCCTTGTCCTTTAAACAGCCGGCTAGCAGTGATTGAGCCTTAGCGTGGTCAAACACAATGACCTCCTTCGGCTCGGTTTCTTCTTTGGAAACAGGTTCAGACTTGAGGCGGATGTAGCAGTCCTGGTACGCCTCAAAGCTAGGCCAGAATTCCCCCTCTAATAGGGGGACGGCACCTACCTTGTCATTGACGAAGATCCTGCCGCTAGTGATAGGCATGTGCTTGGCATGCCTCCATGGGTTAGTTACGGAGCAGGTGGGAAGGTCCTTCACGTTCATCCTCCTCTGAGGCTCACGTTGCTTCGTCAAGCGGAGGATTTCTTTCTTGAAATCCGCGTCCCTCTTGCAGAACCTCTCCTTGAGGATCGCCATCATGGCGTCCATGGCGTCGTCCGCTCTTGTGGGCATAGGAGTGGACGATGTAGAGGGGACTGGTTCCGAGATGACTACGGAAGCGACAGAGGGCGCGGTGGCGCCTTCTTCTTCGGAGTCAGGAGGCTCTGTAGGTTCCTCTTCTCGATCCTCGGCCATCAGGGTCCTCTCGGTGGTATCCGACACCTCTGACATCCTTTCATCGTCGTCGAGATGGATGTCCTGAAGTGCGTCCGAAACATCTGGGTCGACCGTCAGTTGGACGCAGGGGATCTCGGGTTTAGGGTCAGTCTGAACTTCACAGGACTTGCAGTGTTGTCCTGGGATTGGAGAGCAGGTGACAGTTGGGTGGGGTTGTCCTCAGTGTCCTGGTGGTCTTCGTCGTCGTCTTTCACTTCTTCTGGAGTTGCTGGAGGTTCCACGGTCTCTTGTTGATGGTCCCTGGAGGTCCCTGCAACAGGTTCAGGTGTCTTTGGGAGGTTTTTGTGGCTCCTCGAGGTGAGACACCTAGGCTTCTTTATCCTTCCCTTTTCCATTCTAGTTCGAGGGGAGGAGGTAGGGATGGGGGAAGAGCCCCTGGCTACCATTGCAGACGACGATGGTAGCCTTCAGCAGTCGATGAGTTCTTGGTATCAGGTGTTGTCTCAAATAACACTCGAAAAATAAAGTGTTAAGCAAGCTTCAATTTTTCAAGTCGAGAAAAACTGAAACTCTACGGGCAAAGCAGTGAAATTTTCACTTACTCGCTGGTTCCGATGATCCTTTCACTAGCTTGTTAGCGATAAGGATGCGTTAATGTCGTCTGCTTGTGCTTTATATAGGCGTCAACACCCGCAGGAACACAACAGTGCATTCCAACTTTGCCGCACAAAGTAAGAATTCTAACATCGCGCAACCCGATTCGGAATCGGCGGAGATTCTAACATAGCGCAAAACATTTATTCCACTTACCCCATATTACTGGTTACATTTCCCAGATAGGCCTAAAAACCAACTAGACTAGTACCTTTGCGCAATTACGAGACACCAAAAACATTAGATTCTAACCATTGGAGCAATGTGGAATGTTTTACAGCTACTTTGTGAAAGTATTGTTTTTGAAGAAGCAGTCAGAGTGAATATTACTTAACTCTCGTGGCTCGATCACATCAAGTGAGTGCATTGATAGGCTACCTGTGAAGAATTTTTCTTCACTCCTATTCTTCCCTTTGCAGTTATCCCTTTAAACTTTCGTTCCCACAATTACTTTATGTTTTCTTTACTGAAACATCGGGAGAACTATTTCAAACTAACTAAACTTGTTGACAATAGTGTATGCCACGTTCGTGACGTCACAGCGTAGAAACGCAACACAAAAGCCTCATGCTGGCTAAGATGATTCTCTCCTCTAACGGCAAATTTGTATTGTATTACAGGGTGTGATCTCGAACAGAAAATATATGTTTTCCTATAGTAAATGTGGAGAATTTTTTATGTGTGTGTTCTGAGTGGGAACTTAGTCCGGGAAAGTCTCCTTATAACAGTTGCATAAAGTTCAACAGGGGAGGATATGAGCACTTACTCTCGGGGCACAGACACCCTGCTAATACTTTACTGTCACAATTCACTAACCATAACTCTTTAAATACAAAAGGGGGAAATTTTACTGTCCAGAGGCCGGAGTACTCCACACGCAGAAATATCAATAATTTATGGCCTACTCTAGCTTTGTCAGGTCTATAGTCATCTCATTCTCAGGCTCTGTTCCGGCTCCGTCCCAGCTACCCCAATGAGATGCTGGACAGTTATTGTACGTTAATGTAATTAAGACAAAATCCAAAATGGGAGCAGTGATGTAAAGTAGTTTAAAAGTTTAAAGATAAGGATCTTTATCTTCGAAGCAAATATTTTAATGCAAAGTTCCTCGCTGTTGCCACCTATAGACTTACTCTTTAAATATTGGGTATTTTGTCCCGTGATCAACTATTCAATTCACATATTAAAATAAATGAGGGAGTAAAAATACGAAAGAGGTTTAATTAACCTAATATTGATTTATTCACAAATTTACATCAAAGAAACGGACATCTTAACAAAGACAAAATGGAATCATAAAAATGCAATTCAAAATAATGAAAATTAGTTAGTTAGACACGTGGTCTGCAATAATAAAAAATCGAAATGGGGTCGGACACGTGGCCCATGTGACCCAGAGACTGTGTTAGTCTCCAAGCAAGAAATAATAATGGAAAAATATTTACACACAATCCCACCGCACACAGTCCGAATAGTGTAAAAGCCAGGTTCCCTATCAAGTTAAAATTAGTCTAAGCTAATAAAAAATGGGGGAAAACTAAATGGCCATTGATGTAGTACCTGCACTCCTTTGAAGATTAATCCTATGCCCGTGATAGCTGTTGACCTGGTTGTTGCACTAATTGGCACGTTGCACTCTTGCCTGGCTCACTCCAAGAATCCTCGTTTGTGGTAATTAAGGTTCCCAGGTTCCACTCCTTCAGTCTCCAGCCGGCAGCCACAGGACTCCTTGGTGAGTCACGTTTTGGAAGAGGGGGATGGGAGTGAGCCAGAGGTGCACGGATACTGACCGGGCCAGTCAGTCGGTCACGACAGCTTCTTGATGAATGGGGTCGACCCTAAGGTCGAGGAGATCACCTGGCTTCACCTTGCCAAACAAGTGACGGTCATGATGCGCACGGTAATCCATTGGGGGTGCCATATCGGGACTTCAGGACAGGGCAATATATTGTTGCAAGGAGTGCAGAGGAGGCAGGATTTTGTACTAAATACTTTAGAGAAATCTTGCTGCTCTAAGGGAGTTTATATATACAATAACCCTACCTATTCTGGCTTGCTAAAAATTAATGATTTAAATGATTAATCAGCAATGGACTGGTGCAATGGGCATACATCTTAAAATTAACAAACCTTAATTGGTATTGAGAAATATAAGATGCATTAATTTATCATTATTGGAATTTGTATAAAAAATGCAGTTTAGGAATTTAATCTCGACCCACGTAGTTTAAGGAAAGAACCAACATACGCCGGGGTTACGACTAAGGCCCTCTGTGGCGTATCTACGCTATGACGTCACGAGCAAGGCGTGCGCCACTGTCGACAAGTTTAGATTAGTTTTCCCTATGTTTTGTTAAAGAAAATTGTATATAGAAGAGAACGTTTAAGGGGTAGCTATAGTATTAGTAGAAGAGAGCTTAAAATACGATTAAAAGAAGAGTGAAGAAAATTCTTCACAGTAAATAACGTGATTTAACCGAATTTGACCTTCATTTCAACCGCAAACAAACAGATCAACCAATTCGGCTAACTTTAAGTTGACGAATTGGTTGCTATTATTACAGATGAAATGAAGGTAAAAACCGGTTAAATCACGTTATTTCCTACAGGAAAACATATATTTTCTGTTAAAATGGTAAATATAATTACTGTTGTCATATATGCTGTGTTAAAATATCTAAATATGGTAATAGTTTACAACACCACGCTCTCCATTTACTCCAAAATAATGCAATCCTGCAGTTTTCATCTTCTTCCACAGTAATTAGGTGGCTATTTAAATTCTAGGAAAGCAATAATTAGCAAGATATGTTGCGGAAGGAGGAAGGGGTTATAAAAAGAAAATAACTCGGTTTCCTCACTATACGACTCGGAACTGACATGTCAACACAGTCAACCAAACAGAATTCGTGATGCCAGCGTATATAAACAAAAGTCCGTGATGCCAGCGTACATTTGATATACTGTACATTCAAAATATGCTTAGTTAAAAATTGGTTAATTACTCAAAAGGGTCCATAAAATATGCAATTTACAAATAGTGACACTTTTGAGTAATCATTCAATTTTTTATTAAGTATTTTTTTAATATACAGTATATCAAATGTACGCTGGCATCACGAACTTTTGTTTATGTACGCTGGCATCACGAATCCTGTTTCGTTGACTTTGTTGACATGTCAGTTCCAAGTTGTTTGGTGAGGAGATGGAGCTATTTTCTTTTTATAACCCCTTTCCCCTTCCTCAACATATCTTGCTAATTATTGCTTTCCTAGAATTTACATAACCACCTAATTACTGTGCAAGAAGATGAAAACTGCAGGATTGCATTATTTTGGAGTAAATGGAGAGCGTGGTGTTGTAAACTATTACCTTAAATATAAGCACTTGTTCAACGGTGTCACTTCCCTTACGAATGTACTGCGAACGATAACATTAGCAACGTTACCAATGATACACAGTGTTACCAACGTTGACGTATGGTACACAGAGTTACCAATGGCACGATGACATTACTAGCGATATTAATGATTGATATTTCCATACGTATTTTAAATAATTTTTCCATATAAGTTTTACACAATATATAAAAAGTACAAAAAGGGCACAGAACCTAACAAACCCACCAAACCTAACCTAGGAGTTCCCCGGTCACAAAACACATATAATGACTATTGAGGAATGACTTACCTTTATGAAAAAGATGTCGAAACTTGTGGGTCACGGGAGGGTGAGACTGACGGCTTAATTCCTATGACTAGAATGATGATGGTTGTGGGGCCAATGTTTATGTAAATAGTGGTTTGCAAATAATATTATCTTCCATGGGGGTAGACGACTTTTTCCCAAAAATGTACCTTTATAAGAAGTAACGGTATAACCACAACGACGTTTCTTTTTGGTTTTAGGTATGTTGGTTTCGGTATTACAATAAAACACGTGAATGACTTTCCTGTAAGGTAGGAAGGAACGGCACTTGGGGCACTGTAAGAGTTGAGGAATTACGTTGTGTGCTTTCAGGAAATTATCAACATTGGTTGAAGAATCATAAAAATCATCATGGAATTTAGCAAATGCTTATAGGTACGGAATACTGCAGCCGTTACAAGTTTCTATAACTTCCTCCATCGCAAAATACGAAAAAATAAATCTCACTTGAAATGACGGACACCTTACTAGGACAAAGGTTTCAAGGGAAAAGGATTTGGTGGAAGGGGTATGAACAGACCACTCAAAGAGATAAAGGAAGGGGGGTAGTGAAATATTAGTTGACAACCCCCTTGTGTAAACTTTGAATACGTATCGGTTCGTGATTGGTTAAGGGAAAAACAACGGAGTCTAGAGGGTAAACATGAATGAACTAAATAGGGAAACTAGTCCAGAGAAAGTATTTATGTGAAACCGGGGAGTGAAAAGGAAATAAAAAAAGAAATAAAAACAATATAGGAAAATAAAATGGAATGTATGATAAATAATATTGATTGTGAATATAAAATTAAATGATTTTACCATGAATGAACTGGATAGGGAAACTAGTCCAGAGAAAGTATTTATGTGAAACCGGGGAGTGAAAAGGAAATAACAAAAGAAATAAACCCAATATAGGAAGATAAAATGGAATGAATGATAAGTAATATTGAATGGGAATATAAAATGAGATGATTTTAAAAGGTATACGATAATAAAACGAGTAATTGGAGGGGGAAAAGCTTCTGCGCAGGGGGAGCGATTTCTGCGCAGGTCGAAAACTGGTATGCACGAACGTACGTATGTACGGGTGCTAATGTTAGCATGAAATGCTAACATTTGATCTACATCAGACGTTGGCAGCACTGGTTACTGTATTTTTTCATGAAATAATCTTTGCAACAGCGCCTCTAAAGTTTATCCAGATATACTGTTTTCTATTTTCCTCCGATTATAATACATTCAAGAAGGTAATGTATAGAGAAGAAAAGGCTTGTATTCCGATTATATATCGTTTCCCCAGTATGTTTTCCCCACCCAAAACCCCGAGTTCCCACTGGGGGTCCCCCATTATCGTAGGATATAGATGTATATATATTTCTGAAACTTCATTTGCGACGGGAACGAGTGTCATTTTCGAGGAGAGCATAATTTTTTTCTATAAGAAAAAGTAGTTGTTTTCCTAGGTTACATTGCCCTGTAATACACTACAATAAAACTGATTATTGTGTATGTATATTCCCTTAGAGCAGCAAGATTTCTCTAAGTATTTTGTACAAAAATCCTGCATCCTTCTCACTTCTTACAACAATACATTGCCCTGCCCTAAAGTCCCGATATGGCACCTTCAATTGCGTTATTTTACGCATCATGATCCTCACTTGTTTGAAAGGTGAGGACAGGTGAACACTCATGACCTAAGGGTCGGTCCATTCGTACAGGAGCCATAATTGTGACCGGCTGAGCGACCTGGTCAGTTAATCTATGTACCTCTGGCTCATGGCCCTCTCAACTCGCTTCCCACCAAACAGAAGACGAACCTGGTAATCCCTATCTACCATAAGTGAGGACTCCAAGTGTGCAAATCATGCAAACTATTCGGTCAATGGCAATTTGATCAACAGCCATTTGAAGACAAGGCCTGTCTTTCAAGTAAGAAGTGCAGGTAAAAACACGTGGCCACTAATTTTCCGCCATTTTAGCTTAGATTACTTTTTACTTGATTTAGTTTTAGCTGGATGTTACATATTTTGGGCTCTGTGCGGGGGATTGTGTGTACAGATTTTACATTTAACTTTTTGCTAGAGACTAACAGTTTTATGTCACAGGGCCGTGTGTCCGACCCCATTTCAATAACTAATCCTTGCAGAAGACCACAAGGTCTAAGCAACCATATTATTTTGCATTTCTTTTTATTACATTTTGTTTGATCATTTTTACCTGATGTTAAGTTATCCATTTCTATAATGTAAATTTGTGTAATAAAGCAAGATTAGGTTAATTACACCCCTTCGTATTTTTGCTCCTTCATTTATTTGATTGTGTCATTATGAATATTTAATCTCGGGACAGTATACCCGATATTTTGAAAGAAGTAAGTCTAAGTAACTTAAGAGTAATAACTGTGTTAACTAGTGACTTAGTATTTAATCTCGATGCTTCGAAGGTAAAGATCCTTATCTTTAACTTTTACTTTACAATACATCACTGCTCCCATCCATTACCATTGTCTCAATAATTATTTAACATAGATTTCCTGTCCAGTATCTCACTGGGGTCCCTGGGATGGAGCCGAAACAGAGCCTAAGAGTGTAGATGACTTTAGACCTGACAAAGCTAGAATACGCCATCAAATTACTTTTATTTCACGAGTAGAGTTTTGAGGCCTCTGGACAGAGTACAGTTCTTTTGCATTTAGAGGGAAGGTTTGTGAACTATTGACAGGGTGTTTGTGCCTTGAGTGATAGTGCTCATTCTCCTCCCCTGCTGATCTTGGCCTTGACGTAGGGAGACTTCCCCAGAACAACAAGTTCCCACTCAACAACTAAATAAAAATCCCAATTTTCTCCACATGAGTGGTCCTTCAAACCGGATCTTTTCCCTTTGACCTATGAAGCAGTATTAATGTAAATCAGCTTGATTAAGCATACAGTAACTCGCTATATCACTTAAATCCACATACACCAGCCAGTTTGTCGAATGTGTAAAGCCCAGACTTTAATTGTGAAGAGAGATTTGTAGTCATTATGATCTTTTTGTAGAGACCATGAGTTTAAGGAAAGAACTGCATACCCCGGGTAATATGTTGCTTGAATGTTCTCTACAATTTTTCGTAGGAACTTTGTTTTATTTCGAATCCGTTCACCCACGTTTCGTGGCGTGTTTTGCTTATAACCAGAGTTCAAAGCTGCTTGAACTAAAGTTTTTGTGTTGCTCAGACTTCCGTGTTTACTGCACAGCGAGAGCACCGGTGTATTTGATCTGTCAACTAATTTTGCTATTTTAACATCTAATTTGTAACATTTTCTGCCTTGGTCTACCTTCCTTTGTGTCACTTACCATCCCTAACTTTTCCAACCAACGTTCCCAGTATACCTAGCATGCGTCCTTGTCCTACAGAGCGAATTGGTGCACCGTAATTCTAAGTTTTCTTACAAGTAGTGTAGAAACTTAATTTCCGCAAGGCCATTTCATTCCATGTGTTTGTTCCGAGATGGCGGACCTTGTTTACAACTCAAACTAGAGGTTACCTATTTGTTCTTTACCGTGTGTAACTCACTGCATGTAGTTTCATTAAATTAACTATGTAGTTTCATTTGTAACTTTATCATTTAACACTTACAAGCGCGACATTAATTTAAGCTGTATCCCCTACGTGGGGAAAATTTTGTATTTGTTTATCCTCCGCGTGAGGAGATTTTGTGTTTGTACTCTGTGCAAGGAGATTTAACTTCCTCCCCTGCGTTGGGAAAATAAGTGTGTCCTTTGCATAAGGAAACTTAGTCTAGTCTCAACAAGAGGCAACATTTGTCTTCCGTGTGAGATTTTTGTGTTACCTCCGCATGAGGGAATATATCGATCTTTGTCCATTTGTAAGTGTAGATTCATTTATTCCTTTCATAGAAGTTTTTGTTTTGTTTTGACCTTTTAGCGAGATTTTGTTTTACCTCCATGTGAGGGATATTTTATATTTGTTTAGCCTCTACGAGAGTGCACTTTAACATTTAAGTTGTTGCCTCGTGCACCCATTTATTTTTTCAAATTTAAGTTGTTGCCTCGTGCACCCATTTATTTTTTCAATCTTTCGGTGGTCGCCTCAGTGCGCCCGCAACTGTGAAACCATCACAACAACAGTGTGTCAGCCTCAACACGTGATTTTAACTTTTAACTTAAATCTTTACTACCCCATACACTTTCCAACATGTTTTGCTTCTCGTAAGTAATTTAATTCAGTCAGTTATCGTCGCGTGTGTATATAATTCAGTAGTAATCTTTTTAATGCCACGTGACCTGGGCATCGTCTTCTTTGCTGTCCTGGTCCGTTTGAATTTTAAAGTAATTTTGTTATTTACAATTTATTTGCCATTTAAGTTTTTCTCTACTCATGAGTATCTTTAAATATTCAATTATTTTGCCTTTCAATTTGTAAAGATTCATGTTCATGTTCCTTTGAAAATTCAGATTTACACTTTGTTTGCTTTAACAAATCCGTTCATCAAATGTGGTCAATTCAAGATGGCGTACTTTACCCGTAACGTAAGCAACCCTCCACCGCCTAAGGCTGAACTGCTCAGCCCGGAGGAGGTTAATGCTCGGCTTAAGGAACAGGAGGTAAAATTCACATTTGTTTGTGAGGATGCAGACTTAGCACTTCATGCTCTTGCCTCAGTTGATTTTCCTAGCATGGGTCCTGAAGCCGTGGGATATTCTAAAACCCTCATTAATAACGTAAGAGTTGAAATTTGTGATTAAAAGAATATTTGGAGACGTCATTACGACCATCCCATTGTTAAAGTAAACTATTCCGTGCTTGCTGCCTACTCAGGGAAAATTGAAATGACTTTTAATAGTCTAAGGGTTCATCCCAATTTAATCATTACTCCCAATCAGTCTTGTTCTTTTTCAGCGACGACACCTTCAGTGAGGGGCCCCTTTGTAAATGCCATTAACGGTCCCTTAGTGGAAACTTCTAATGTCTCGGCAGTCAAGCACAATATTCATAATTTTGCATCAGTTGCCCCACCTGTTAAATCGTCACATTTCAATATTATGTTGCCAACACGGCACAAGATTAGTAAATTTGCGTCGGTCCCTCCTGCTCCGTCCTCATCTCCAAATCTTAAGTTAGCATTCAATCAGACTCAACCCCCTTCGGCTGTATCGCCTTTGACAGTGCATCACGGAAGAAATAACATTTGCGGTCCCAACATGGACTCCCCTAGTGGTAGCGACGATGCTGCCCAACCTGTGCGTAAAGGCTAGCAAAGGCCTGTGCCGGTAAATTCACTCATTAGACCCTTATCATCCCACGGACCAGTGCAGACTTTGGCTGATTGTCCAATCCTCAAGCCCGTAATTACTGCTCTAACCCGCGTTGTCGATAAAGCATCCATGTCAGACTTTGAAACCAGATCTCTAAGCAAGCCACATGATCGCACCCTTAAGACTTTAGCAGTCAGAAAGGAACCCTTTGTTCTGACAGCAGATTTAGTGAAGTTCACACACGTAGAATTAGCGCCAGAACTTAGAGCTGGTTTACAATTAACCTTGTTTGAGGATCACGGTACCACGAACATCATTTATTATTTCCATTCAGTTTCACATGGCGCCACTTTAAACTTTTATTATTTCTGACAAGTTGTTCAGCAGCATTTTCCAGGTCAATCTCTTGCTTTAACTTCAAAGCATAAATTTAATTTTTGCCTTGACAATTTGTCATGTTACTGCAATCCCCCTGACATCCTTCAGTTCGTGCTGAATATAACTTGTACATTTAATGCATCACTTTCAACGTTTCCCTTTAATATGATATCCAAGACTCTCGCGGTCAGAATTACGATGTCCCCATGGACCTAGTTTGTCTCGGTTTGCTATTCAAACTAGTGTCAGATAATTTTTCACATTTCAATGCCGAGAAGGAAGTAGCTCTTTTCCCTTTCTCACTTGTCGAATGCAAAATATTCATTACGCCAGTCATTTTCTTTGAAAAATAATTTTATGTAAAACGTTGGGTGTCAGACCGGGATTAGAATTCACCCCCATAAATTTTCATTTGTCATTGGCCGGACTTGTTGCTGAACTCGACTGTTATTGGCTCACGTTTTGCTGCTCTGTCCTTACCACTTTGGTAAGAAGAATTGTGTACTTTACCTTTACTCATTTGATTACCCTTGCATCGTACGTTTAAAGTAAACGCTGCTCATTTACTTATCTTAACGCTTCCGTGATGCATTACCTGCGGGTTTAGTTTTCCCCACATTCACATTCATACATAACTTTAACTTGATTGAATTTAATTAATGCTAACAGCATTTTGTTAACTTTAAATGGATGGTGATGTGAAGAACAACTTAACTCACTCGTTCATCCAATAGGTTTATCTAGCGTGAACTAACAAGTAGTTGAATCACATTTGCCAGAACCAACCCTTCTCTCTTTTCTTTCTCCCTTTATCCGCAGGGTGTGAAGAATTTTTCTTCACTCTTATTCTTCCCTTTTGTGGAGAATTTTTTACGTTCTGAGTGGGAACTTAGTCCGGGAAAGTCTCCTTATGACAGTTACATAAAAGTTCAACAGGGGAGGATAATGAGCACTTACTCTCGGGGCACAAACGCCCTGCTAATACTTTACTGTCACAATTTACTAACCTTCACTCTTAAATACAAAAGGGGGAAATTTACTGTCCAGAGGCTGGAGAACTCCACACGTAGAATAAGAAATAATTTACGGCCTACTCTAGCTTTGTCAGGTCTATAGTCATTTCATTCTCAGGCTCTGTTCCGACTCCGTCCCAGCTACCCCAATGAGATGCTGGACAGGTATTTTACGTTAATGTAATTAGACAAAATCCAAAATGGGAGCAGTGATGTAAAGTAGTTTAAAAGTTTAAAGATAAGGATCTTTACCTTCGAAGAAAATATATTAATGCAAAGTACCTCGCTGTTACCACCTATAGACTTACTTAGGTTTACTCTTCAAATATTCCCAGTTTAAACATTAAATAAATGAGGGAGCAAAAATACTAAAGAGGTTTAATTAACCTAAAATTTATTTATTTCACAAATTTACATTAAAAGAAAACGGACATCTTAACAACACAAAAATGGAATAATAAAGAGAATGCAAATTAAAAGCAATTCAAAATAATACAAATGATGGGTTAGACACGTGGTCTGCAATAATCAAAAATCAAAATGGGGTCAGGCACGTGGCCCACGTGACCCAGAGACTATGCTAGTCTCAAACCAGAAATTAATATCCATGAAAAATATATACACACAATCCCACCGCACACGTTCCGAATAGTGTAAAAGCCAGGTTCCCTATCAAGTTAAAATTAGTCTAAGCTAAATAATGGGGGAATAACTATGGCCATTGATGTAGTACCTGCACTCCTTTGAAGATTAGTCCTATGCCCGTGATGGCTGTTGACCTGGACGTCGCACTAATTGGCACTTTGCACTCTTGCCTGGCTCACCCCAAAAATTCTCACTTTGGCTGCAACTATGGTACACCAGGGTCCTCTTCTTCTCAATCTCTCCGACCGGCAGCAATCTTTTGCGAGTCGAGTTTTGGGAGAGGGGGGGGGGGGGGGTGAGCCAGAGGTGCACGGGTTCACTGACCAGGCAGGTCAATAGGCCAGGGAGGCTTCTCGTTGAATGGGGCCTACACTAAGGTCGAGGAGATCACCTGGCTTCACCTTGCCAAACAAGTGACGGTCATGATGCGCGCTGTAATCCACTGGGGATGGTATATCGGGACTTCAGGACAGGGCAATGTATTGTTGCAAGGAGTGCAGAGGAGGCAGGATTTTGTACTAAATACTTAAGAGAAATCTTGCTGCTCTAAGGGAGTTTATATATATACAATAATCCTACCTATTCTGGCTTGCTAAAAATTAATAGTTTAAATGATTAATCAGCAATGGACTGGTGCGATGGGCATACATCTTAAAATTAACAAACCTTAATTGGTATTGAGAAATATAAGATGCATTAATTTAGCAGTATTGGAATTTATATAAAAAATGCAGTTTAGGAATTTAATCTCGACCCACGTAGTTTAAGGAAAGAACCAACATACGCCGGAGTTACCACTAAAGCCCTCTGTTGTGCGTATCTACGCTGTGACGTCACGAGCAAGGCGTGCGCCACTGTCAACAAGTTTAAGTTTAGATTAGTTTTCCCTATGTTTTGTTAAAGAAAATTGAATGTAGAAGAGAACATTTAAGGGGTAGCTATAGTATTAGTAGAAGAGAGCTAAAAATACGATTGAAAGAAGAAGAGTGAAGAAAATTCTTCACACCTTTGAAGTTACCCCTCAAACTTTTGTTCCCACACTTACTTTATGTTTTCTTTACTGAAACATCGGGAGAACTATTTTAAACTAACTAAACTTGTTGACAATAGTGCACGCCATGTTCATGACGTCACAGTGTAGAAAAGCAACACAAAAGCCCCACGCCGGCTACGATGGTTCTTTCCTCTAACTACGTGTGTCGAGATGAATTATTACACTGATTTTGAATATGTTTTTAATACTGCTGACTTAAATGCAGCTTTTATTTCTCAGTACTAATTAAGGTCTGTTAATTTTAAGATGTATGCCAATAGCACCAGCCCATTGCTAATTTCTTATTTTAAACTATTAATTCTTAGCAAGCCAGAATAGGTAGGATTATTGTATATGTATATTCCCTTAGAGCAGCAAGATTTCTCTAAGTATTTTGTACAAAAATCCTGCCTCCTTCTCACTTCTTACAACAATACATTGCCCTGCCCTAAAGTCCCGATATGGCACCTTCAATTGCGTTATTTTACGAATCATGACCCTCACTTGTTTGAAAGGTGAAGACAGGTGAACCCGCGTGACCCAAGGATCGGCTCATTCATACAGGAGCCGTAGTTGTGACCGGCTGAGCGACCTGGTCAGTTAATCTGTGTACCTCTGGCTCACATCCCCCCAACTTGACTTCCACCAAACAGAAGAAGACGAGCCTGGTAAATCCTATCTACCAAAGGTGAGGATTCCAGGGTTGGGCCAGTCAAGGGTGCAAATTATTCGGTCAATGGCAATTTGATCAACAGCCATTTGAGGACAAGGGCTGTCTTCCAAGTAAAGAGTGCAGGGAAAAACAAGTGGCCACTACTTCTCCCCCATTTTAGCTTAGATTAATTTTTACTTGATTTAGGTTTAGCTGGATGTTCCATATTTCGGGCTGTGTACGGAGGATTGTGAGTACAGATTTTACATTTAACTTTTTGCTAGAGACTAGCACAGTCTTGGGTCACAGGGCCGTGTGTCCGACCCCATTTCAATCATTAATCATTGCAGAAGACCACGAGTCTAAGCTACCATATTTTTTATTATTTTGCATTTCTTTTTATTACATTTTGTGTTTTGATCCTCTTTACTTTGTCTTAAGAAGTCCGTTTCTTTTAATGCAAATTTGTGTAAAAAAGCAAGATTAGGTTAATTAAACCTCATTGTATTTTTACTCCTTCATTTATTTGACTATGCCTATTATGGATAGTTGATTTCTGGACAGTATACTCGACATTTTGGAAGGAGTAAGTAAGTCTAAGTAACTTAAGAGTAATAGTGTGTTAGCGAGTGACTGAGTTTTGAATTTATATGCTTTGAAGGTAAAGATTCATATTTTTAACTTTTACTTTACAATACATCATTGCTCCCATCCACTGCCTTTGTCTCAATAATTACTTTATGTAAAATTCC
Source organism: Palaemon carinicauda (assembly GCF_036898095.1). Classification (NCBI taxonomy): domain Eukaryota; kingdom Metazoa; phylum Arthropoda; class Malacostraca; order Decapoda; family Palaemonidae; genus Palaemon; species Palaemon carinicauda. Next base: position 65,822,197 of record NC_090732.1, read on the forward strand.
TATCCAGTATCCCACTGAGGTCCCTAGGACAGAGCCGAAACAGAGCTTAAGAGTGTAGATGACCTTAGACCTGACAAAGCTAGAGTAGGCCATCAAATTACTTTTATTTCACGTGTGAAGTTTTGAGGCCTCTGGACAGAGTACATTTTTTTCTTGCATTTAGAGGGAAGGTTCGTGTAGTACGTAATCAAAGTTATTAGCAGGGTGTTTGTGCCTTAAGTAAGTGATAGCGCTCCTTTTCCTCCCCTGCTGATCTTTGCTAAACCGATGTAGGCAGACATTCCTGGAACAACAAGCTCGCACTCAACAATTAAATAAAAAACACACATTTCTCCACAATACCCACGTTATATAGTACTATATATTTCAACTCTCTCTCTCTCTCTCTCTCTCTCTCTCTCTCTCTCTCTCTCTCTCTCTCTCTCTCTCTCTCTCTCTCTCACGTATGTGTGCATAAGGGCGTGCTTAAAAGAAATTACCAAACACCTCTTCTCTCAAGAGGTTAACTACTGCACTGTAATTGTTCAGTGTCTACTTTCCTCTTGGCAAGGGTAGAAGAGACTCTTTAGCTGTGGTAAGAAGCTCTTCTAGGAGAAGGGCACTCCAAAATCAAACCATTGTTCTCTAGTCTTGGGTAATGCCATTGCCTCTGTACGATGGTCTTCCACTGTCTTGGGTTAGAGATCTCTTGCTTGAGGGTACACTCGGGCACATTATTCTAAATTGTTTCTCTTCCTCTTATGATTTTGAAGTTTTTATAGTTTATATATTGAAAATTTATTTTAAGGTTATTATTGTTCTTAAACGTCTCTTCTAGTTTTCCTTATTTCCTTTCCTCAATGGGCTCTTTTCCCTGTTGGAGCCTTGGGCTTATAGCATGGTGCTTCTCCAGCTAGGGTTGTAGCTTAGCAAATAATGATAATAATAATAATAATAATAATAATAATAATAATAATAATAATAATAATAATAATAATAATAATAATAATAATAATCACTAAGTGAGATGAAGTGTAATACTACAAATGTCTTATCATGCGTGTAAAAAGTTATATAAATCCCCATATTCGCAAATATATATGTATATAATTCTCTTTTATGTTCTCTTTTTGTGCTGCATATTTCCACCTCCTACCTCTCAGTAGAAAGTGGTTATTTTATGCAAGGTGATATTACGCCCTCTTTTCTTTGAGCAATTTCACTTCTCCATGTTGGGAAGAAGAGGGGAATTTTTTGCTTGGTAATCATGGTCCTATTTTTTTTTTTTGCAATTTTCACTTCCTCTCTCTTATGAGGAAGATTTGAATTTGTGTCAAGTAAAAAGGATTCTCCTCTTCTCTGCATATTCTAACTCCCCTCCACTACAAGGAAGCAGTGTTTCCCCCTCCCTGGTCTCAAAAAAAAAAAAAATTGGGGCTTCATTGCCAGTTGATAGAGCTCCACCATATCGGTAAATATTGTCCTCTCTAATGTCAATCGTGGAAGCAGGGATTCTGTGTCATGTAATAAGGCCCCCTCTTCCCCTATACCTTTTTCACATCCTCTCCCTTAAGAGGAATCAAACATTTTCTTTAAGTGAAAAGGGCTTTGTATTTCCTTATAAATTTTTACTTGTATCCTTATCAATTTCCATCCTATATCTCAGAAGAAGGAGTAGTGAATTATTGCTCTCTGTTTCCTTATGAATTTTTATCCTCTGTCTCAAAGGAAGGACCAGTAACTTCTTGCTCTCTGATTCCTTAAAAACTTTCACCCTCTGTCTCACTAAAAAGAGAGGTGACTTATTCCTGTATCCTTATAAATTTTCAACCTCTGTCTCACTGAAAAGAGAGGTGATTTATTTCCTGTTTCATTACAAATTTCCTCCCTCTGTCTCACCAAAAGGAGAGGTGACTTGTTCCTTTGTGCATCCTTGCAAATTTTCGCTCTTTGTCCCGCTAGAAGGTGAGGCGACTTCTTCTTTTGTGCATCCTTGCAAATTTTCGCCCTCTGTCTCACTGAAAGGTGAGGCGACTTCTTCCTTCCTGTATCTTTACAAAGTTTCACCTTCTGTTTCACTGAAAGGAGAGGTGACTTGTTCCTTTGTGCATCCTTGCAAATTTTCGCCCTTTGTCTCACTGAAAGGTGAGGCGACCTCTTCTATCTTGTATCTTTACAAATTTCCACCCTCTGTCTCACTGAATGGAGTGGTGACTTATTCCTTTATCCTTTCCAATTTTCACCATGTGTCTCACTAAAAAGAGAGGTGACTTCTTTCATTGTGCATCCTTGCAAATTTTCACCCTCTGTCTCATTGAAAGGTGAGGTAAAATATTCCTTTATCCTTACAAATTTTCACCTTTCTCACTGAAAGGAGAGGTGACTTGTTCCTTTATGCATCCTTGCGAATTTTTGCCCTTTGTTTCACAGAAAGGTGAAGCGATTTCTTCCTTCCTGTATCCTACCAAATTTTCACCCTCTGTCTCTCTGAAAGAAGAGGCGACTTATTCCTTTATTCATTCAAATTTTCACCATCTATCTCACTGAAAAGAGAGGTGACTTCTTCCTTTGTGCATTCTTGCAAATTTTCACCCTCTGTCTCACTGAAAGGTGACGCGACTTCTTCCTTCCTGTATCCTTACAAATTTTCACCCTCTGTCTGACTGAAAGGAGAGGTGACTTATTCTTTTATCCCTAAAAATTTTCACCCTCTGTCCCACTGAAAGGAAATGTAATTTATTCCTTTATCCTTGAATTTTTTTACCCTCTGTCTCACTGAAAGGAGAGGTAACTTATTCCTTTATCCTTACAAATTTACACCCTCGTTCTCACTGAAAGGATAAGTGACTTATTCCTGTATCCTTACAAATTTCCACCCTCTGTCTCACTGAATGGTGAGTTGACTTATTTCTTCATCCTTACAATTTTCACTCTCTGTCCCACTGAAAGGAGAGGTGACTTCTTCCTTTGTGCATCCTTGCAAATTTTCGCCCTATGTCTCACTGAAAGATGACGTGACTTCCTCCTTCCTGTATCCTTACAGATTTTCACCCTCTGTCTCTCTGAAAGAAGAGGTGACTTATTCCCTTATCCGTACAAATTTTAACCTTGTCTCACTGAAAGGAGAGGTGACTTCTTCCTTTGTGCATCCCTGCAAATTTTCGCCCTCTGTCTCACTGATATGTAAAGCGATTTCTTCCTTCCTGTATCTTTACAAATATTCACCCTCTGCCTCTCTAAATGAAGAAGTAACTTATTCTTTTATACTTACAAATTTTCACCCTCTGTCTCACTGAAAGGAGAGGTGACTTTTTCCTTTGTGCATCCTTGCAAATTTTCACCTTCTGTCTCACTGAAAGGTGAGGCGATATCTTCCTTCCTCTATCCTTAAAAATTTTCACCTGCTGTCTCTGAAAGAAAAGGTGACTTATTCCTTTATCCTTACACATTTTCATCCCCTTTCTCACCAAAAGGAGAGGTAACTTCTTCCTTTGTGCATCCTTGCAAATTTTTGCCCTCTGTCTCACTGATAGGTGACGTGATTTCTTCCTTCCTGTATCCTTACAAATATTCACCCTCTGTCTCTCTGAACGAAGAGGTAACTTATTCCTTTATACTTACAAATTTTCACCGTCTGTCTCACTGAAAGGAGAGGTGACTTGTTCCTTTGTGCATCCTTGCCAATTTTTGCCTTTTGTCTTACTGAAAGGTGAGGTGACTTCTTCCTTCCTGTATCCTTACAAATTTTCACCCTCTTCCTCACTGAAAGGAGAGGTGACTTATTCCTATATCCTTACAAATTTTCACCCTTTGCCTCACTGAAAGGAGAGGTGACTTATTCCTTTATCCTTATAAATTTCCGCCTTCTGTCTCACGGAAAGGAGAAGTGACTTATTACTTTATCGTTACAAATTTTTAGCCTCTGCCTCACTGAACGAAGAGGTGACTTATTCCTTTATCCTTTCAAATTTTCACCCTCTGTCTCACTGAAAGGAGACGTGACTTATTCCTATATCCTTACAAATTTTCGCCCTCTGTCTCACTGAAAGGAGAGTTGACTTATTCCTTTATCCTTACAAATTTTCACTCTCTGTCCCACTGAAAGGAGAGGTGACTTCTTCCTTTGTGCATCCTTACGAATTTTCACCCTCTATCTTACTAAAAGGTGAGGCGACTTCTTCCTTCCTGTATCCTTACAAATTTTCACCCTCTTCCTCACTGAAAGGAGAGGTGACGTATTCCTATATCCTTACAAATTTTCACCCTTTGCCTCACTGAAAGGAGAGGTGACTTATTCCTTTATCCTTATAAATTTCCGCCTTCTGTCTCACGGAAAGGAGAAGTGACTTATTACTTTATCCTTACAAATTTTTAGCCTCTGCCTCACTGAACGAAGAGGTGACTTATTCCTTTATCCTTTCAAATTTTCACCCTCTGTCTCACTGAAAGGAGAGTTGACTTATTCCTTTATCCTTACAAGTTTTCACACTCTGTCCCACTGAAAGGAGAGGTGACTTCTTCCTTTGTGCATCCTTAAGAATTTTCACCCTCTATCTTACTAAAAGGTGAGGCGACTTCTTCCTTCCTGTATCCTTACAAATTTTCACCCTCTGTCTCACTGAAAGGAGAGGTGACTTTTTCCTTTAGCCTTACAAATTTTCACCATCTGTCTCGCTGAAAGGAGAGGTGACTTATTCCTTTATCCTTACAAATTTTCACCCTCTGTGTCACTGAAAGGAAAGGTGACTTTTTCCTTTATTCTTACAAATTTTCACCATCTGTCTCACTGAAAGGAAAGGTGACTTATTCCTTTATCCTTACAACTTTTCACCCTCTTCCTCACTGAAGGGAGAGGTGACTTATTCCTGTATCCTTAAAAATTTTCAACCTCTGTCTCACTGAAAGGAAAGGCGACTACTTCCTTCCAGTATCTTTACAAAGTTTCACCCTCTGTCTCACTGAAAGGAGAGGTGACTTCTTCCTTTTTGCATCCTTGCAAATTTTCGCCCTTTGTCTCACTGAAAGGTGAGGCAACCTCTTCCTTCATGTATCTTTACAAATTTCCACCCTCTGTCTCACTGAAAGGAGTGGTGGCTTATTTCTTTATCCTTTCAAATTTTCATCATGTGTCTTACTGAAAAGAGAGGTGACTTCTTCCTTTGTGCCTCCTTGCAAATTTTAGCCGTTTCATTGAAAGGTGAGGTGACTTCTTCCTTCCTGCTCTGTCTCACTGAAAGGAGAGGTAAAATATTACTATATCCTTAAAAATTTTCTCCTTCCGTCTCACTGAAAGGAGAAGTGACTTGTTCCTTTATGCATCCTTGCAAATTTTTGCCCTCCGTCTCACTGAAAGGTGAGGCGATTTTTTCCTTCCTGTATCCTTAAAAATTTTCACCCTCTGTCTCTCTGAAAGAAGAGGTGACTTATTCCTTTATTCATTCAAATTTTCACCATCTGTCTCACTGAAAAGAGAGGTGACTTCTTCCTTTGTGCATTCTTGCTAATTTTCACCCTCTGTCTCACTGAAAGGAGACGCGACTTCTTCCTTCCTGTATCCTTGCAAATTTTCACCCTCTGTCTCGCTGAGAGGAGAGGTGACTTATTCTTTTATCCCTAAAAATTTTCACCTTCTGTCCCACTGAAAGGAAAGGTGATTTATTCCTTTATCCTTAAATTTTTTTACTCTCTGTCTCACTGAAAGGAGAGGTAACTTATTCCTTTATCCTTACAGATTTTCACTCTCTGTCTCTCTGAAAGAGGAGGTGACTTATTCCTTTATCCGTACAAATTTTAACCTTGTCTCACTGAAAGGAGAGGTGACTTGTTCCTTTGTGCATCCCTGCAAATTTTCGCCCTCTGTCTCACTGATATGTAAATCGATTTCTTCCTTCTTGTATCCTTACAAATATTCACCCTCTTCCTCTCTGAACGAAGAGGTAACTTATTCCTTTATACTTAAAAATTTTCACCCTCTGTCTCACTGAAAGGAGAGGTGACTTGTTCCTTTGTGCATCCTTGCAAATTTTCACTTTCTGTCTCACTGAAAGGTGAGGCAATATCTTTCTTCCTCTATCCTTAAAAAATTTCACCCGCTGTCTCTCTGAAAGAAGAGGTGACTTATTCCTTTATCCTTACACATTTTCATCCCCTTTCTCACCAAAAGGAGAGGTAACTTCTTCCTTTGTGCATCCTTTGCAAATTTTCGCCTTCTGTCTCACTGATAGGTGACGTGATTTCTTCCTTCCTGTATCCTTACAAATTTTCACCCTTTGTCCCACTGAAAGGAAAGGTGATTTATTCCTCTATCTTTAAATTTTTTTTACCCTCTGTCTCACTGAAAGGAGAGGTAACTTATTCCTTTATCCTTACAAATTTACACCCTCGTTCTCACTGAAAGGAGAAGTGACTTATTCCTGTATCCTTACAAATTTCCACCCCCTGTTTCACTGGAAGGTGAGTTGACTTATTTCTTCATCCTTACAAATTTTCACTCTCTGTCCCACTGAAAGGAGAGGTCACTTCTTCCTTTGTGCATCCTTGCAAATTTTCGCCCTATGTCTCAATGAAAGGTGACGTGACTTACTCCTTCCTGTATCCTTACAGATTTTCACCCTCTGTCTCTTTGAAAAAAGAGGTGACTTATTCCTTTATCCTTACACTTTTTCATCCCCTTTCTCACTAAAAGGAGAGGTGACTTCTTCCTTTGTGTATCCCTGCAAATTTTCGCTCTCTGTCTTACTGATATGTAAAGCGATTTCTTTCTTCCTGTATCCTTACAAATATTCACCCTCTTCCTCTCTGAACGAAGAGGTAACTTATTCCTTTATACTTACAAATTTTCACCTTTTGTCTCACTGAAAGGAGAGGTGACTTGTTCCTTTGTGCATCCTTGCAAATTTTCACCTTCTGTCTCACTGAAAGGTGAGGCGATATCTTCCTTCCTCTATCCTTAAACATTTGCACCCGCTGTCTCTCTGAAAGAAGAGGTGACTTATTCCTTTATCCTTACACATTTTCATCCCCTTTCTCACCAAAAGGAGAGGTAACTTCTTCCTTTGTTCATCCTTGCAAATTTTCGCCCTCTGTTTCACTGATAGGTAACGTGATTTCTTCCTTTCTGTATCCTTACAAATATTCACTCTCCGCCTCTCTGAACGAAGAGGTAACTTATTCCTTTATGCATACAAAGTTGCACCCTCTGTCTCACTGAAAGGAGAGGCGACTTGTTCCTTTGTGCATCCTTGCAAATTTTCATCTTCTGTCTCACTGAAAGGTGAGGCGATATCTTCCTTCCTCTATCCTTAAAAATTTTCACCCGCTGTCTCTCTGAAAGAAGAGGTGACTTATTCCTTTATCCTTACACATTTTCATCCCCTTTCTCACCAAAAGGAGAGGTAACTTCTTTCTTTGTTCATCCTTGCAAATTTTCGCCCTCTGTTTCACTGATAGGTAACGTGATTTCCTCCTTCCTGTATCCTTACAAATATTCACTCTCTGCCTCTCTGAACGAAGAGGTAACTTATTCCTTTATGCATACAAAGTTGCACCCTCTGTCTCACTGAAAGGAGAGGCGACTTGTTCCTTTGTGCATCCTTGCAGATTTTCACCTTCTGTCTCACTGAAAGGTGAGGCGACTTCTTCCTTCCTAAATTCTTGCAAATTTTCACCCTCTGCGTCACTGAAAGGAGAGGTGACTTATTCCTATATCCTTACAAATTTTCACCCTCTGCCTCACTGAAAGGAGAGGTGACTTATTCCTTTATCCTTATAAATTTCCACCTTCTGTCTCACTGAAAGGAGAAGTGACTTATTCCTTTATCCTTACAAATTTTTAGCCTTTGCCTCACTGAAAGGAGAGGTGACTTATTCCTTTATCCTTAAAAATTTTCATCCTCTGCCTCACTGAAAGGAGAGGTGACTCATTCCTATATCCTTAAAAATTTCCACCCTGTGTCTCCTTGAAAGGAGAGTTGACTCATTCCTTTATCCTTACAAATTTTCACTCTCTGTCCCACTGAAAGGAGAGGTGACTTCTTCCTTTGCGCATCCTTGCAAATTTTCACCCTCTATCTCACTGAAAGGTGAGGCGACTTCTTCCTTCCTGTATCCTTATATATTTTCACCCTCTGTCTCACTGAAAGGATAGGTGACTTTTTCCTTTATCCTTACAAATTTTCACCATCTGTCTCGCTGAAAGGAGAGGTGACTTATTCCTTTATCCTTACAAACTTTCACCTTCTGTCTCACTGAAAGGAGAGGTGACTTATTCCTTTATCCTTACAAATTTTCACTCTCTGTCCCACTGAAAGGAGAGGTGACTTGTTCCTTTGTGCATCCTTGCAAATTTTCGCCCTGTCTCACTGAAAGGAGAGGTGCCTTGTTCCTTTGTTTATCCTTGCAAACTTTCGGCCACTGTGTCACTGAAAGGCGAGGTGACTTCTTCCTTCCTGTATCCTTACAAACTTTCACCCTATGTCTCATAGGAGAGAGCTCTGACTTTTTTTTTCTGTTTCCTTTTTCTTACACATTTTTACTCTCTTGTTCATAGGAAGGAGCAGTGACTTTTCTTATCTTTATCCTTAAAAATGTTCACGCTCTATCTCTTAGAAGGGATTTATAATTTTTCTCTCTATTTCCTCACAAAATTTCACCCTCTGTCTCATAGGAAGGAGCACTGACTTCTTGGTCTCCGTTTCCTTATAAAGTTTGACTCTTTGTCTCAAAGTAGGGAACAGTGACTAACTGCTCTCTGTTCCCTTACAGAATTTCACCCTCTGTCTCATAGGAGGAAGCGGTGAATTCTTGCTGTGTGCTACCTTATAATTTTTCACATTTTGTCTCATAGGAGAAAGTGGTGAATTCATGCTCTCTATTTCCTTGCTAATTTTCACCCCTTGTCCTTCCAAAATTTACCCTCTAGGCCATAAGAATGAGCAGGGACTTCTTGGTGTCCGTTTCCTTACAAATTTTGACTATTTGTATCAAACTAGGGAGCAGTGACTTCCTGCTCTCTGTTTCCATTCAGTATTTAACCCTCTGTTTCACAGGAGGAAGCGGTGATTTCTTGCTCTGTGCTACTTTAAAAATTTTCTCATTTTGTCTCATAAGAGAAAGTGATGAATTCTTGCTCTCTATTTCCTTGCAAATTTTCACCCTTTGTCCTTACAAAATTCTTCCCTCTGTCCCATAGGAAGGAGCAGTGACTTCTTGGTCTCCGTTTCCTTACAAATTTCTACTCTTTGTCTCAAAGTAGGGAGCAGTGACTTCCTGCTCTCTCTTTCCCTACAGAATTTCACTCTTTGTCTCATAGGAGGAGCGGTGAATTCTTGCTCTCTGTTATCTTACAAATTTTCACATTTGGCTCATAGGAGAAAGTGGTGAATTCTTGCTCTTTATTTCCTTGCAATTTTTCCCACTTTGTCTTATAGAAGGGAATGGTGACTTCTTGTTCTCTGTTACCTTCGAAGTTTTCATCCTCTGTCTCATAGGAAGGAGCAGTGATTTATACTCTTTGTTTCCTTACAAATTAGTCCACTCTGTCTCAAAGAAAGGAAAAACGACTTCTTGCTCTCTATTTCCTTACGAAGTACCATCCTCTCTCTCAAAGGAAGGAGTCACGTTTTTCAAATTTTTACCCTGTCTCATAGAAGGTGACTGTGACTTTTTGCATTCGGTTTTCTTACAAATTTTTAACCTCTGTTCATACATAGGAAGGAGCAGTGGCTTCTTACTTACTCTTTCCTTACACATTTACATCCTGTCTCATAGGAGGAGTAGTGACTTTTTCCTCTCAGCTTCCTTACAAATTTTTTGCCCTCTCTCTCATAGGCAGGAGCAAAGCGTTTTTGGATTTTGTTTACTTACAAAATTTCATCTATATTGGCTCTTAGGAGGGAACAATGAAATCTAGTTCTCTGTTTCCTTACAAATTTTCCCCCTGTCTCATAGGAGTGAGTGGTGACTTATTGCTCTTTATTTCCTTACAAATTTTTAACCCCTGTCTCTTGTGGAGTAGCAGTGACTTTTTGGTCTCTCTTTCCTTACAAATTTTTAACCCCTGTCTCTCGTGGAGGAGCAGTAACTTTTTGCTCGCTCTTTCCTTACAAATTTTCATCCTCTGTCTCATATACAGGAGAGGTGTCTTCTTGCTTTGTGTATCCTTACAAATTGTCACTCTCTGTTTCATTGGAGGGAACTGTGACTTTTTGCTCTCTGTTTCTTTACAAATTTGCTGTCCTTGTCTCTTTGTAGCCTTAAAAACGTTTACCTTCTGTCTCTTAAGAGGGAGCAGTGACTTTTTGCTCTGCTTGCTTACAAATTTTCACCCTGTCTTATCAGAAGGGGCAGAGACTCCTTGCTCTCTGTTTCCGCAAAAGCTGTCAACCTCTGTCTCATAGAAGGAAGCAGTGAATTCTTGCTCTCTGTTTCCTTATAAATTTCCCCCTTCTATTTCATAGGAGGGAGCAGTGATTTCATGCGCTCTCTCTTTGCATATAAATTTTCACCTGTCTCATAGGAAGGAACGGTAACTCATGCTTTCGGTTTACTATAAATTTTAAATTCTGTCACAAGGAGGGAGTTCTGATATTTTACTCTGTTTCCTTACCAATTTTCCTCCTCTTTCTCATAGGTAGGAGTAGTGACTTCTTGCTCCCTGTTTCCCAACAATTCACCCTCTGTCTCATAGGAAGGTGTGGTGACTTCTGCTCTATGTTTCCTTACAAATTTTCACCTTCTGTTTTATAGGAGGAAGCTGTAACCTATTGCTATCTATTTCTTAAAGAAATTTCACCTTCTGCCTTAGCAGGGAGTCGTGATTTCTTCCTCCCTGTTTCCTCATAAATTTTTACCCTCTGGCTGAAAGGAAAGATCATTGACTTCTTGCTTTATATTTACTTAAAAATGTTCACACTCTGTCTCATATGAGGGAACAGAAACTTCATGCTCTTCGTTTCCTTAAAAATTTTCATCCTCTGTCTCACAGGAAGGAGCAGTGACTTCTTGCTCTCAGTTTCCTTCCAAATTTTCACCCTTTGTCTCATAGAAAGGAACAGTAACTTCTTGCGCTCTGTTCCCTTCTAAGTGTTCACCCTCTATCTTATAGGCAGGAGCAGTGACTTTGTTTCTCGGTTTCCATACAATTTTTCACCCTCTCTCTCAGGAGAAAGACAAGGAATCTTTGCCTTATGTTTCGTTACGAATTTTCATTCAATGTCTCAAAAGTGGTGCTTTTGTACCCTGTTTCCTAACAAATTTTCAGCCTCTATCTCGTTAGAAGGAACGGCGACTACTTCCTCTTTGTGCAATTACAAACATTCCCCCTCTGTATCATGGGAGGGAGCTGTGACTTCTGGCTCTATTTCCTTACAAATTTTCACCTTCTGTGTCATAGGAAGGAGCAGTAGCTTCTTGCTCTCAGGTTTCTTACAAATTTTCACCCTGTGTCTCGTATGGGGGAGCAGTGGCTTTTTGCTCTCCTTTTCCGTACAAAGTTTCACCTTTTGTCTCTAGGAGGAATCAGTGACTTCTTGCTCTGTTTCCTTAAAATTTTCACCCTCTGTCTTATAGAAGAGAGCAGTGACTTCTTGCTCTCTGTTTCCTTCCAAATTTTCACCCTCTGTCTCATAGGAGGGAGCCTTGACTTCTTTCTTGCTCTCTTTTTCCTCCCAATTTTCTCCCTCTGTTTCTAAGGAGGGAGCAGTGACTCCTTGCTCTGTATTTTCTTCCAAATTTTCACCCTCTGTCTCATAGGAGGGAGCCTTGACTTCTTTCTTGCTCTCTTTTTCTCCCAATTTTCTCCCTCTGTTTCTAAGGAGGGAGCAGTGACTCCTTGCTCTGTATTTCCTTCTAAATTTTCACCTTCTTTCATAGGAGGGAGCAGAGACTTCTTGCTCTATGTTTCCTTAAAATTTTTCATCCTCTGCTTTATGTCAAGCAGCAGTAACATCCTGCTCTACGTTTCCTTATGAATTTTCATCCTATGTCCCAAAGGAAGGAGCGGTGACATCTTGTTCCCTGTTTTCTTACAAATTCTCCGCCTCTGTCTCATAGAAAGAAGATGATACTTATTCCTCTCTGTATCCTCACAAATTTTCACCTTCTGCCTTTCATGAGGGAGCAGTGACTTCCTGCTCTCTGTTTCCTTACAAATTTTCACCCTCTGTCTCATAGAAAGGAGAAGTGACTTTTAGGTTTCTGTTTCCTTACAAATTTACACCCTCTGTCTCTTAGGAGGGATTATTGACTTCCTGCTCTCTGTTTCCCAACATTTTTTACCCTTTGTCCTATATAAGGAAGTGGTTAATTCTTGATCTCTGTTTCCTCACAAATCTTCACATTCTGTCAAAGAAGGAAGCGGTGAATTCTATTTCTCTGTTTCCTACTGCCTCATAGAAAGGAGTGGTGAATTCTTAATGTCTATTTCCTTACAAATTTTTACCTTGTGTCTCAAAGGAAGGAGTAGTGATTTCTCCCTATCTTTGCTTTAAAATTTTTAGCCTCGGTGTTATTAGAGGGAGCAGTAATTTATGCTCTCTATGACCTTAAAAATGTTCACCTGTTTCATAGGAGGGAAGAGTGACTTCTTACTCTCTGTACCCATGCAAATTTTCTCCCGATGTCTCATAGGAAGGAGCAGCGAATTCTTGTTCTGTGTTCATATAAAAAGTTTCACCTTTTGTCTCACAAGAATGAGCAGAGACTTCTTGCTCTCTATCACCTACAAATTATCATTTAATGTCTCACGGGAAGGAGCAGTGAATTCTTACTCTCTGTTTCCTAATAAATTTACACCTTCGGTCTCTTAGGAAGAATCAGTGTCTTCATGCTCTCCGTTTCCTTAAAAACTTTTCATTCTCTGTTTCTTAGAAAGGAAGAGTGACATCCTGCTCTCTGTTTACCTACTAATTTTTACCCTCTGTCTCATAAGAGGGAGCAGTGATTTCTTGTCCACTATTTCCTTTAAAATTTTCCTATTCTGTCTTAGGTAGTAGGTTGGTCAAGGCATACGCTACACTTGAGATACTACCAATGGAGATTTATTGGGTCCTTTGACTGGTCAGACAGTACTACATTGAATCCTTCTCTATAGTTACAGCTCAATTTCATTTTGCTTACACATGCACCAAACAGTCTGGCCTATTCTTTACACATTCTCCTCTGTCCTCATACACCTGACAACACTGATATTACCAAACAATTCTTCTCCACTCAAGGGGTTGACTACTGCACTGTGATTATTCAGTGGATACTTTCCTCTTGGTAAGGGTAGAAGAGACTTTTAAGCTACGGTAAGCAGACCTAGAGTATGCTGATGATGCTGTCCTTGTTAGCAGAACACCATAGGATTTGCAATACTTGCTCACCAGAATCCATGAAATATCACACGAGATTGGGTTGAAGATAAACAGAAGAAAGACAGAGATGATGAGAACAGAGTATGCAATGGAAGAGGAAATATCATTGAAAGGAGAAAGGATTAAAGAGGCAGAGTCATTTAAATATATGGGAACTATGCTCTCCAATACAAGGACTTTAGAATTGGAGTTTAGTGAAAGATTGAAAAAAGCAAATCAGACAATGGCTACGTTAAGTAAAATTTGGAAATCAAATCGCCTGAAATTACATATAAAAATTATACTATATATCAGTTTTGTGAGATCGGACATGAGTCATGATATGACAATGAAACATTCTCCAATAGATTTAGCATATTTGAGAACAAAGCCCTCAGAAGGACCGGATTAGAAATGAAACTATAAGAGAGATTACTCGAGGGCCATATGTTGATGAGATCATGATGAGTGGTAAATGGAGATTGTTTTTGGCATGCTCTTCGCACTCCCCAAGAGAGATTAGTTCACAAAACGTTCAGTCGGACTCCCCAAGGCACTAGAGGTGTTGGAAGACCCAGGCCTACATGGCTGAGGACTATGAAGCGCGAAGTAGATGATGAATGGAGAAGTATTCAATTAAAAGCTCAAGATATAAACGACTTTGCGTCAACAGGCGTAGGAGGAGATGATTATTTAAATATATATATATATATATATATATATGTATATATATATATATATATATATATATATATATATATATATATATATATATATATATATATATATATATATACATATATATATATATATATATATATATATATATATATATTATATATATATATATATGTGTGTGTATATATATATGTGTGTGTGTGTATATATCTACGTATATATATATATATATATATATATATATATATATATATATATATATATATATATATATATGTATATATATATATGTATATATATTGTATATATGATGTAAATATAAACATAAAAGAAGAATAATATCTTACTGCAACATGGAAATGCATGTCAACAAAAACCTTCTATTCGAGAAATTGCTTTTGAATGTTTATTCTTATAAAGAATGAGTCACTAAATATTTGCAATTTAATATTTTGGAATCTTTTTTGAATTATCAAATTCATGCAATTTAACATCTTTTGATCTTTTCTGAAGTAAAAGATGGAAATTCAATTTTCGGCAAAAAAGTTGGGGCCTGACTACCTACTCCTACGCCCATGAAAAATTCACTGTTCCCTCCAACTAGACAGAAGGTGAAAGTTTCTAAGGAAAGAGAGAGCAAAAAATCACCAGTCCTTCCTCTGAGACAGGATGAAAACTTGTAAGGAAACAGAGAGCATGAAGTCACTGTATCCTATTATTATTATTATTATTATTATTATTATTATTATTATTATTATTATTATTATTGTTCCTGAATGCACCCTCAAGCAAGAGAACTCTACCCCAAAACAATGAAAGACCAAAGTACAGAGGTTATGGAACTATCTAAGACCAGAGAAAAATGGTTTGATTTTGGAGTGTCCCTCTCCTAGAAGAGCTGCTTACCGTAGCTTAAAAGTCTCTTCTACCCTTACCAAGAGGAAAGTATCCACTGAATAATCACAGTGCAGTAGTCAATCCCTTGAGCGGAGAAGAATTGTTTGGTAAGATCAGTGTTGTCAGGTGTATGAGGACAGAGGAGAATGTGTAAGAATAGGCCAGACTGGTGTATGTGTAGGCAAAATGAAATTGAGCTGTAACTATAGAGAAGGATTCAATGTAGTACTGTCTGACCAGTCAAAGGACCCAATAAATCTCCAGCGGTAGTATCTCAAGTGTAGCGTGTGCCCTGATCAACCTACTACCTAAGACAGAATAGGAAAATTTTAAAGGTAATAGTGGACACGAAATCACTTCTCCCTTTTATGAGACAGAGGGTGAAAATTAGTAGGTAAACAGAGAGCAGGAGGTCACTCTTCCTTTCTAAGATACAGAGATTGAAAAATTTGTAAGGAAACGGAGAGCATGAAGTCACTGATTCCTCTTAAGAGACCAAAGGTGTAAATGTATTAGGAAACAGAGAGCAAGAATTCACTGCTCCTTCCCGTGAGACATTAAATGATAATTTGTAAGGTGATAAAGAGCAAGAGGTCTCTACTCATTCCTATGAGACAGAGGGCGAAAATTTGGAAAGAAACGGAAAACAAGGAATCACTGCTTCCTCCTGAGAGACAAAGGGTAAAAATTTATAAGGAAACAGAAACCAAAATGTCACTACTCCTTTCTATGAGACAGAGGGTGAAAATTTGTAAGGAAACAGAGAGCAAGATGTCACCGCTCCTTCCTTTGAGACATATGATGAAAATTCATAAGGAAACGTAGAGCAAGATGTTACTGCTGCTTGACATAAGACAGAGGAGGAAAAATTTTAAGGAAACATAGAGCAAGAAGTCTCTGCTCCCTCCTATGAAAGAAGGTGAAAATTTGGAAGGAAGCAGAGAGCAAGGAGTCACTGCTCCCTCCTTAGAGACAGAGGGAGAAAATTCGGAAGGAAAAAGAGAGCAAGAAAGAAGTCCATGCTTCCTCCTATGAGACAGAGGGTGAAAATTTGGAAGGAAACAGAGAGCAAGAAGTCACTGCTCTCTTCTATAGGACAGAGGGTAAAAAACCCTCCTTACCTTATTACCTTATTGCCTTATTCTATGTTTGGGTTCCCCCAGGTCCCTCAGTGTGAGGCACCTTGTATATCCACCAGAGAGTTGCTAATGCATCTTCCAGTGTATTTTGCATCTTCCAGTGTATTTTGCATCTTCCAGTCTTGGATGGTCTGGGATGCATCTTAGGTATTTATCGAGCTTATTCTTAAACACATCTACGCTCACTCCTGATATGTTTCTTAGATGAGCTGGCAGCGCATTAAATAGTCACTGCATTATCGATGCTGGTGCGTAGTGGATTAATGTCCTGTGCGCTTTCCTTAGTTTTCCTGGTATAGTTTTTGGCACTATTAATCTGCCTCGGCTTGCTCTTTCTGATATTTTTAGCTCCATGATGTTTCCAGTAATTCCTTCTATTTGCTTCCATGCTTGTATTATCATGTAGCATTCTCTTCTCCTTTCTAGACTGTATAGTTTAAAAATTGCAGTCTTTCCCAGTAGTCAAGGTCCTTAACATCTTCTATTCTAGCTGTATAGGACCTTTGTACACTCTCTATTTGTGCAATATCCTTTTGATAGTGTGGGTACCATATCACATTGCAGTACTCGAGTGTACTACGTACATAAGTTTTGTAAAGCATAATCATGTGTTCAGCTTTTCTTGTTTTATATCCACCAGAGAGTTGCTAATGCATCTTCCAGTGTATTTTGCATCTTCCATTCTTGGATGGTCTGGGGTGCATCTTAGGTATTTATTGAGCTTATTCTTAGACATATCTACGCTCACTCCTGATATGTTTCTTAGATGAGCTGGCAGCACATTAAATAGTCGCTGCATTTTCGATGCTGGTGTGTAGTGGATTAATATCCTGTGCGCTTTCCTTAGTTTTCCTGGTATAGTTTTTGGCACTATTAATCTACCTCGGCTTGCTCTTTCTGATATTTTTAGCTCCATGATATTTTCAGTAATTCCTTCTATTTGCTTCCATGCTTGTATTATCATGTAGCGTTCTCTTCTCCTTTCTAGACTGTATAGTTTTAAAAATTGCAGTATTTCCCAGTAGTCAAGGTCCTTAACTTCTTCTATTCTAGCAGTATAGGACCTTTGTACACTCTCTATTTGTGCAATATCCTTTTGATAGTGTGGGTACCATATCACATTGCAGTACTCGAGTGTACTACGTACATAAGTTTTGTAAAGCATAATCATGTGTTCAGCTTTTCTTGTTTTAAGTGTCTGAATAGCATTCCCATTTTTGCTTTACATTTAGCCATCAGTGTTGCTATTTGGTCGTTGTATAACATATTCCTATTAAACATTACACCAAGATCTTTAATTACTTCCTTGTTTGTGATTGTCTCGTTATTAGGTCCCTTGTATGCATATACAATTCCTTCTCTGTTTCCATAATTTATTGATTCGAATTTATCGGAGTTAAATACCATCCTATTTATCTCCGCCTATTCATATATTTTGTTTAGATCTCTTTGTAGTGAGTTCCTATCTTCATCACAAGTAATTTCTCTACTTATTCTTGTGTCATCGGCGAAACTTCTCACTACAGAGTTTTTAACATCACAGTCTATGTCTGAGATCATAATAACAAACAGCAGTGCAGCTAATACCGTACCTTGTGGCACGCCAGATATCACCTGATCTTCATCTGATTTCTTGTCATTTGCAACCACTATGTTTTCTGTTTTGCAGGAATTCTTTTACTCATTTTCCTATCTTTCCCACAATATTATGCTTTCTCATTTTTTTGTCTAATATATTATGGTCTACCTTGTCAAAGGCTTTTGCAAAATCATATTTTTGTATATGTTTTCATAGTGTGCTATCAGTTGGGTTTGTGTACTTTTTCCGGGCACAAAACCGTGTTGACCTATATTAAACAATTTATTTTTAACCAAATGATTCATTATTTTCTTTTTTATTACCCTCTCATACACTTTCATAATATGTGATGTTAGACTAATATGTCTATAATTGCTTGCCTCTAGTCTTGATCCGTTTTTGAAAATAGGGGTTATATAAGCTAATTTATGTTTAACATATATCTCACTCATATCTACACTTTGTATTAGCAGTATTACAAGAGGCTTCGCGATAGTATGTGCAGTTTTTTTTTAACAAAATCGCTGGAAATCCATTTGGTCCGGCTGCCGATCCATTTTTAATTTCGCTTATAGCCTTGACAATATCTGCTTCATTAATATCTATATCCGTTAGATATTCAACATTTTCTTCTCTCATTTCTGTTTCATTATTCTCATTTGCAATTCTTGGCGTGAACTCACTCTTAAATTTTTCTGCTAATATGTTGCATATTTCCTTTTTTTTTTGCAGTCTCTGCAGTCTCTGCTCCCTCCTATGAAAGAAGGTGAAAATTTGGAAGGAAGCAGAGAGCAGGAGTCACTGCTCCCTCCTTAGAGACAGAATAGTTAACCGTCCTTCAATTCTTAGAAGGCCTATGTCTAATCTCCCTTTCTTCATCTTTTTTTTGCATATGAGTAAAGTACTTGGTTTTTTTTTTTTTTATATATTTTGAAGTGTCCTTTCTTCTAAGTCCCCTTTTTCATTTTCTTTCGATTGTATAATCTTTTGTTCTGCATTTTCTATCTTATTTTTTATTTCCATCATTTTCCACATATTTTTTTCTTTTGCACTTTCTAATTTTCTGAAATAAGATCCTTCTGTCTCTTGGTATGCATGTCTGTTGTTTATTGTGTTTTTTTTTTCGGTACATATTTTTCAACAATTTTCTCCAGTATTTTGTACAGTATGTCCGTATTTACCTGTATATTATCACTTACGAATACAATTTTCCATTCTTTGTTCAGTTCTCCATTTATTTCTGACCATTTTATATTCTTACTATAAGAATTATATTTTCCATATCCTTTCCAATGTTTTGTGCTTTGATTATCTCTGCGATCACTTGCTTTGGAATGGACTATCAATTCTATGACATTATGGTCTGAAATTCCTGTGTTATATACTATTATTTCTTTAACATAATTCACCTCATTCACAAATACTAGAACTAGGACATTTTCCTTTCTTGTTGGAATGTGGTTTATTTGTTGCATATTATGTTCTAATAGCATATTTTGAAGCTTTTCAAATTGCCTCTTACCTTCTGCGCTACTATTGCTCTCTTTTTTTATATGTATATATGCAACCACTTTCTTCTATCCGTTCTTTTCAATCCACGAAAGGAAAGTTAAATTCTCCGGATATAGTCCATGGGAAATAGCTTTTTAGGTCAAACAAATTGCAATATTTTGTTTTATTGCATGAACATGTTATATGGACTCTTAGGAACACCATATCCAAAATGGGACAAATTCGGCCATTTTGAAGTTGTGAAAATCACACTTTTAACATTTTCGGAGGGTACATTTTTCCATGTTTTCCCGTTTTTCTCCAAAACGGTTCATCGCACGGGTAAGAGATATTGGTACCAAAAAGATAGAAAAGTAAATTCTGCACATGTTTGTCTCTATAAGTATTTGCCCTAAAATTGAAAGGTTTTGTGCAAACAAGCCTGGAATTGGAATACACGCATTTTGGAGAAACTGAAAAAATCGACTTTGTACTCACATTTACCTAAATATCTCTTAAACTACTAACTTTACGGTAAAATGTCATAGAAGTGCTCCTTTAGAGTGAAGTTTTTTCTTTATTTTGACGTATTATTTTCTATTATATTTTGATATTTTGCAAAAGAAACACACACACACAAATAGACACAATTTTTATTCATGCAAAACAGATGAAAATAGAAGGATCAGTAAAACAAATTGCAATAGTTTATTCTATGCACGAATGTGTCATTTGGACTCTTTGGAACACCACAGTAAATAATATGACAAATTCGGCCATTTTGAATTTGAATAATTCCATATTAAAAATGGCGACCGTTCTCACTGTTTGAACTGACGTATCTTCTCAAATTTCCACTTTTTAATGCCTGCATGGCCGATGACAGAATATTCTGTTATCACGAAACAAGCTTCTGCCACTTCATTGCTGATAATGTTGACCACAATACAGTAACAATTACTGGAAAGGACACTTATCATGGCATGGGTCTGATGTGTGCAGTCACACCACCAGTAGCCACATCTCAAACAGTCATTCGGAATTCAGAATCTTTTAAGACCAAGCCAAAAAGTATTGTATTAAAAAAGGTATAGAAAACTTGGAAAAGTGGGAGACATGTTGAACTACAAAGCAGTATCGTCCATTGTCCATGATGACATCAGAAAACATCTTGATACCCTTTGGAAGATTTCTTTTCCTTATAGATACAACAGGCCAGGATGGTCCGGCTTTATACAGACCATTACCCAAGGTAGCCATTTAGGAAAAGCATCCTTCCACTTCTTACCAATGGTTGACTTGGATCTAAACAATTCCAAGCTGTATCTTCACTACCCTAATGTTTGTAAATGACGAGTGCATGAAATACAACATATCACCTGTCATCACATTTGATCAACCCTTGTGGCTCAAGGCAAGGCATATCATCAGCCATGAAAACCAACTCAAACATATTGTTCTCATCCTTGGGCCATTCCATACCTTAATGAGCTTCCTGGGCACTATGGGTCACATCATGAAAGATAGTGGACTGAGAACACTACTGGAGCTTGTGTATGGGCTCAACACTGTCAACCATATGCTGACTGGAAAGGTGCATGAGCGAGCAGTACATGGCCACTTCTTAGTTTATGCTGCTTTGAATGTATCAGTGATCAAGAAAGCATCAGATCATGAGGCCACTCAGAATTCAATAGATGGAGCATTACAGAAGTTTGACAAAGTTCTTTGATCAACAGAAACAGAAGTGGAAGCTGAAGACCAGGACATATTGGCAGTTGAAGAGAGGCTCAGAGATATTCAGGATCAGCTACAACAGAGCCCAAATAGAAAATTATGGGTTCAGTACATGGAGATGATGGATATCCTGCGATCTGCACTTAGAGGTCAAAGAACCAGCCAGCCAACATTGTACTTCAGGGCACTACAAAGAATGCTTCCATTTTTTGCTGCCTCTGGACATAATAACTACACAAAATCAGCACATCTATTCCTCCAGGACATGGTGGACCTACAGAAAACGAATGAGAAACTCTATGACCAACTTATTGAGTCTGGTTTGTTCTTCATTAGGAGATCGGACAGATACTGGGGTGGGTTAGCACCTCATCTTGTTATTGAGCAGGTGTTAATGAAATCCACAAAGTCAACAGGAGGCTTAACACATGGACGAGGTATGGATGAAATTCAACGAACAAAATGGTTACAAGCCATGCCAGTCTTTGCTCAGATAAGTGATGAAGTAAAGAGTGTCCCGGAGAAGACTAGCACTGAAAGAAACAAAAACTTGACTGAATCCAGAAGGATGAGAGATCAGGAGGATACTTCAAAGATTTTCCAGTACCTAGAACAACATAGTCCTTTCACAGAAAATGAGTATTTGTACATTATTTCAGGATTATCTGCACCACAGTCAAATGCTCACCTTGCCAAAGATTTTAGGAACAATATAATCAAAATGATGGAAGACCAAAATGCAGTAAACTATATCTTCAAAAAGAAACACCAAATCGAGACAATAGATCAGAAGATAGTAACAGATGAGTTGAAGTGCAGGTAGATCCTCAAGCTCTATTTCAGCGGTTACTTGTGATAGCCAGTAATGCTGAAATCAGTTTAAGTGAAATCTTGAAGAATAAGCTCTCTGTATACCCACCATCACTGTTCATAAGCAATGGACTTCCTCGAAGTGCCACCAAATCTCAGCTTGCAGATACCATAGCAAAATCCACTATAAGTCAAGCTGAGTCAATCCCTGATGCTGAATATTCTGTTTTTGATGGTGGATCCTTGCTTCAACGCATCAAATTGACTGCAGGAGAAACATATGAAGATATTGCATCCAAATAAGTTGTTCTTGTCAATAGAAATAGCTATCCTATTGTTGTCTTCGATGGATATAGCAATACTGCATCGACAAAATAGGTGACTCATCAAAAGCGTGTTAAGGGCTTAAATGTTGCCCCAGATGTTCACCTGACATGCACTAAAGTCTTTACCTTTGGAACTAAGGAGGCATTTCTAGCAAACCATAAAACAAACAGAGATCTATCAACTTTCTGTCTGAAACTCTGAAGGAGCATGGTGTATCTACAAAGCATGCAGAGGGAGATGCAGATTTTCTAATAGAGCAAGAGGCAGTTAACATGACAGTTAGCAAGGTAACATACGTTATAGCAGAGGATGATACTGACATTTTGGTGCTTCTCTGTCATCACATGAAGTCTATCAGTCAGCCCCTGTTCATGGTATCACAGAAATCCAATATGAAGCATCCCATTTGGAACATCGGAGAAATTAGTGCACGACTCAGTGAAGAATGCTGCAGGTGTTTGCCATTTATGCATGCTCTGTGTGGATGTGACACCACGTCAAGGCTAAACAAAATAGGAAAGGGAGCTGTACTGAAAAAACAAAGTGTTCTCTGCGAGTATGCTGTGCCATTCTTGTCTCCCAGCTCAACTCACGAGGAAATAAGAATAGCAGGAGAACGAGCAATTATTCAGATGTACAGCTCTAACTGCGATTGTGCAACTCTTGATGACCTGAGAAAGAAAAAGTTTCAGGGCAAAGTCATCAAGAGTTTGAGAAGTGTTGATGTGAAAGACCTGCCCCCTACTAGTAATGCAGCAAAATATCACTCATTTCGGGGTTTATTATCAAACACAATTCTGGCTAGGTAACAGTGATATTAAACCTGACGATTGGGGCTGGAAGAGAAATGGAAGAAACTTAATTCCTTACACGATGGACAACAGCCCTGCGCCTGATGCCTTGCTGAGAGTAATCAGATGCAAATGCAAAGGCTTTTGTGACACTCAGCACTGCTCATGCAATAAACACGGGTTATATTGTACAGAATTTTG
Source organism: Palaemon carinicauda (assembly GCF_036898095.1). Classification (NCBI taxonomy): domain Eukaryota; kingdom Metazoa; phylum Arthropoda; class Malacostraca; order Decapoda; family Palaemonidae; genus Palaemon; species Palaemon carinicauda. The sequence continues at coordinate 65,845,160 of NC_090732.1, forward strand.
TGAGGAGTGTCAAACTAGCACTTGTGTTAACATATTAATAGACGAAGACACTGAACGTGATTAATTTAGTTTGTGCATGTATTTTGAGCAACAATGATTGCATTTATTTGATGTTTGTCATTTTAGTTAATCTTGTATATATTACAACCATTGTAAAATCCAAGTAAATTGCAAAGGTAATTTTCTTCTTGAAATATTAAGTGCAGCCTTCATTTTAACCAGGGGCCCACAGAGGTCACGGGTGAAAACTGATGTCTGCAGTAATTTCCTGGTCTCCATGCTTTTTTGAGTAATCTCTCTCTCTCTCACTCTCTCTCTCTCTCTCTCTCTCTCTCTCTCTCTCTCTCTCTCTCTCTCTCTCTCTATATATATATATATATATATATATATATATATATATATATATATATATATATATATATATATATATATATATCTAAAAGTGGAAATTTTAGAGGATACTTCCATTCACACAATGAGAACGGCCGCCATTTTTAATATGGAATTACGCAAACTCAAAATGGCTGAATATGTCAGTTTTTTTTACTGTGGTGTTCCAAAGAGTCCAAATGACACATTCGTGCATAGAATGAACTATTGCAATTTATTTTACTGAACTTTCTATTTTCATCTGATTTCCATGAATTAAAATTGTGTCTATTTTTGTGTGTTTGTGTTTCTTTTGCAAAATATCAAGATATAATGGAAAGTAAATACGTCAAAATAAAGAAAAATCTTCACTCTAAAGGAGCACTTCTATGACATTTTACCGCAAAGTTAGTAGTTTAAGAGATATTTAGGTAAATGTGAGTACAAAGTCGATTTTTCCAGTTTCTCCAAAATGTGTGTATTCCAATTCTGGGGGTGTGTGCGCAAAACTTTTCAATTTTAGGTTAAATACTTATAGAGACAAACATGTGTAGAATTTAATTTTCTATCTTTTTGGTACCAATATCTCTTACCCATACGATGGACCGTTTTGGAGAAAAACGGGAAAACATGGAAAAATGTACCCTCCGAAAACGTTAAAAGTGTGATTTTCACAACTTCAAAATGGCCGAATTTGTCCCATTTTGGATATGGTGTTCCTAAGAGTCCATATAACATGTTCATGCAATAAAACAAAATATTGCAATTTGTTTGACCAAATGACCTTTTTTGGGCTATTTCCCATGGACTAATAGGAGTATATTCCAGTTTTTATGGTTTCTACATATAACATCTATTTTTTCTATAATTTTGTCAAACTCCTTAGTATTTGGGGGTCTGTAAACTACAATAATCACTAGTTTTTCAAATTCAAATTCTACCTCAATCAATTCACATTCTGTGTTGCTGTATTTTTCACAGACTTTTCCTTGATTTATGTCTCTTCCATATATTGCAGTTCCCCCTTGATTCCTATTTGTTCTGTCAGATCTATATGTTTGAAAACCCTTTATCTGGTCATCACTGCCAGTCTCTTGGGAATACCATGTTTCACTTACATTTATTATATCTATTCTTTCAATTTGGGTTAGTTCTTCAAAGAACTCTATTTTAGAGTTACTCGTGACTAAACCCTGTGCATTCATCACAATTATGGTTTGTGCTTCATCCCATTATTTAATATTGGTAATATGGATTTTCCCATGCTTCTTTCCTGTTCTGATATGATGTTCTTTTCTTCATTTCCAAGAATTCTGCCATTAAAAAATCCAACTTTTCTATTATATTTGCTATTTTGCCTTCATATTTATTTTTGGGTGTATACCTGCAGTTATCCCCATATCTGCACCAACCCCTGGCATTATAGATGCATTCTTTGTAGTTGGGCTCTAAATGTGCATATTTGGGTTGAAAGGCATCATATCTTGGGGCCTATTGTGCATAGTGCGATATATACTCGGCTTGTTTTGTTTTGCTTCTTTTTTTGTTTCATTTTTGCTTTCATTTTTCTTTTCTGTTTGCTGAGTTTTCTTACTTTCATTCATGGTTGCAGGATGCATATATCGACATTTTTTGTTGAATATGCATCCTTTTCCTTCTCTAAAGTTTTTGCATATATTTGGATGGAGATCTCTGCATTCATCTCCATATCCGTCTAAATATGCACATTTACCATATATTTCATAATTATGGCATATATTTGGATACTTGTAGTGGCATCTTTTGCCCAATCAGCAATTCCCTCTTTTCAGCAAATGGCAGACTATATCTTTCTTTTTTTTCTTGTTCTTGCTCTTCCCTAAAAGTATGTAGGTCTGGGTAGAGTCCCTTGGGTCTATCATTTGTTTCCATCTGATAATTTATTTCTTCGTAAGTATGTTGTTGGATGGCATCATAAGTTATATGAATGATTTCCTCTGCATCCTTGCACATATCCTGTTCATTTTTCTCTTCTTCTTCTTCTTCTTCTTCTTCTTCTTCTTCTTCTTCTTCTTCTTTATCTTCAACTATTTGGAGATTTAGTCTTAACTTAATTATATTTTCTATCCAGATTCAGCATGTTGAGCAGAATACCTTTGTGTCTCTATTTTTTATTTTTAGCTGTATTTCAGCACATGTAGGGTGTGTTGGAACATGACAGGCATCACATTTTCTGATCAGTTGTTGAGGATTAATAATGGAATACCATATCTTACATGTATTGCACCATTTTGGCATTCGTTTTCCCAATGCATCAATCAGCATATTCACCATATTGGATTTTTATTGTTCTTTGATGGAATGTGTTGATTAATGTAAACTTTCTTTATAAGTCTCTTTATCACTTGGATCTTCTTTGGAATTTCTTCTATTATTTTGCTGAGGTTTTCCGCAGATTTGCTCTAGTTTGTAGGATCATATTGTTCCAATATGTCTGCAAATATTTTTCCGTCACACTGGTTGGAGTTACTAGCGTCCTCTGTTATCAGATGGTCGAGTTCTTGTTTCGCAAACTCATGGAATTTACTTTTGCTGATTACAGCAATGTCCCTCCAAGCTTTGCCTGAATTATAGATTTTTAGTAATTCACAAGATAACTATCCTATGCCGACGTTTTATCCCACTTTTCTGACCTCAAACTAATCACCAACTATTCACAAAAACTTGTAGCTATATTGCACTCGATAGCCTTTAGTTATCCGCGTTAAATCAGGATATTTATCAGGTCACACAAGTGTACTCACTGACCGGCCTACAGAAACACTCAGAGAGACAAAAGGTGAAATTTTGTACGGAAAAGGAGAGCAGAAAGTCACTGCTCCCTCATATGAGACACAGGGTGAAAATTTGTAAGAAACCTGAGAGCAAGAAGCTACTGCTCCTTCCTATGACACAGAAGGTGAAAATTTGTAAGGAAATAGAGCCAGAAGTCACTGATCACTCCCATGATACAGAGGGAGAATGTTTGTAATTGTACAGAGAGGAAGTAGTTGCCGTTCCTTCTAATGACATAGAGGCTGAAAATTTGTTAGGAAACAGAGTACAAAAACACCACTTTTGAGACATTGAATGAAAATTCGTAACGAAACATAAAGCAACAATTCATTGCTCTTTCTCCTGAGAGAGAGGGTGAAAAAGTGTATGGAAACAGAGAAAACAAAGTCACTGCTCCTTCCTATAAGATAGAGGGTGAACACTTAGAGAGCAAGAAGTTACTGTTCTTTTCTATGAGACAAAGGGTGAAAATTTGGAAGGAAGCTGAGAGCAAGAAGTCACTGCTCCTTCCTGTGAGACAGAGGATGAAAAATCTTAAGGAAACGAAGAGCATGAAGGCGCTGTTCCCTCATATGAGACAGAGTGTGAACATTTTTAAGTAAATATAAAGCAAGAAGCCAATGATCTTTCCTTTCAGCTAGAGGGTAAAAATTTATGAGGAAACAGGGAGGAAGAAATCACGACTCCCTGCTATGAGGCAGAAGGTGAAATTTCTTTAAGAAACAGATAGCAATAGGTCACAGCTTCCTCCTATAAAACAGAAGGTGAAAATTTGTAAGGAAACATAGAGCAGAAGTCACCACCCCTTCCTATGAGACAGAGGGTGAATTGTTGGGAAACAGAGAGCAAGAAGTCACTACTCCTACCTATGAGAAAGAGGAGGAAAATTGGTAAGGAAACAGAGTAAAATATCAGAACTCCCTCCTTGTGACAGAAATTATAGATTTATAGTAAACCGAAAGCATGAGTTACCGTTCCTTCCTATGAGACAGGTGAAAATTTATATGCAAAGAGAGAGCTTATGAAATCACTGCTCCCTCCTATGAGATAGAGGGGGGAAACTTATAAGGAAACAAAGAGCAAGAATTCACCGCTTCCTCCTATGAGACAGAGGTTGACGGATTTTATGGAAAAAGAGAGCAAGAAGTCTCTGCCCCTTCTGATAAGACAGGGTGAAAATTTGTAAGCAAACAGAGCAAAAAGTCACTGCTCCCTCTTAAGAGACAGAAGGTAAACGTTTTTAAAGCTACAAAGAGGAAGAAATTACCACTAACTTGTAAGACATAAACACAAGGACAGCAAATTTGTAAAGAAACAGAGAGCAAAAAGTCACAGTTCCCTCCAATAATACAGAAACTGACAATTTGTAAGGATACACAAAGCAAGAAGACACCTCTCCTGTATATGAGACAGAGGGTGAAAATTTGTAAGGAAAGAGAGACCAAAAAGTCACTGCTACTCCACAAGACACAGGGGTTAAAAATTTGTAAGAAAATAAAGAGCAATAAGTCACCACTCACTCCTATGAGACAGGGGGAAAATTTGTAAGGAAACAGAGAACAAGATGTCATTGTTCCCTCCTAAGAGCCAATATAGAAGAAATTTTGTAAGTAAACAAAGGGCAAAAACACTTTGCTCCTTCTTATGAGAGAGAGAGGGCAAAAATTTGTAAAGAAGTTGAGAGGAAAAAGTTTCTCAGCAGTGCAGGAATCTATATCTGATGGTATATGCCCGATTCAGCGCTCTCAGGGATATCGGCCAGTCTATGCTTCCTCCTAAGCAATGAATCCTTGAGATAATAACAGGTGGGAGACTGCTGCACCTCCACCTCATCCCCCATACGGTACAATAATTCTGTTATCATCTCATCCTTCCGTTATAATCCTATCAGCCTTTTCAGACTCACTTTTTCTACTTTCGATGCTGAGTTTTCTATTTCTTCTAAATCCATTGCTTCCTTGTCTTCCTGTTCATTCGCTTGTCATTCCTCTTCTTTCGGGCTCTCTCCGGAGCACTCCTCTTCCATAGTATCATGGGAAATCTCTTCTTCCGTATACAAATCTTCCCAGTTCATCGTTCCTTTGGTTTCTTTGTCTTCTTCTACAGCCACTTTCTTCGTCATACTCCTAGTCATCATACAACTAGGAAACAGATACGGGTTGTCCTTCTTGAGTTCAGTCGTATGACTATACTTCAGTGGTTTCTCCATTACAATGGGACAAGGCACAAACGGCACTTCACCAACCTCGTTTTCCAGTAGGACTTCTACTCCTTTGACAGCCAATGAATCCTTTACCGTAAAATCAAAATGACTTGTCACCAACTCAAGTAACAGTTTCAAACGGCAAATAGGAGTAATCTACTCACCTCCTACTACCTTCAAAATGATAGAATCTCCTATGAGTGACTGTTCCACCATCAGGTGTATACCTCGTGTTACCACACTATGATTACATCCTTTGTCGCGCAATATCTGTTCCCTCCCATCCAAAGCGGCTAACATAGCTTCATAAATATACAGTTTAAAAGGCATCCACGGTGTTTGGGGTTGTCCTGTTCGTCGTGTAAACTTTAGCTGGTTTACTTTCTTCGTCAACCTTTTTCATTTGATTCTTCGTCTTTGTATTCTGTGGAGCTGAATTACATTAAACCACTTGGGCAACTGCTTTTGTTGGTTTGACCAACATTCCTTACTGATATGGCCTTTTTTGCCGCAGTTATGACGGACAATATTAATCTTCTGCACGTCTTTCACAACACCTGAAGGAGGACGATTCGACGATTGTTGTTGTGGTACCATCACATTTTGCACATTTTGCTTTTGAATCCTACCAGTGGTATTTCCGATTTAACTATTGAACTGGTTCCCATGGTTATTACTGAACGGGTTTCCATGGTTCCGTGAATACTTGACACTTGGTTGGAATGACGGTTGAAACTTCATACCCGATGAGTGTTTACGACTGATAATTTTATAATCTTCACTCAGCAAAGCGGCTCTATCAAGTTTTTTCAATTCTCTCTCTCTCTCAGCTACGTTCGAAGATGCTCAGGAACTGCTTATAGATACTTTACCTACACTATCATTTCTTCTAAATCAACCATCTCTCTCACTTTGGCAGCCTCTATTCATCTATTAGAATCTTTCATTATAGTATTCAGAGGTCATCTGATATACTTGCAGCACACTCCTCTTAACTTCTTGATACTCCTTCCTCTGGTCCTGGGACAAGGCAAGATATGCATTGCGTACTTTTTCAATAAGGACACTCTGCAATAAGACAGAACTTTTATCTTCTGGCCATTCCACTGTAGACGCGAGCATTTCAAAATGATTGAAGAACTCTTTGGGATCTTCTGCGAATCTCGGGATCAACCTTTGTGCCTGTGCCACATCAAATACAGTATCATGCACAACAGGGGTCACACCTTTCATGAGTATTCAACAGTTCCAATTCCCTTGCATGTCTTGCAATTTCTCTTGCCTCTTCTCTCTCTCTCTTTCTTTTCGGCTTACAATTTCTCTTGCCTCTTCTCTCTCTCTCTCTTTCTTCCCGTTCTGCCATCATCTTAAACTTAATCAAATTCTCATCCACTGTAATTTATCTAATCTCAGCTTCTACATTCATTACTGCTTTCATTCCTTCAGTTTGTGGGTCATCTGATACTTGCTTCGCTATGAATGCATCTTCAGCCTTCTCCAAAAGGTTGCTAGCTGCTGCAATATTTTCTTCTGGCAACTTTTCAGAGTTTTTCAACGCATGATTTGGGCTTTAATCATTCCACCAGTTGCATGGCCATCACAAGCCATTAAAATAGTGAGCCACTAAGCTTTAGTTACATTAACTTCCGATAATTCCTGAACAATTGGGTTTTCCAAAAACTCCTGTACATTCAACTGCGCCATTTTGAACTTTACAAATATACCTCTCCAAAAAATATATCTTATTAATACATAGAATCCTATCAACGCTATACTGGTCAAACCTTTACTCAAAACACAGCCCTGTCATTACCAATATTTAAAACAGACCCACTCGATCCCAGTGTCGGGGCATCAAAAAATATATATCATGACTAGCTAATTACGTAAATTCCCGAGCTCCAAAATTCACCTGCTTTATACTACATAATCTGATATACTAGAGAAAAACCTCCGAGCTCTGAGAATAATACGCAACTTCCAGACAATAATATATATGAACACTGAATATCTACAGGTCTCGTTACGGTACACTCAAAACAAAAACTGGGTGACTACTTTTTTTTTTAACAGGATCTATTCTTAAATCAACCTCTTACTTCGGTTCTTAGTCAGGGGATACAAGCAAAACACGGAAATAAGTATTGGTGATCGAAAAATTACCCATTTTACAAAAATAAATATATTTTATCAAAAAATAACAATTCAACAGTAATACCTAAAAATAAACCACTTGAAATTTAAATGTGAACTAGACCTTAGACTAAGACAGAAAAAAATGACACTTCAAAAACTATAAATTCACTAGTTTCACTAGAAATTGATTTCTGAAAATATTTAATTTTGACAATTAATGAATAAAGTTGTCACTTTAACAAGAAAATAAATAAAAATTACACTTACATATGCATAATTGCAACTCATGTGTCCATAGGCTCACACAAGGTTACCAATTGATTGCTTGATTGATTTGAGGTTTTCTGGCATCCTAAATTCAAAGGTCATTGAGGCTGAACAAGGCTACCAAATTACACTTCATTGTTTAACCTAATTACACAGGGCCAGTCGCAAAACTTTACAACATAAATTCACTTATAATACACACTTACTCTCACTTCTAATCAAATGCAAAACATCAACCCTGTTTTATCAAGCAACAATGTATATTCACTGGTAAGGAAAATACTATGTGCCTGGATAGAAGCTGGTGAGAGGACTGTCAGACGTTGGCTCTTACGAATGTCAGGCTGGATCTCTGATTCCTATGTATTGCTAGGCCCAATACATATCATCCCAATACACTCTGGAATATTCCAGTGGAATCAAGCAACGTTTTTGGTGCGTGGGCACAAGGTACGGGTGGTTCTATTTACTAGATCTCTTAAGGAGAGTAATGAACACCACTGAAAGGTTTTTGAAAAGAGCTAATGAAAAACACAGCTAAAAGTATGACGCCCTCAAGACATACCTTCTGCAGCAGTACTCGCCGTCGCCAGCCGCCCGTATAGCAAAGCTTTTTCAGCTCTCTCAACAGCCGTTGAGGGACCAAAGGGATTCGCTTGCCCTCGGGGAAATGACCAGTATTGCTCGCCTGCAACCTGCCGCAGACGGCTTTCCTCATGAGGTGAACCTACTTCGTGCCCTTTGGATACACTGTTTACCCGAACCTGTACGCGCTGCCATACCCGATGTCGATAGTTTACCCATAAAGGATTTGATGACCAAAGCTGACGCCCTTATGGACAGCCACTTCAAAACCTCCATCAACGCCTCCACTCCTGATGAAGAGGACGCCTATTCAAAGTCAACCGAAGCTGACGTGAATGCCGTAGGACATATACGTCTACCCCGTGACGTGCCGAAGCGGTGACAAAGCCACCCACCACCCACCACTCGCTCGCGCCCCAACAAACGACTTCTACAGCCACTTACTACCTTCCATCCGCCTCAGTCTTGCTACTACCACAGCAGATTCGGGGCAACCGAGGAGAAATGTGCCAAGGATTGTCAGTGACCAAAAAACGTGCAAGTAGGCCATCGTTCGTGGCGGTGGCATCCTGTGTCTCTAATCTTTTCTTTTTACATGATGAAGGAACAGGCATGCAATTTTTGGTAGACACGGATGCTTGTCGTTCTTTTTTGCCATGGGAACTCTTCAGGACACGACGTAGTCTGTCTACCTCTGCTGACGTCCGCTTGGTTGCTGCCAACGGATCTGTGATACCCACCTATGGTTACAAGAACCTCACATTATCGTTTGGAAACGGTAAATTTAATAGGAAGTTTCTCGTTGATGACGTCACATTGCCAATCCTCGGTGCGGATTTCCTCTCTCATTTCCACATTCTGGTCGATGTCGCCCACCGACGATTGGTCAACGCAGACTCGTACTTGTGGACACCTCTTCAACCCGCCCCCTCCAACCTCGCTCTCCACATCAGCGCACCCACGGATGCCTACGCCCACCTCCTCACGTCGTACCCGAAAGTTTTACGTCCAGAACTTCGCCAAACGCCCGCGGCTCCTGCCAAGCATGGTATTTATCACCATATCAAGACCACACGGCCCCAAGTCTTCGCAAAATTCAGACGTCTGGCACTGGAATGATTGGCAGCCGCCAAACAGACATTCGCTGAAATGGAGGAAATGGGCCTTTGGCAAAAGGCCTCTAGCCCTTGGTCGTCACCCTTACACATCATTCTGAATAAAGACGGCTCCCTCCGTCCGTGCGGGGATTACAGGCGCCTGAACATGCTAACCGAACCGGATCACTACTCTCTCTCAAACATCACCGATGTGACCTCCTACCTGCACAAAGCGAATGTTTTCTCTACGCTCCTGAAGGGGTATTATCAGGTGCCTATGAACCCAGAAGACGTCCCCAAGACTGCCATCACCACTCCGTTTGGTACATACACCTTTAATTACCCCTGTTTTGGCCTTCGTAATGCTGGGGCCACGTTTCAACGTTTCATGGATGGCATCTTAGGGGACCTCCCCTTCTGTGTATGTTATGTGGACAACATAGTTGTGTTCTCCTCCTCAAAAGAGGAACACCTCCATCACCTGCGCATCGTGCTCTACCGCCTGCAACAAAACGGCCTTGTAGTCCGGTACGACAAGGGTACCTTTGGCGCCAACGAAGTGTCGTTCTTAGGGCACTGCATCACTCCTGAAGGAGTCCATCCCCTCCCTGAGAAGGTAGCAGCCGTTCAGGACTTCTCCGCGCCCTCGACCGTCAAAGCTCTGCAGGAGTTCTTGGGCATGATCAACTATTATCACCGTTTTCTGCCAGCCATTGCCGCCACTCTTGCTCCCCTCTGCGCCTCCCTTAAGGGTAAGCCAAAGGACCTGAAGTGGGGTCCCCTTCAAGAAGCGGCCTTCGGAAATGCAAAGAATGCCCTATCAACCGATGCGGCTCTCACTTTTCCTATCCCACATGCCCCTCTCCTTCTCTCCACCGATGCCAGCCACGTCGCCATTGGTGCAGTACTCGAGCAGGTGGTCAACGGCTCGCCCGCCCATTGGCCTTCTTCAGCAGAAAACTGTCAAAGGCAGAATCGGTTTATTCTACCTTCGATCGCGAATTGCTGGCAGTGCACTTGGCTGTCCGTCACTTTCGCCATTTCTTAGAAGGTACGCCTCTCGTCATTCGCACAGACCACATGCCTCTGATGCAAGCTTTCACTCAACAGTCTGATGCCTGGTCCGCCCGTCAACGCCGACATCTCTCCGCCGTGGCTGAATACAATTGCACCCTTCAATACGTCCCTGGGAAAATGAATGCAGTTGCCGATGCCCTGTCAAGAAACACATTGGCTGCCGTTGATCTGGGATTGGATTACAACGCCCTGGCTGAAGCCCAACAACAGGATCCAGAGTATCAAGCATGTAGGACATCCTGCACGTCCCTCCATTAGGAAGACTTCCCCCTCGAAGACTGCAACACCACACTCTTCTGTGACGTCAGTACTGGTAGACCGCGACCTTGGATTCCTGCTCCCATGCGCCGGCAGGTGTTTGATTTCATTCACAGCCTTTCACATCCCTCGTGCCGTTCTACTGCACAGCTGCTGAAGACTAAGTTCATTTGGCACGGCATTTCTAAGGATGCTAAGGGTTGGGGCCGCGCCTGTACTTCTTGCTAAACTTCCAAAGTACATCAACACACGGATTCAGGAGTGGGCACCTTTCCTCAACCGCAGCGTCGTTTTGCACACATTTACGTCGACGTTGTAGGCCCCCTACCCACATCACAAGGACATTGTTACCTGTTTGCCATCATCGACCACTCCACTCGTTGGCTTGAAGCCATTCCCATGGTATCCCTGAGCATATTACTTCTGACAGGGGTACCAATTTCACCTCTCAATTGTGGACATCATTAGCGAATCTCCTGGGCATCACCCTACATCAGATAACTGCCTACAACCCAGCTGCCAATGGAATGGTTGAACGTTTTCATCGCACCCTCAAAGCAACTTTGATGTCCCGCTGCAAAGATTCCAACTGGTTTACTCAGCTTATCTGGGTCCTCCTGGGACTAAGGACCACTCCTAAAGACGCCCTCGACGTCTCGGCAGCTGAAATGGTGTATGGCGACCCGTTGGTTGTCCCTGCTGAATTTTTCCTTTTACAACCTCCTCCGACGATCTCCAGCGCATACGTCACGTCATGGGAAAATTTACTCCATGCCGTCAGACTTACAAGACCCCAGCGAAGCATCATATACCGACAGACTTGCAATCTTCAATGCACGTCTTCCTGCGCAACGACACTAGCAAGCCACCGCCAACGCCCCCTTACACGGGCCCTTTCCTTGTGATCCGAAGCAGTCCGAAAGCATTCCTATTAAACATTCGTGGCAAAGAAGACTGGGTCTCCATTGATTGTCTAAAACCGGCTCCTCCATGTTGACCAGTTTTTCCGACTTTTTACTATAGTCTATGGGTATCATCAATCACTTTTTTTTATTCTGTACATATTGTTTTTGTTATAATTCTTGTTAATCTAGTTTTTAAGTATGATGTCTCTTTTTTATTTCTATTAATTCTTATGCTGTCTGGAGACATTGAGCGAAATCCGGGACCAGTACGTCCTAGATTTCGTCAATGTCGTCTTTTGTATTGCAATATTCGTGGTCTTCATGCAAATATCCAAGACCTTACAGTTGCGTCCAGACAGTATGATATTCTTTTGTGCTCAGAAACTTTGGTTTCTAATATGAGGCACTCATCTGAGCTCCTTATAACTGGTTTTAAGAAGCCAATAATGTTGAAACGTGATGCCATTCCTAGGGCCAGGGGAATGGTGGTGTATATTAGGACTGAGTACCCTGCTTCTCATAAGTCCTGCTATCAATATGGATGTCATGAGATTCAGGTAATAAAAGTTTGTGGCAGGCATAACATCTTTTATTTGTGTTCGATCTACCGGAATCCAGACATGGATGATTCTATCTTCGATTGTCTTCTTACCATTATGGCTAAGATACAAGAAGATGATAGAAAGGCTTCTTTTGTCTTTGTTGGTGATTTTAATGCTCACCATAGGGAGTGGTTAAGTTCTATCTCTCCTAGGTCTGGTAATTGCTTGGACCTCGTATACACTGACTCTCCTGGCGTTATAACTAGTAAGGTTGGTTCTCCAGTCGGGACTTCTGATCATGCCTTGATTTCATTAGTGAAGACTGAGCAGCCTGTCCCTGATATATCATATTCCTGTAAAATTTATATGAAATCCCAAGCAGACTGGAATGGGATTTTGCATGATCTTTTGTGCCTGAATTGGTCACAATTATATAATAGTGTAGATCCTGTTGTCCCTTTGAATGAGAATCTAGTCAACATAATTGATAGGCGTATCCCTTCTCGTGTGCTAAGGTACCGAATGAAGGACAAACCGTGGTTCAATGATGATTGTAGACGTGCTTATTTGGAGAAGCAGGAGGCCTATCACCTTTGGAAGGGTAACAGATCAGATTTGACCTGAAACAGCTATACTCAGCTTCGAGCTTTTGCTCAGAGAGTTTATGCCTCAACTGAAAAGAAGTACAATTTAATCATAAAAGAAACCCTCTCTGGTACAACTCAGGAACATAAATGGTGGTCTACCCTTAAATCTGCACTCTTTGGTGTAGATGCAACAGTTCCTCCTTTACTTAAACCAGTTGGCTCAGTCACTCACTGTCCAAAGGAAAAGGCAACCCTTTTGGCTGATGTTTTTGACAGTAAACAGAGTAATGAAAAACTTGAACTTCCTCATTCCTGTTTTCCTGAGGCTAAACTAACTAGTTTAGCTTTTCGATCTTGTGAGATTAAAGCTCTGTTGATGGACATTGATGCTTATGGAGGTGTAGACCCAAATGGTATTTTTCCTTTGTTTTTTATAAAGACAGATTTCTTAGCTCCAAAGTTATCTGTTATTTTGCGCAAGTTAGCAAGAAGAGGAGCTTTTAGCACTTGTTGGAGAATTGGTAATGTTACTCCTCTATGTAAATGTGTTTGTGGTAGCTCAAGTCCCACTGATTACCGCCCAATTTCCGTAACTCCCATATTATCTAAAGTTTTTGAACGTCTTCTGGTAAAACGTCTTAATAGGTTTGCTGAAGGTAATCATCTATTCCCTAGTTTGCAATTTGGTTTTCGTAAAGGCCTTGGAGCATGTGATGCCCTTCTTACAATCTCCAATGCAGTACAGAAATCCCTTGATTGTGGTCGGGAAGTTCGTATGATTGGCCTTGATTTTAGTGCTGCCTTTGACTGTGTTAATCATGAGGCCCTTGTTTTCAAACTGAAACAGTTGGGAGTGGGTGGGTCGTTTCTTAGCATTATTATTGATTTTTTAAGTAGTAGATCTCAAAGAGTTGTTGTTGATGGGCACCATAGTGAGTATAGGAATGTGATATCCGGTGTTCCACAGGGTAGTGTTCTTGGCCCATTACTTTTCATACTATATACACATGACATGTGGTTTGGCCTAGAAAATAAGCTTGTTGCATATGCAGATGATGCTACTCTCTTTGCATCAATTCCATCCCCTGAATGTAGATCTGGGGTTGGTGAATCCCTTAATAGAGATTTAGCTAAAATTAGTGCATGGTGCAAATTATGGGGTATGAAGTTGAATCCTAACAAAACTCAAAGTATGATTGTAAGTAGGTCAAGGACGGTGGCTCCTCAACATCCGGATCTCAGTATTGATAATGTTTCTTTAAATTTGTATGACTCTTTCAAAATTTTAGGTGTGATTCTCGACAGCAAATTTACTTTTGAGAAACATATAAGGTCTGTGTCTTCTTCAATTGCACCAAAAATTGGCTTATTGAGAAAGTCTTTTAAGATATTCGGTGATCAATCTATTCTGAAGAAGTGTTTTAATTCTTTTATTCTACCTTGTTTTGAGTATTGTTCTCCTGTCTGGTCTTCAGCTGCTGATTCTCATCTTAATTTGTTGGACAGAAACTTACGGTCTATTAAATTTCTTATTCCTGATCTAGATATTAATCACTGGCACCGTCGTTCAATTAGTTCATTATGCATGTTGCATAAGATTTTTCTTAACTCTGACCATCCTTTACATTCAGATCTCCCTGGACAATTCTATCCTGTTCGTAATACTAGGCAGGCAGTTAATTCTAATAGCCAGGCCTTCTCCATCATAAGACTCAATACTACGCAGTACTCTAGAAGTTTTATTCCAGCAGTTACCAAGTTGTGGAATGATCTTCCTAATCGGGTTGTTGAATCAGTAGAACTTCAAAAGTTCAAAGTTGGAGCAAATGCTTTTTTGTTGACCAGGCGGACATAAGTCTTTTTATAGTTTATATATGACATATCTCTTTTGACATTACTTTTTTTTAGAATGATTTATTGTTAATTTGTTCTATTCAGTTATTTATTTCCTTATTTCCTTTCCTCACTGGGCTATTTTTCCCCATTGGAGCCCCTGGGCTTATAGCATCTTGCTTTTCCAATTAGGGTTGTAGCTTGGATAGTAATAATAATAATAATATCTCCTGCCAGATGACCCGCCTACAGTTCGCCCTATTTAACATGTACAGTATGTCATTTTTAGGGGGGGAGCCATGTACCAACCGTGTGTCACACGATCGTACATAGAAACGACATTTCATTTTGTGTATATATTATGCTTGTATCTTCACTCTCCCCTCACACTAAAAAGAACCTGAATAACCATGCCTGTTTTTCTCACCATTAACTGTTAACCGGTAGAACAGGAAATTTCCTGTTGCATTGAGTTTTTGCATATAAAGGCGAGTGTTCTATAATAAAGTTACTCATTTGTTTTCATCCTGTCTTTGAGTCACAACCTTCTCTCGGCTCGTCACAAAATAACGCGGTATGAACCGTCAGGTTAGACAGAGAATTAAATACCAAAATGTGTCAAATGATGGATAAAGATGTTATTTATTTTTTTTTTTAAGTATTTCCCAATAGAGCCTTAGGATATCAATAAAAACGATACAATGATGAAAATGGAATTATATTTGTGAGAATGGCAGGCTTGAAATAAAAATAAGATTGTCAGGGTATGATTCTACTTGTCAAAGACAAGACTTTTGCAAAACTGGCCACTTTGTAGGAGACAAATTTGACAGAAGAAACAGACTCCGAACTAGGAAAGGGAAATGGAGATTAAATGAAAAGGCAAGGAGAAATAAGAAAGTTGAGAAATAGGAAGAGTAGCCAAGAATGAATATACTCCTTGTAAACATATAATAGGCGCCATATAAATGAAAATAGAATGTCGACAGATAATACAGTGAATAAAATAGAATAGCCTAAATAAAAAGGGAGTTCCAAGAAATTATTGTCTTAGACAAATGAAGCTATAGGCTTATAGAATTATGCTGCTATAGGTAGAAGAGATACTAATGATGCTATAGGCATATGAATTAAAAGAAATATGTTGCTGTTAGGTACAGAGATTTAAAATAAAGATATAGGCATATGAATTAAAAGAAATATGTTGCTATTAAGTAACTTAAAAGTCTGATCAGTACTGAAATGATAAAAAGCTAGAGTTTAGATAGAGAAGTCATATTGATGCCTAAATAAAAATAACCAGCAGATATAAAGAAAATATGTTAACTAAAAATAGGATGCCAGAGTCTGTCAAAAGAGACAATAATGAAGTTCAGATGAAGGGAAATGAATGCACACTAATTAATTAAAACTACTCTGGATAAAATTAATTCATCTGAATGGCGGGTAATGACTTCTAATTAAAGGAATAGAGATTACAGTTAGATAATCAGAAAGGGACATAATTTACCATGAGGAACATAGATGTAGGGATAGATGAGAGATAGGCAGAGAATAGTCATTTCAGGCGATAGGTTAGGCAGAATAGAAGGGTTGCAACCATAAATGAATAGAAACGTCGGCGCCAGAACCTGCCAAAACTTGATAAAACTTTTTTTACTTTTTGTACAAATCATGAAATATTACCTATCAGCCAACGCTCCATAAGGAACACTGTGAGTGATAACAATAAATAAGTCTCCTTATAAATCTCCCGAGATATATTTCCCAAAAGAGATAGACTAGTTAGATCATCATAAGTAGAATTAAAATGTAGAATATAAATTAAATGTCTCCCCTAATGATAATAAATGTTTGGCTCAGTTATTTAGGAGTATGATAAAAGGTTGAAATGGTAATTACCATGGTCAAAGAATACAAGCCATTCATGGCTATTAGCATTTTTGAAGAATGCTACAAATTAGAGTGAAGTCGACGGGCTCACCTCAGCTCCTCTAACTATTGACAGGATGATTATCCAGAATTTGGAGACAGAATGAATAAGCCTATAGAATGATGTTACTGTGTATAGTAAAGAATATAGAGAGCCATTTAAAATAATAGAACTACTCTAGAAAGAGGGAGAATAGCAGGATAAAGAACCAGATTAAAGAGTGACCCTTCCCTAGATTAGAATAGAATGATGCCATTGAAGAAGTACCCAGGAAGTTTAAGTGTGTGGACGATACACTTCTGTACGATTCGAGCGTAGAAAGCGCCTTTTGGCATGTGTACGACTTCCTTACTGTCTGTGCCTACAAGGGCATCACTTTGAAACCAGAAAAATTCAAGTTTTGCAAGAAAGAAGTGGAATTTGTTGGATTCGACGTCGGTTGGGACTCCTACAAGCCTTCAGAAGATTATTTATCTGCCATAAAACGTTTTTCTATGCCCCAAAAGCCCACAATATCCGACATCAGGTCATGGTATGGTTTTGTTAATCAGCTGGCCCCCTTCCTGACAACGGCGCCCATCATGACCCACTTTAGAGACCTGCTGAAGAAGCCCTCGGGCAAACAGGTTTATTGGGATGAGTACCTTCAGGAAAAGTTTCGTCAAGTGCAAGACATCGTCTGCAAGTTGGCCAAGGACGGCCTCAACTACTACGATAAGCTGCGGCCGACTGTTGCAGTCACTGACTGGAGTAAGGAGGGGGTGGGCTTCGTCATCCTCCAACAATATTGCAGTTGCACCTCCGTCGAAACCCCCTTCTGTTGTAGAGATGGTTGGAGAATAGCACTTTGCGGCAGTCGGTTCCTCACGCCCGCCGAGTCTGGGTATGCAGCTGTGGAGGGGGAAGCCCTTGCAGTGGCTTGGTGCTTAAAAAAGGCAAGGTTGTTCTTATTGGGCTGCCCGAACTTAACCATTGTCACGAACCACAGCCCCTTAGTCAAGTTACTAGGCAATAGGAGTCTCGGCGACATTACCAACCCCAGACTGTTTAGATTAAAGGAGAAAACATTATTGTATAATTTCAACGTTAAATATCTACCAGGCAAGAGAAATCATGCTGCTGACTTTCTCTCTCGTTTTCCTACCCTGAGGACGACGCCAGATGGACAGGATGCGAGCTTTAACGAAGAATTAACGATTGCCATGGTGTCAGCAATCGCAGAAAACCTACAGGAGCAGTGCACTATAGACGAGAAAACTGTTGAAGGGGCAGCCCTGGACGACCCAGCATATCAGCTGCTAGTCGCTCGAGTGAATGCAGGGGATTGGAACCCGAAGAAATCTCAAGAAATTGCATGTTTGAGGCCCTTCTACGCATCAGAGAACGTCTCTATATCTGGCAACCTGGTCACATACTGTTTCAACGACAACTGCATCCGCCTTGTCATTCCCGAAGGGCTCCGTCACCAGATAACCGCCAACCTCCATGCTGGACTTCAAGGCCTAGATACAATGTTGAGGAGAGCGAGACATTCGGTCTATTGGCCAGGCATCGAGGGTGACCTCCAGCATCATCGTTCACGATGTACATCGTGCGACGCCCACGCACCATCACTTCCTGCCGAAGTCATGAAAATGACCCCTGCCCCAGAGTATCCGTTCCAACAGACTGTCATGGACCTGTTTCAGCTCGAAGGACGCATGTATATGGCATATTGTGACAGGCTTACAGGCTGGCTAGAAATAGCCCACTTCCCCAATGGCACCTCGTCTGCAAAGGTCATGACAAAACTTAGGCATTACTTCACTCGATGGGGAGCACCCGAACAATTGTCTACCGACGGCGGCACCAACCTGGTGAGTGAAGAGATGATGACCTTCTACAGGAGATGGAGAGTTGACGTACGCCTATCATCGGCCCACTATCCGCAGTCAAATGGGAGAGCCGAGGCCGCGGTTAAGTCCGCGAAAAGGATAATTAGAACAAGTATCAGTGGGACTGGAAGCCTCGATAACGACAAGGTATCATTGGCCATGCTACAATACCTGAACACGCCTTTAAGAGGTATAAATAAATCTCCGGCGCAACTGGCTACTGGGAGACAGTTACGGGATGGTGTACCGACTGCAAAACTCAACTATATGATAGACCAACACTGGAGAAAATCCATTAGAAAAAGAGAACTTCAAGTAGCAGAGAAAAATGAGAAGATAATCGAAAGCGGCAGCGACAGGAGGCTAACGCCCTTACAGCCAGGCACTCATGTTAGGATTCAGAACCAGATGACCAAGGCCTGGGACAGGCTGGGAATCATAGTAGAGCAACGACCTCATAGACAGTACATCGTGAGACTAGATGGTAGTGGGCGTCCGTCCATAAGGAACAGAAGACACCTCAAGGTCACTGAACTGCCCGTCAATGAGACAAGAGGAGCCACTCCTACCGACGACGAAGTGGGTCATGAGCCTAAGTTTCCCCCATCAGCGCCAGAGGTACGGCCTCCAAGGAAGAGAGAGGCCCCTGCCTGGATGAACGATTATGTTTAATTATCTCTGCTTTGATCTTGCATTTATAAAATGAAAAATTCTGTTTTATTTTACTGCACTTAGACGTGCATTGATTTCATTTACAAAATTATATTTTGTAGGAAATTTTAAGTTAGGTTGGTGTTGCATTCACGACTCAATTTTAGTGCACATCTTACAATGCTGATGTAATTATTGTTTCATTGAGGTTACGTTAATGCTGTCGATGTTGTTATCTCTCTCTCTCTCTCTCTCTCTCTCTCTCTATCCCATCTGAACGTTACCATTAATTATTACTATTATGATTTACCTTATATGTCTGATGTTTTACATTAAGAGAGTATAGAATTTTGCTTATCATATCTGCTTTTGATATTGTCATTTATAAGTTTTGAAAATATTACCCTCGTAATATTTTGGGAGGGAGATGTAAGATGAGGCTGCTTGCAGCGCCTAAGCTCCGCCCACATAAGTGACGTCATTGTCAACGTCACGGGCTATCTGTATTTCCTTCCGCTGTGCATGATGCAGCAGCGTCAGTTGCAATGAAGATAAGAAACAACGCTGACTGTCATTTCTTGATCCTGCCTAGTTTAAGATCTAACAGTAAGTAAAAAATGTAGAGAGATATAAGATATGTAGAGAAATAAGGGTTAAAGTGGAAATCCTACTCCACAAAGGTTTGACAGAAGTAGAAGATTTTTTTTAGGAAGGATAGGATCTTAGGGAATAATTAAGCAGTATTTGCTAATTTAGTCAAGCCTTAAAATAAAGATAACCTAAAAATGAAATAGAAGGCTATAAATAATGAAGAGAAAGAAATTTTTTATTCTACTTTAATTTAACCCGGTCTCTTATCAAGGAGTTATAGAAATAATGTGTGATGCCTCATAAATATAAAAGGTAATGTCTCATTGAAAAGGTGAAACCCGAAGAAGGGTAATGAATCATGAAAGTAGTCTTAAAATAAATGAAAAATAATCAAATAGGATAGATTATCCAAATAATGGTCTAGAGAATTTTAGAAGTTTGTGTAGGACATAGAGTATATATACTTATTGATCATAAAAATGATTGTGATTTTACTGTCCAAGAATGACTATTGTTGATGAATGAATAAAAGGAATCTTAGGATCCTTAGAGTACTGGTTGTTTGTCTAGGATAATTACATTATTGGTAGGTTCAAGATGATAAAAGAAGGATTATTTAAAAAGACAGGAAGACGTTAAGAGAATTATCACTACCAATATTTTGTTTCAGTTGTCAGGTAAGAAACTGAGATTTAGAAAGAATTAAAATAGAACAAGAGAAACCAAACGTTAATAGAAATGTTGTGGGTGTCTTACTCCCAAATAAGAATTATAGAACAGGATTGAATATTGCTTAAAGGAATACATACACAGAATAGGGAGAGATACTTGTTCACAAATAGAAATTCCTGACATACTAACAATAACTCATGCTCAAGTTAGTAGGACATCCAGTGATCAAAGAATGAATCTAATGATGAATTAACTTTTGACTTAACATAGATGTTTGGGATTATAGAATTAAAGACTATATATAAGAAGTATAAAGATCATGTAAAGGTAAGGATCCTTTAGAGATTAGGATTGTATTTTCTCAATCTCATGGTGGTGGTACCAATGGACTACCAGGGACTTTATTCCCAGAACTTGACATATGATAAAAACATACTGGTCTACATAAAATTTCATAAAAAAAAAAGTTTGATAAGTAAGTAACAGATTAATTTGAGACCAGAATAAATAACTAGATATTCGTGTTTCGAGATAATTCTCTTGGACAATGCACCCGAATTTACTAGTGATTAATGAAAACAAAAACTGTGCAATATTTTTCTTAAAGTAAGAAAGGTGGAATAATCCATGATATGTCAAGTTCACATAGAGAAATAAAAGGGGTAAATGAAATAATAGAACGGGGTTGAGGATGCCCTGCGAACTATAAAAGACCATCATAGAAGACTGATACTAATTATCTTGAAGAAGACGAATTTTCTTTGAAATAAATCGGTATATGTGAAACATCGGATTTTTTAGGTAGATTTAAGAAAGACTACTAAACTCCTTGTGAAATAAAATGAAAATCTCTGGGCACTCATACAAATATTGAGGGTAACAAATGAATGAAAAATTGTGATTATGTAAAATGTTATCCTAGAAGTTGCAATTGTATATATTCCGTAATCATCAAGGAAGGTCCAAAATAATAAAAGTCTTCAAACAATTCATTAAGGGACCACATAGAGTACTGAATTACAAACGAAGATGATTTTTTGTGATAAAGTTATAGGTAAAGAAGACAGTTGAAATATAAACCCAAAGGTTATTGATAATTTACAAATGTATTGATTTTATTTGCAAGTTTAATTAAATAATGATGCCATTAGAGCAAACGAGTTATAATGCATTTTATAGGCGATGCATTGATTGATATTTTTGTGTAACACGTGTAACAATGATAAACATGCATGTACATAATGAATTTTATTATGTTTTGATGTTGATTAAGTTATCTTGGATAATAATGAAGAGAAAGTAAAAATTGAAACAGTCTATGATATAAAAGATGAGCAATGTGTTGAAAACAAACTGAATATAACTAAAAAATTGAAGAAAGAAAGGATTTAAGTAATTGAAAGGTGTAAAATATGCACCAATGATGAACTTAGAGAAGTTGAATGTCTTAAAGGGCATTTTAGTCCCATAATAATTACACAGGAAATAGTGTACAGTTAAGTACATATGTAGAGTTATATATATTACACCCTTTCATTTTGAAGTTAAAAAGAGTAAGTGTGGAAACACACAAATTGATTTTTATGCGTATGTAGTAGATGAATATATAATTGAGATAGTCTCCAAATGATTTCTTTTAAAGAATATTTTTAACTTTGAGGTGTCAGTTTCCTGTCACTTGAGTTTTATGACTTATCTTTTGGAGGCGTATATTTGAGAATTGAAGTTTTTGAGATGAACATAAAATGTAGACAAGGTGCAAATAACATTCAAATTCATAAACATGTCTTTGTTATGAATTGAATATGTTTCTTTATTATGAAATAATTATGATGTTTTGAGGATTTAAGACAATGATATATATGAGTTTTGATTTTACTCATTATCTTATGATAAGAATTTGAATAGTTTTTTATGCATTTTTTTATGAATAAGGAGAGAAATGTTTCTTTTGATACCATCAAATAACAATGATTTATCATGATGACATTGATGAGTAAATAATTTACCATAATAATGTTGGGAAATGTTTATTGATATTGATTACAAATGAGAAATACTCTTGATGAGTGATAATGTGCAAGACACATGACCTTTTTATTGCAGAAACATTTTGATTGAATTGAATTGATGATGTGTATGTTTGAACATTTATTTTCTGCCATTTGTTGCATTGCATTGAAGAAATGAGTTTTGTATTTACATCAATAAGACCGAGATTTTGAGGTCACAGGTAATGAAAAATATGAGTTAAATAGAAGGTAAATGTAAAGGCATTTCATAATTACTTGCATAATTGCTCACAGATGACATTATTAATTTTGCCTTACATACCCAGTGAATTATGGGTTGAATATTCCATTATCAAGAATCAAGAAAAATAACATGTTTCAGTTTTGTGTTGAATTGCTTGAAGGGAACAGGAAGTTTTTCCTAAATATATATTAATGATAAACATATGCAATTGCATGATTTTAAAAATGATTGATGAGATGCAATGTATTTGATGATGATGATTTTGATTCATTGTGCAAAGAACCATTTTCTTTTTATTATAGTGATTATGATTTATTGTGTTAAGATGCATTTTCTTTTGATGATGATGATCAATTGATGAATTGTTTTTGGGTAACCAATGAAATGAGTTAAAAAGAGGATGAATTCATTAGGAATTCAGGTACGTGACCGAGTGGTGTCATGTAAAGGAGAATATTTCACATTGAATAAGTTGGTATATGTATGTCATTAGGTATTTTATGAGTTTTGTTCATTAGTTAAATGATAGAGAGACATTGATTTGTAAAGAAAGGGAGAAAGAGATGAGAAAAATGAAATTAGAGTGAAGTGGCACTCGAAAGCCCAAAATGGTGTAAAGTGCTTATGTTGCGTTTTAGCTAGGCAAAACATCGCGGCCAAACGATGAAAACATATCGCATGACTCACTCAACAGAAATGTGCGCATGATTCGCTGGCCGGCAAGAAGCAGGTAAAGGAAAATGGGGGAGAATATACGAGGAAAGTAAAGGTAAAAAGGGGAAAGGTAAACTGCGCTGAGTTCTTTATTAGGAATGAATGGGGACCGGTAAGTCTACGTGAAATACGTGTTAGCATGTCGTACTCGGAAGGCGTGTAAAGGGGGTGTGGTTTAAGTACTTTAGCTGTAGTCGGAGATAGTTTAGGTTCCATGATCAGTTTACAACACGATCCCCACACGATGCAGTCCTCACCACTAAAACTAAGCATCGCCAACTTTACGGCGCCGCTTCTAAGAAAGGGGGATGTGTGCTTGGTAGTGGGGGTAATTCCATTGGCGTCGTATCCTACGGACTTGCGGCGCAGAGATATAAAGCCTACCCCTACAGTGATATTGTGAACTGTTGAAGAAGGCTCTTTAATTTAAGCCGATGCATTCGCGAAGACCGTCATCCCGTTGGAAGTGTGATCTTGCGGAAACCACCGAGTTTTCCCACCACGAGTGTGCCATGCATAGCCATGTTGATAACACAGTTGAATTAGGGCTATTCTTATGATAATGACAGTGACGGAAAACTTCGATTGTGTGTCTACTTTAAGGGATACACTTTGTAGCGAACTTGCAAAATGATACAACTGAGGCGCGTGTTTTTAACTTTAAGAGATGTCTACACGAATTGGAACAGTCTGCTCTTGAAAAGGGAAATGAAAGCGTCAATATCTATGCCATCCCCATTGGAATTGGGAGGTCTGGTCGTGCTGATGCAATATGGATGCAGTATCATTTTCCAAAGTTGGTGAATTTGGGTAGGAGGTTGGTTGGCAAAGGTAAACAACTCATTTTATTCGGATCGGAAGAATGTCTGCTGCCTCTTGAATTGGAAAACTTGGAAAGGTTTTCCTTTGTTACATCAGATTTGCTGGCCGGCAATGGTGTCTAAATGTAACCTACGTATTTTTTCATTTGTTAAAAAGAATCTCATTAATTCAAATAAATTTGCTCATATGTTAGAAAAAATATATACTGTATATATTTACGGTGTAAGATCCACCCTTTTGTATTTTTATCTTCGAGTTAAATGTTCTTCTCATTCTGGGAAGGAGAATAATTATGTAATAGGGGTGGTATTTGAATATACTTATTTTCTCATTTATTCATGTAAATTTGCTCATATGTTAAGAACAAAAAAATTATGGTGCAAGGTCCACCCTTTTTTATTTTCATCTTTGAGTTAAATGTTCTTCTCATTCTGCGAATGAGAATAATTATGTAATAGAAGCTTCTTTGATAAAAAGTCTTACGTTAATTTTGGTTTAAATATCCCTGTCTCATCTTAACTACTTCAGTTATGTGTTGGTTGCTATGGCTGGAGGAAGTCTTATCGTAACACTGACATCTCTGGGCAATAGGGATAGATTCCCTAAAAATAATGCGGGCAGCTTTACAAACAAGGTCTAAAATAGTTTAAAATTAGATTATGATTTGGAGCATGAAGTAGCCGTTGTCAATATCCATTACTCTAATGAAATTTATGGGCTTGTCAGTGGTGAACTCGATTCGGGAATAGAAATAATTATTACAAAAGTGCGAATATCCGCAGGTGGGAAACCCACCATAACTTCACCTACTGAGGAAGTTTATAAACCTGGAATAAGTATTTTATCCACTGATGCTGGGTATATGGTTTCCAGCATTAACGAAGATTTAACATATGCTTTGAGGAAGATCCTCTCACTCGGATTTTATCAAGAAAATATACCCACAGCGGGTCTTTTGGAATATGACTATGAGCGGGTCTTTTGGAATATGACTATCAAAGAAAGAGGGTGCTATTCAAGTTTACAAAGAGACTAGAAAATGAAGAGGCAATTTATCGAAAAGGACATAATCACGCCATCGAATAAAAATTTGTGAAAAGAATAGGAGCTACATTAGGATTATATTCAGACAAACCTTATCAAATTTTTAAAACAAATCCAGGTAATTGTCATAGGGGGGTGGAGTAATAACCAATTAATGGTACATGATAGAAGGCGGTGAAAGACGAGGGTTATCTCGTAAGAGGATTTATTGTCTAAGTTAATTTTCACAATTAAAATGAGCAGAAATCTTCTTCAAAGCGAGTGAATTAGAACTCTAAATCTTAAGAGTGCATAACAAAAGAGTTATAAGTTTCTCGCTGGCTCTTAAATAATTATATCAGTCAAATACAATGGAATTTACTTTTAACAATAATATACACGCGGAGAGCGGACGGGAAGACAATTAAACTAAAAGAAACTATTGGACGCCGTATGGCATATGGACGTCTGCCATGGCTGTGGTAGGATTACCATGGCCAGTGGGCCTAGTGAGGGTTGCCCACTCACGAGTAGGACTCAAACTTAACTGGCTTAACTCACATAGTCTGTGCGTTCTTATTTCCCCTACATTGCTGGGGTGGAGGCCTTGTCTCGCCTATGGGTAGCAGTAGCAGGTGATGTAACCGCATCATACTGGCTCTCACTCTGCGTCCCCTCTCCCTGGTTTACATAATACAAACTTAGGCTCGGACGGCGGAAAGATCTACAGCAAAGGGAGACTGTGAAAAATTTACTTTGACTATCACATAGACGAAATGTATAAAAAAGTAATGGGTACTCTTATATACTTAAATAGAGTAAAAGATCATTTTGAGTCAAGTACTCATAAGATAGTCGTCCAGTCACTAGCTTTAAATTTTGTAAAATATTGCTTCAAAGTTTGGGGATGTACTAACAAATCACAGCTAAAAAGAGTACAAAAGCTGCAGAACTTTGCAGCAAGAGTGGCTGCTGGCAACGTTAGAAAGTTTGAACAAGTAACTCCACATTTAAAGGAATTGGAATAGTTGAAAATAAGAGACCAGTATACTCTTGACATGTGCACTATGGTATATAAAGCTTTAAATAATAAAATTCCAGATTGGTTATACAGTTTCCCACCAGTATCTTTATTCAGTAATGTCACTACACGCCAAAGGGATGATTTGTATGTTGCAAGACATAAAACTAGTATTAGCTCACGGCAAATCAGCAAATCAGAGTCCGAGGTCCAGTATTGTATAATGACCAGCCACGTGAAATAAAAGAAGCTGGCTGTGTCTATTTTCAAGTCAAAACTAAGGAGTTTACTTTTAACCGAGTCTTAATTGTTCTTTTAATTATTAGTACTTTGTTCTTAGATTTTAATCTGGCTTATTTTTACATCTTTTACTACTGATACTACATTGTAGTTTTTAAACCCAAGTATCCTAATTCAAAGTGGGTTCTGAGTCTGTACGTATTTGTTGGGACTTATTTATTGAAAATTTTATGACTATCTGATTTTTACTACATATCCTATCTTTTTAGAACTGTCTTCTTTTTTTTTTATTGCCTGTACGTATTTTTATATACTTATTTATTGATAATTTATGACTATTGGATTTCTATTTGAAGCTTATTTTACCTATGACTGTCTACTTTTATACATAGTTTCATATAGTTTCCTATGGTATTTATATTGTTGCTATTTTTACTGATTTTGATATTCTTAACCTATACCAAGTTTTATGTAAGAGTTAAATTCAAAATGCTTTATACTGATATGGCTACTTAAGTAGAATACCCAATGTATTATTATTATTATTATTATTATTATTATTATTATTATTATTATTATTATTTTTATGTTACATGTGAAAAAGATTATAGTTCTTATCTTTAAAAGGGCATAAACGAGAATGGACGTTAGCCGTTAGTCGTGGCTATCTTCAAAAGAGCTCTAAGGAGTAGTAATCTTGGGCTGTGTCGTTCATGGGCGCCTTAGGGGGTCGATCCCATCTTGCCTGGGGGGTCCTAGGTATGGGTATGCCCCTCAGATCTGTGTCAATGGACTCTCTTTGCTGCACCCTCCACCTTCCTTGCCTGTAACGAAGAATTTGAAAACAACAAAAGGGTCTAATCATCATGTGTCAAGACCTGACTTTGCGTCTGATAGGCTAAGCAAAACAGTGACAGAGTTCAATAACCATTATTCCCATATCTAGCAATTTTAATATATTTTTTACTTGTAACAAACTCCCCCTACCAAGTTGCAGTTTCTCCTAGAACTGTGGTAGGTTCCAGAGAAAAGAATTACTATAAATTTTACTTTCAATTCAAACCCCAAATATCTTCCGAGTGTCAGAAACATGACTTATTTTACTTGATATTAAGCACAAAACAAACAAAAACCAAACGGGACTGCTCTGTTATGCTTAGCCTTGATCATACATAATCTTAAATCCTCAAAAAAAAAAAAAAAAAAAAAAAAAAAAAAAAAAAAAAAAAAAAAAAACAACAATCAGCAATCAAGTTACAAAACCTGTACCAAACAATTTCACATATATTATAATAATAGTTATGCAGAATATCATGAGAAAGCAGGAACTGCAATAATTTTACTACAAAAGAAACACAATATGAGTAACTAAAAATCAAGAACCAAAATACTCAAAGGTTATATATTAGCAAATGAAATCTGAAACAGACTTCCATCATTAAAACAAATCATACAAAAATATTCATTATCAGCGAACGTATGTTAAAGATAATTCAAAAAGAGAATTAATCATCAATCAACACTACACTATTCATGATATACATACTTCATATATGAACATGTATGGATACTGTATGATTTATTAAGAGAACATATAATAGAGGACAGTGACTGCAAAATTACAATTTATACAACAGAAAGTAACCTTTGTATTTAAAAATACTAAACTTTTCTAAATCCTACAGTCCATTAGTGAATGCAGTCATCGTACAAAAAGAACGAATGCCCTCATATGGCAAGCCTACACTCGGGCTCATCCATTGGACTCTCAGTCTGAAAGAGATCTAAGATATAGTACTGGTAAACACAATATATTATACATTCATTATGTTCCAAACCAAAAATGATAGTTGCTAGCAAAAAACTCTCAAAATTACCTAAAATAAAGTTTCAAAAAAAAAAAAAAAAAAAAAAAAAAAAAAAAAATTCCCGGGAATATCAAGACATGTGCACATATCCTACATATTCATTCTCCATAGATATTTTCGTATCTCCTGGGTATACCTGGATCTACTACAGTTATTATCAAGTAGTGACAATAATAGCGATTAAGTATGGCAATAATATGCAAAGAAATCACACGAAAAGATCATCCTCTGATATCTTTAAAACATAACAAAACATCTCTTAGACATCTTTAAACATGATAAAACATTATTCAATATCATTAAACAGCTATACCAAAAATTAATTATTGCGCAACACAATCAACAGTTAACTAACTTTATCATACTAACAAAAAGTATCATGATCAAACAAAGCTCTGTTCCTCCACTCGGAACACTTCTGCAGGTATCCATGCAAAAAACAACAAAATGGTACCATTACAACTACTCATTTGAGCTATGCTTATACTCTGCATTAAGTAAGGCATGCCTGGGATCCCCGGAACCACTCCTTTGGTGGGAGCATTTCCCCAGCCCCCGCCTTCATTGGGTGCCCGGCAGGCAGACCTCCTTGGAACATTTTGTTCTAAGGGCAAGGCTTCCCTTACCGGCAGAGGATTCGTCAGCACAACTGGTCTGACCTCAATCGGAGACAGACAGGGCATCAAAAAGCATCAAACAAAGCACCAGTCCAACCAGACGGTGAAAAAAATAAAACAATACCTCAACATCCACAACAGGAATGTCTAAATTCCCAAGTTTCAATCAGGACCTACCAACTCACAACAAAGGACATCAAAAACTTTAAGGGCATCTCAACACCCAAGTACAGAAAGTCTCTCTCTCTCTCTCTCTCTCTCTCTCTCTGATGAAGATTGGAACTCATTACAAAGTGATCTAAACAAAATATATGAATGGGCGGAGATAAATAGGATGGTATTTAACTCCGATAAATTCGAATCAATAAATTATGGAAACAGTGAAACAATGGTATATGCATACAGGGGACCTAATAACGAGACAATCACAAACAAGGAAGCAATTAAAGACCTGTGTGTAATGTTAAACAGGAATATGTTATACAACGACCAAATAGCAACACTGTTGGCTAAATGTAAAGCAAAAATGGGAATGCTATTCAGACACATTAAACAAGAAAAGCTGAATACATGATTATGCTGTACAAAACTTATGTACGTAGTACACTCAAGTACTGCAATGTGATATGGTACCCACACTATCAAAAGGATATTGCACAAATGGAGTGTGTACAAAGGTCCTTTACTGCTAGAATAGAAGAAGTTAAGGACCTTGACTACTGGGAAAGACTGCAATATTTAAAATCATACAGTCTAGAAAGGAGAAGAGAATGCTACATGATAATACAAGCATGGAAACAAATCGAAGGAATTACTGAAAACACCATGGAGCCAAAAATATCAGAAAGAGCAAGCCGAGGTAGATTAATAGTGCCCAAAACTATACCAGGAAAACTAAGGAAGGTACAAAGGACATTAATTCACTACGCACCAGCATCAATAATGCAGATACTATTTAATGCGCTGCCAGCTCATCTAAGAAACATATCAGGAGTGACCATAGATGTGTTTAAGAATAAGCTCGATAAATACCTAAGATGCATCCCAGACCATCCAAGACTGGAAGATGCAAAATACACCGGAAGATGCATAAGCAACTCTCTGGTGGATATACGAGGTGCCTGACACTGAGGGACCTGGAGGAACCCAAACATAGAATAAGGCAATAAGGTAAGGCTCTCTCTGACACGCTTTCCCCAAGCGCGCCCTCATGACGACATCGTCATAGGGGCTATGTTTTCAAACTCTCCAAGCTCAATCGTTCGAATTCCAATCTGGGCAAACTGCTGGCACATCGCTAGTATCACAGCCGAAAACTAGCTTTCTAACAGAAGTCTCACAACAGAGACACACTCTACATACCGTGCTTTCACAACACATACTCTCACCTTGTGTTGTCTCATCTCTTTTGCTCGTACTCAAACTAAGCCGAATTCAAACTCTGGCAAACAAACAACAATCATTCTAGGAAATTTATTCATCCAAGCTGACCTACATTACACAAACAAAGGCTCTTGCGTTACCAACACATCACATCATCAACTCCTACTTCGAACTTTATAGCCCTAAACCATAGGCCTGGGTCTTCCAATTCTTCTAGTACCTTGTGGAGCCCAATCAAACGTTTGGTGAACTAAGCTCTCTTAGGGAGTGCAACAACACATCACAGAGAACTAATTTGAAATCGAAACTTCCTAGTGCAATTACGAATAGGGAAAATCATTCCGATCAGATCTACGTTAAATCTCAAACAACCAAAAATACAAGGTGGATAACGTAAATGTACGTTAAAACTGAACGCCATAAAATTTCGCTAAAGTCAAAACTGTTCACAAACTACATTAAACTTTCTTCAGAACATAACAAATTCTTCATAACCTGTCACTGAGGTCAATAAAAATAAAATCTCTTTAACCAATTTCCAAAGAAAAGACCTCAAAGAAAAACTTTCTTACTTCCCTAAGACACTTAAGGGACAAATCATTCTCTGTCCTACTCACAACTGCGGTAACAACAAACAACCAAAACTCATATATACTCCAATTTGCATGGTCACTCGAGGAAACACATTCAGCACGAGCCTAATTCCCCTAAGAATAGGTAGTAACCGTTGACTCTGTAACTAACCAAGACAAGAACATCGTAACTGAATTCCAATCATCAGCTAAAAACCAATTCTCTCATCTTTTCCACAAAACTATCTCACAAAGCTCTGACACCATCAGACACAAAGAAACAAATTATCGTTTATCCATCTCTACTTTTTTTCCTCTTATTCTGCGAACATATTGACGCCGCTCCTGCACGCAATCTCACATATCCCTCTGCGCATCTCTTACACTCACATCCACGTATGCAAATGCAAACATTCACTCAGGGACTCACATGGGTCGAACTCTGCCGACTCTAACTTCCCAACAATCATCAAAACCTTTTGCAAAGGATAGCATTTACCAGAATCATAGGAAATTACTCATCTTTCTTACATTCCTTAGTGAGCAAAGAACTTATAACTAAAAACACCAGAAAAAGAAACAACTTTAAAAAACATAGCATGCAAAAAATACCGAAACCAAAAAAAAAAAAAAAAACTGAGCTCAAAATCTTAAAATTACGTCCTTATACATAAAATAGGCATCACGGCATAAACAAACTACACAAACAGAAAAAGAAAACAGAACAGAAACTACACGTACATAACAACGAGTCTCTTTTGATCTTTGAGACAAGTCACTGAGACTTACATAATTATGAAGGGCAATTAACTAGCCTCTTATTGGTCTTTAAACGTACACAAAACCACTAAAATACTAGGCTTTCTCTCATTGATTCACGAAATCACTTAATTACAATAAAAATCACCTTTTATGTTATAATTTGACACCAAAAACATATCCTTTTTTCTTTAACACAATCTTACATAAATCATAACTTTTTCTTATCAGACATCAATAAATAAGATTCATTTTTTGTTCATGAAATGTTTATTATCACTTGGAAGGCATCACATGACAATGATAATATCTGCAATGAAAGATAGCACGATGAGAAATAAAATGGCATTTGCATCGGCAGTCAAAATAAATTCAATATGAAATTACACTGACACCTAATAGCATATATGAGTCAGTTAGTAAATTCACAGTATACACGGCTAGCTAATGAACCATTTGCTGCTAGCATATAATAGATAATAAAGTTTAGCTAAAGTCTATAGACAATAATACTGTACCATATACGCAGCGAGTAAATGAGCTGCCAAACTGAAACACTGTTTGTTTGCTTACATTCTCACAAATGAGCGCCAATGTATAGATGACGCAATACACATAAATGAAACAGGATCCTATAATGCACATAATGTATAGACGACACAATACACATAAATGAAATAGGATCCTATAATGCACATGAATGAAATAGGATCATATAATAATTATAACATGTACAACAGATATGAATAGACAATCCTCTAATCAATTAACTAAAGAAGGACAACGGTATGGCTACTTATGATCACTTTCTAACTGAAAGTTTATTCTGTTAATATGGTTCCCTCAATACTCAAAAATAAGTAAATAATTTAAGAACTCATTACATGAATCAGAGTTTATTGCTTGACCAAGCTATTCTTCAACACACAGGGCGCCTGTCAAAGTTTATGCTGACATGGTGTCTAGTTTGCCTTGGTCACATGTTAGCCTACCAAATCTTTTAACACTACTGCTAAAATACTGTGTCACAAATATCTGGTTTTACACACATTCCGATCATTTACTTTATTCCTTGACACAAACAAACAAAAATCTACGGCAATTTGTTCGCCATTTCTCAAATTTTTCACATTACTTATTTATTCTCGCGAGTTAAAAGAAACGGACAAATACATAAGAATTCAAATTCTCTTCTTTCTTTCATGTTGCCAAATAGTACCTAAAAACGATCATTTTTTTTTCACTTGTCACGATTTTTCCAAAACACACAATCCTAAACAGGTTTAGAAAACAAAGATTTAATTCTGGCCTTACATTTCTTTTCAACACACACACACACACACAAAAAAAAACTTATTCAAGATGCGCTCTTTAACAGTGTCTGCAACATCATAATGCTTGCTCAGGGAATTCACACGTCATCACATTCGCTTCATTCATCTCACCTTTACCTGAATTATCCGGGTTTTAAAATACATCCATTTGACGTTACTTTCCTAAAATAATTGGTTAACAAAGCTCGGTGTCATCAATCAGACCGAACACTGGTGACCAAATCAGTTATGACACACTGCAACTAAAAGAAACTAAATGCAAGTTTTTTAAATCTCCTACGTGACACTACTAATTACTTAACAACTGTTGACAACTGAACTCACTTCTTTTATTACGATAACAAATTTATCTTCATTAATTAGGACAATCTCAGACCAAAACTGACAAACAATAGCTTAACCTTCTTATTAAACATTTCATAATGATCTAAGTATGCTACTGATCGATAATACGGAGTATGACGTAAGAACAAATATTGTGACACAAATTTCCCAAATTATCAATGTACCTAATTTACAATTCTTTCTCCATAATTTTACTAAGTACGTACTCAAAAGGGACATCATAACGAACTTCATAAATTACGTCTCAACACTGAATTTACAAACTTTCTGCATTTCGATTATGACTGAAACATTTCTTCTCTCGAATTAAACAACTTTCCTTGTTAACAGAATTATTTCAACATATGACTCTACTTCTTTTCCAGGAAACACATCCAACATGTTTGACAACGAAGGTCTCAAAAAAAAAAAAAAAAAAAAACTTAAACTACTATAAACCAAAGAAACGATGCAATGAAAACTTATAGTTCATACAGCATAAAAAACAATTTCTTATTTATCCACACAGCAACAAAATTAATACTATTTTCTTCTTTTGAGAAAAGAAAAGTTAATCTTTACTCGAAGCTTTAACACTGAAAACATCTTACTCGACTAGTTACTTTCTTCAATCAAAACTAGTGTCCTTTCATTTGACTTTAACATTATGTAAAGAAGAAGGAATGATAACTTCGTTACTCTACACACTTCTACAAAATCTCAAAACATATTAGTTAATCATAAAGCTACAGATTTTTTACGACGTTACTTAACTTATGTGTGGGTTGATTTCCATGGGTTGCCTTGGGTCTCTCGTCCTACAGTTGCTGTGTGGGACCTCTTCCAATTTTCGGGATTGTCCTTGGCCTTTGTGGGCGCGCCACTTCTATCAATGCGCCCGCTGCTGCTGCTTCGACGACGAAATCCTCTACTGTTAGGTTAATTAGAAGCACCCTAACTGCTTCTGTTGATAGGATCCATAGTAGGGTCCTGGGTCGCCATTTCGGATAGCGAGTTTTGATGCTGCTGCTCCCGCGATGGGAAACTGAACAAAATGGCAATTTTTGGCGTATATGATGGCGTACTGTCTTCTTTTCCAACAGGAACATTGTCGTGTCATCCTCTCGAGGACGAGTGTGTTTCCATACAGTTTCCTCCCTTAGGCGCCGTCTGTTTTGGCCCGCTCGTCTCGACGGAAGGGCGCTAAGGTCTCCTCCCTGCAGGTCCTCCGTGGGTGACTGGTTCACAAAACTCCTCCTGGCTGCTACTATTCTCGAAATTATCGTCAGGATTTTCTTCTTGATCTTTCTAGGGACATCCGTTCGTCTTTTATCATCTTTAGCTATGCTCTTAAACTTCTTTTTCTCCGGCGTTTTTCCTTTCCGCTTCTCCCAAAATGTCTCTTTCTTGCTTCTCGTGTTTCATCTTTGAAACTCTTCACGTCTAAAGTCAATTATTTTGGTAGCTGCTGCACTCTATCTTTTGCTCATTATCACACTTGTTTTTAATCCTCTTAATCCCACCGCTGCCACCAAATTTGTCATAGGGGCGTGGAGTAATATCCAATTAATGGTACATGATAGGAGGTGGTGAATTAGACGAGGGTTATATTGTAAGAGGATTTATTGTCTAAGTTAATTTTCACAATTAAAATGAGCAGAAATCTTCTTCAAAGAGAGTGAATTAGAACTTTAAATCTTGAGGGTGCATAACAAAAGAGTTATAAGTTTCTCGCTGGCTCTTAAATGATTTCATCAGTCAAATACAATGGAATTTACTTTTAACTGGTATAATTATATACACGGGGAGAGCGGAAGAGGAGACATTTAAACTAAAAGAAACTATTGGATGTCGTATGGCGTATGGACGTCCGCCAAGGCTGTGGTTAGCTTACCATGGCCGGTGAGCCTAGTGAGGGTTGCCCACTCACGAGTAGGACTCGAACTTAACTGGCTTAGCTCACATAGTCTGTGCGTTCTTATTTCCCCTACATTACTGGGGTGAAGGGGTTGTCTCGCCTATGGGTAGCAGTAGCAGGTGATGTAACCGCATCATACTGGTTCTCACTCTGCGTCCCCTCTCCCCGGTTTACATAATACAAACTTAGGCCCGGACAGCGGAAAGATCTGCAGCAAAGGGAGACTTATCAATTTTACGTTACATGTGAAAAAGATAATAGTTCTTATCTTTAAAAGGGCACAAACGAGAATGGACGCTAGCCGTTAGTCATGGTTATCTTCAAGACTTCTCCAAGGTGTAGTAATCTTGGGCAGTGTCGTTCATGGGCGCCTTAGGGGGTCGATCCCATCTTGCCTGGTGGGTCCTAGGTATGGGTATGCACCGTATGCCCCTCAGATCTATGTCAATGGACTCTCTTTGCTGCACTCTCCACCTTCCTTGCCTGTAACGAAGAATTTGAAAACAACAAAAGGGTCTAATCATCATTTGTTAAGCGCCATGCACCTGACTTTGCATCTGACATGCTATGCAAAACAGTGACAGAGTTCAATAACCACCATTCCCATATCTAGGTTCCCATATCTAGGTATTTTAAAATATTTTTTTACTTGTGACATAATCCTCTAATCAAACCTCATAATTTGCTCGCTCCTTTTCACCCTTCCCCCACATCCAGGGTGGACTTTGTCCTCGTTTATTCAGATATTGTTGAAAGGTCCTATTTCGGGGGTAAAAAAAGTTGATATATTGGACACTTTTAGTATGTGGGGCAGAAAAACAAGAGGCTATCATAATTATGTGTATTACCCTTTAGGGACAAAGGAATTGGATTCAGTATCCATTCATCTGACCGACCAAGAAGGAAGGGAGATACACTTTCGTGAGGATGCCAGCACAATATGCATCCTTCATATTAGACCAAAGCAAAAAATTATATAAAAGCTGCTACATCCCACAGCAAGCATTTATTCCAGAGTGCGACACCATGTAAATATATATATATATATATATATATATATATATATATATATACACATGTCCCATGTCAACGGATAATGAGACATCGGAACATGGGTTTTTTCACTTTATTACAAAAAGGTTTGTGAATACACTATACACAGCCCAATACTCTCAGATGAG
The DNA here is from genome assembly GCF_036898095.1 of Palaemon carinicauda. Classification (NCBI taxonomy): domain Eukaryota; kingdom Metazoa; phylum Arthropoda; class Malacostraca; order Decapoda; family Palaemonidae; genus Palaemon; species Palaemon carinicauda. Next base: position 65,881,586 of record NC_090732.1, read on the forward strand.
TACCCACTTGCTCTTATGTTTGCTCGAGTGGTACTGCTTAACTCTCGGCAAGTAAAATGCAATATGTCTCTTTCAATATGCTGAATTGTTAGATTTTGTGGAATTCTCCACGCTGATGTAATATACTGTCACCAATAGGCTTTCAACAGAGTACCTTATGAGACTTGGCACACGTCACATATAACAGACTTCAGTGATCGCGCACTACCTTGAAAAGGTCATTAATCTCACTGAATAAAACACATATTTTGCATACAAGGATTAGGATATTACTCCCCTCCCCATGCTCCTCACTCTGGGAGGATATGCACACTCGCCCTCGCTAGTATATGATATATGGAGGACACTGACCCGGAATAGGGCACGGCATGTACTAGACAGAAATGCTGCCTAAAATATATACATAAAAATCATCCAAAAAAACAACAGATATCTTCCAAAAAAATAAATAAATAAATAAAAATATGAAATATTGCAAGTAAAAATGTACACAATATAATATAAAATAATTTCACTAATTTCTTCTTATGACCTCTACAACTAAAATACAGAATACCCAAAGTGGAAAAAAAATTATATCAATATTAAAAAACCTCATCAATAACCTCCCTCTGGTTGCAGGCGATACGGGCCTTTTGGGCGGGTCAGGTGTAGGAATAGATATTCCTTCATCTCTCAATTTTACTTGTCCAGGTTTACGGCACATTTTCTCAATACAACTCACCACCACCGTTTCACCATTTTTAAAATCACTACTGCACTTGCACTTGTACTTATCAATCGGTGACCACTAGCCGTTTTACCGAGAAAATCATTCAGCTTCCCGCCCTTCTCTTATAACTCTAAGTAAAAGGTATTAACATCTACATCTTCTCTAACACTGCCTTACCTCGAGGCTGAACTTTAATCCCGTAGCCACTTGTCCTTCGGGAACCACCCCGTCCCCAGCAACAAGAAATCATATAAATACATGAATAATACAGCATATCCCTAACGGATCTCACCTGGCCTATTTAACCTCTCTCTGTTTGCTTTTAGGTTCACTCAGAAGTATGTCATACGTATTGCTACACTCTGCAAAATTATCACAACTCTTAACTTCTACATTATGCACCAACATAAGAACACATTGTTATCATCAATTTTATTTAGAACACGTCAAAAGAAGAACTGAGGACCGTTCAAACAACAACAGCAAAGAATATTTCCTACTCATCAACTTGAGGAATGTCGCGTATGCAGGGGTAAGGAGGTACTCTCTGATTGACACTTTTGAAAACTACCTCTTCAGGCACCACATGTATGAGTGCCTGATGATGTTCAGATACTGCGCCATTAATAATGCTTTGTATCACTACTGTGTTAGATTTAAGCATCTTTATTCGATACGGACCCAAATACGCTGGTTCTAGTTTGTGTTTCCTAAGTTTTAATCGTTTCAAATACACACGATCGCCCACATATACTTTTACCGGTGCGGTTTTGAGCCAACCATCATACTTTGAGCTCTTTTCACAAACTTTTCAGTGGTGTTCATTACTCTCCTTAAGAGATTCAGTAAATAGACACAGTATTGCTCAGTTAAATAATTTGGCAACTGTTGCGAATTAATCAGGACCGTATACAGTAACACAGGATCCTCTGCATACACTAAGAAGAAAGGCGTGTCCCTAAGGAAGGCATTATATGCAATGTTCAAAGCTAGCTCAGCTGTAGGAAGCATGGCGTGCCAATGAAGGGGGTCATCAGCCACTAAGTAATTTAAAATTCGCACTACTTCTATATTATGCGATTCCACCAAGCCATTAGCTGACGGCCTATATGTGGTCACTGAAAAGTGTTAAATTTTCATCAAGTCCATGACCGATTTTACCACCTTATTTATAAACTCGAGACCATTATCACTTATCAAAATTTTCGAGCAACCAAACTTAGTAATGAAAGAGCGCAGCGCCTGGGCTAATGAATTTGCTGATTTATCCAACATTGTGTAAGTATAAGTGTAACGAGTAAATGCATCCACAAATACACATATATACTTATGTTGTGTTATACTCATAGGAAATGGTTCTACCACATCCATATATACCCTATAAAATTTAATAGGAATCACTGGCCACTTTCTGGCATCAGGTACAGTGTTTTTATGTTCTTTGAAACAGTTACAAGCATAAAAACTTTTTATATAATTTTCTCTATATTTTTTCATTCCTAACCAAAAGGAGTCACTTGCTCTCCTTAACGCTTTATCAATCCCTAAATGCTCAGCATATGGACTTGCATGTACAGTGCAGATGGCTTGAACTACCCAAGCACAAAATTCCCCTCCCCTCTTCTCGTGAGCACAATATAAGAAAATCTCTATAAAAAAAATTCTCATGAGACACATTCAGAAATGATGGATAACTCTCCGATTCCCCTTTAATCACTGCTCGCACTCTCTCCATCCATTCCTCTTTTTTCTGTCCCTCTCGGACTTCCTTTTTGTCCTAACCCCCCAATTCAATCTCCCCTGCATCATCAGGGAACTCATTCTGGATACCCTGGTTGTGTATTCGGCCACCCACACATATTCATGTTCACTATTTCCATCTCTCTCCCTCTCTCTCCAACCTCTCTAACTCTCTCTCTCTCACTCATGGGTCTCTTTTTCTGATTGCTCCTCACGTGAATTCACATCCCGTTTTCTATTTTGATGATGGCCTTCAATGTTTTGGTTTCGTTCTTCGCTCTTCTTTTGTGTCCTAGTTGTTACTCCTATTACTGCACCTCTAGAGAGGGCATCAGCTACCTTGTTAGCTTTACCTTCTATGTGGTCAAACCCCTTTATGTTAAACTCTAACAATCTTTCAATCCATCTTGCTTGTCTAGACGTCAAGTCACCTTTGTAAGATAAATCATGTAAGGGGCGATGATCACTTTGCAACTTAATCGGCTGACCTAATAAAAAGAACCAATGCCTCTCTAGGACCCAAAGAATAGCCAATAACTCCCGATCAAATGCATTATAATTATTTTCTGCCCCTTTAATGCCCTGGAAACAAAACAAATGGGTCACTCTTTACTCTTATCATCTCGTTTAGAAATTATGCCACCAATAGCTACGCTACTCGCATCTGGTGTCACTAAAAACGGGCAATCAAATCTAGGATATGCGAGTAAGTCATTGCTAGTTAAGGCAGCTTTCGAATAACTGAAGTCCCTTTCTTCTTCCACTCCCTAATTTATTACTTTTTGTTTCTTTAAAGCATCTAATGGTTTCACTATCTCTCCAAAACCTCTTATGAATTTACGGTAATACCCAGCTAGCCCAAGGAACCCAGCTACTTCCTTAGGGGTACGTGGGCTGGGGAAATCTCTAATGGCTTCTACTTTACCTTGGCAGGGTTGGATATCTTCTCGGTTTATTATATGACCTAAAAGTTCGCCCTGTTTACGGGAAAATATGCACTTTGACAAATTTATTTTCATACCATTACGTCACAATGCTTCTAAAACTTTATGAATATTATTATTATGTTCTTCGGCCGTTTTCCCTGTAATTATGATATCGTCTAAATAAACAAGAACATTATGGCCAATTAAGGGAGATAAAACTGCCATCATTACTCTAGAAAAATGACTTGAAGCATTTTTAACACTAAAAGGAAGAAAATTAGACTAAAATAGTTGATCTTTAGCTATAAATGCCATTTTACATTTACCGTCTTCCTGAATGGCTATTTGATAGTATCTAGATTTTAAATCGATAGTTGTAAGATATTTACTATCCTGTACCTTCAAAAATAATTCTTCGATCAAGGGCAATGGAAATACATTATCCTTAGGGACTGCATTCAACTTTCTATAATCAACACACAATCTTACCGAGCCATCCTTTTTTCTAACAGCTACAATTGGAGAAGCCCAGGGAGACTCACTCTCCTCGATTATCCCTTGTTCCTTTAATTAACTAATTTCCCTTTCTATCTCTCCCTGGAAATAAATGGGTACCTTATAAGGCCCTGACCTGATTGGCTCCGCCTGCCCAGTTTCAATGCTAAAGGGAAATCGATCAATCCTTCCTGGTGGCTCGTCTCCAATTGCAATTACATCAGAATAATTATTAACAACGTTACTAACTACAGGTTGATATTCTGGTGGACATAGTTTTCACACCTGCATAATCAAGTCCGGTGTGCGTTTGTCTGTGCGGGCTGGAGTTGTGGTTCCCAAGATCCCATTATTAGCAATTTCACATAACTCTAATTCACACACAGAATCACTTCCTAACACAACTCTTTTATTTGACAAATTAACTATCGTTATATCAGCTCTGTTATCTTTTATTTCTGACAAGCACTCTAAGATTGCGTGCGCCCAATTGTTATGGGGTTTAACTATGACCTTGGTTCCTTCCGGGAGAGGCTGACACGGGGTCACTGATATGCTCGTAAGTGTCTGGGGAGGCAATACTTCTCTTCTTTCAGGTACAGTGTTACCTTACTTAATTGTCTCTCTCACGCACAAGCACTTCGTTCATGACTTAATTGGCAAAATGTTCTCTCCTGATTTTACTATTATTTTATCTTTTTCTCCGTAAATGTATATTTGATTACTCATAAAATCTAACCCCAGGATAGCCTCGATTCCTGGAATTCCCAAGGTGGGCAAGACAAAAAAAATCATGTGTAAACTTCACAGATCCCACCTTAAAGTTGACAATCATTGTATGCCCTGCATGTAGTTTATTTCCTCCTGGAGTGTCGAGGATGATGGATGCCGTTGACTGTAGTGGGTTTGAGGAGAATTGTTTTTCAACAAGCAAAACGTTGGCTCCTTTGACGATCAGTGTTCGAATGGACTTATCTGGTCGGTCAATCCTGACTGCTAACATTCTGAGCCGCCCATTAGGATATGTGTGGCATGTGCCAACGACCTTGCTTGCGGTACTGCTGCCCCCTGCTCCTGTCCCTAGTGATGTGGGGGTCAGGTCAGGGGTACCAAGGGAGGTCCCAGTGCCTGCTCCACCATGTCCATTGTAGTCTCTCTCACCGCTGCCTCTGTTATGTATTATTGTAATAATGTACTGTATTACCTCAAATGTTACGTGTATTGCGCAACATTGCATCATATTGCATTGATAAAACAAGTTATGCTTTGTATATAACTGAAATAACTATTTTGATATTAGGTTTCAAGCATTTGTTGATTACCTCAAAGATAGGATGTGATTCTTTCTACTTTTATATGGCAGTAGGATTCAAGTTTTTAGAGAGGGATGCTCTATTGTTCGATCTAATGTTTTGGTTTGTGAGATTTGTTTATGAGACGCTCGGCGTTCAGTTGTTGGGAGTTGGTTGTTAGCAGAGTCACAGAGCAATGTAATCAGAAGTCGATTACATGCATTTTAAGAACACTAACGTATCATTAAACTCAAACCGAGAAAAATCGGCGACATCGGAGGGGATTAACTCATGGATAATTACTAATAATTATTAACTCATTTCAGGTGAGTAATATGCTGAAATCACCAGACGATTTCAACATACTTTATATTGGCGACATCAGAAGGGACTAACTCATGGATAATTACTAATAATTATTCACTCATTTCAGGTGAGTAATATGCTGAAATAACCAGACGATTACAACTTACTTTATATTGGCGACGACAGGAGGACGAATACACGCAGATGTCATAGAGAAGCAAAAGAAGCATTAGAGCCTTTGTAGATCAGCGGCCAGAAGCAGAAGAAAAATTAGTGCAAGAGAAGCAGAAGAAAAGGCCAACGAAGATTTTCCCATGCAGCCAACAACCATAATTTCATCAAACACAAGAACAAGAAAGCAAAGTGAATTTTAAAATTGGGTAGGATACCGAAAAAGGTGGGAAGTTACAAGGTGACTTTAGAACAGTAGCCTAACCCAACAAAGGTAAGCACTCAAAATGCCTTTTGACATTGAACATCCTGAATGATTTAGCATCACAGCTGAACACAATTCTGTTGCAACATGATGGCAACAGTGGTGTGAGTAATTTAAGATTTATTTAGAAGCATTAGGGAATATGAAGGATGCCCAAAAGAAGGCATTATTACTTCATACACCAGGTAGAGAAGTTCGGGAAGTGTTTAAGACATTGCAGCCTACAGATGACACAAGTGAAGCTGCAATTAAGGCTCTTATCACATATTTTGCTCCTCAGGTCAATAAATTTTTTGAAAGGTATCAATTTACAGCACAGGCATGTCAGAAAGAAAATGAAAGTTTAAATGCATTTGGGACTAGACTAAAGAATTTAGCTGTTTCATGTGAATTTCTAGTTAGAAAACGTTATCATAGATCAAGTTATTGCACATTGCACATCACAAGAGCTAAGAAAGAAATTATTGCAAGATAAAGATTTAACATTAGAAAAGGTATTGATAACAGGCAGAGCTTTAGAAACATCAAATAGGCAAAGTAACACAATAGGTAGTTCTACAAGCAATAGAATAGAAAATTCTAATATTAGTACAATAGGTTCCAAGTGGAAAAACAATGAGAATCAGAGGAGGAATATGTCAAAGCCTAATCATAGAAAAGTGCCTAACACTAATGTTCATAAATATCAGAATCAGGCCTATACACAGAAACAACAGGAAAAACCCAAGTGTTATAGGTGTGGTAAAACTGATCATCTTGCATACGAAGCAAATAAATGCCCTGCTACTGGACAAACATGCTAGAATTGTAGAAAGATGGGTCATTTTGCAACTGCTTTTAGATTCCCTAAACAGTACTCAAAGAAAATAAATGCTACAGTTGATACTATTGGTCAAGAGAATAATGCGGAAAATGTTCATGATAATCAGGATAAGTCAGAAACTGATATTGCGTTTTGCATAAATTCTGTCAATAAAAATGCAAAGAAACATATCATGGTAGAAGTAATCATAAATGGTAAACCAATTTTGATGGAAGTTGACCAGCAGCCGATGTATCAATTATGTCTGAGAAAACAGCTAAAAGCATTCCTAATTTGTTATTAGAAGGTAAAAATAGTTTTGAAAGGTTACAATGGTTTTGATATTCAGGTAATAGGTGCTTTTTCAGGAATGCAAGGAGTATTCATTTTTATAGATAATATTCTAATTGCTGGTAAAGATACAAGAGAACATAGAGAAAGATTGTGAAGAACAGTTCTGAAGAAGTTAAAGGAACATAATATTAGAGTAAATATGAGCAAATGTATTTTAGAAGTTGATTCAGTGGAATACTTAGGTTTTGTGATTAATGGCAAGGATATTCACAAAACTAAAGAGAAGATTAAAGCTGTACAATTAACAAAAGTACCAGAAAATGTTAAAGAATTACAATCATTTTTAGGTTTAGTAACATTTTATGGGAATTTCATTAAGAATTTGTCTACAATTGCACATCCATTGTATAATTTGTTAGATAAGGGTGTAGAATGGAAGTGGACAAAAGAGTGTCAGGAATCTTTCGAAAGAATCAAACAGGAAATAATATCACCTATATTCCTAGTACATTATCAAATGGATTTACCAGTTAAATTGGTATGTGATGCATCAAACATAGGTTTAGTTGAAGTATTATCTCATGTAATGCCAGATGGAACAGAAAAACCAATTGCATTCACTTCTAAAGTATTGAACAAGGCAGAAAGGAATTATTTTCAAATAGAAAAATAAGGTTTAGCATTAGTGTATGGAGTTAAGAAATTTCATATGTATCTTTATGGTAGGAAAAAGTTCACACTTGTTACAGATCATAAATCTTTATTAGCAATATTGGGTCCAAAAGCAAGTTTACCTACGTTGGTAGCTGCAAGACTACACCGTTGGGCAATTACGTTAGCCGCGTACCACTATGATATAGAATACCGTCCAACATCAAAGATGGGTAATGCAGATGCTTTATCTAGATTACCAGTAGACAAAGCTCCAGAAGAGTATGATGACAGTATTCTGTTAATTTCTGTATATGATGTACCAATTACAGCAAAAGATGTAGCACACAGTACCAAGAGAGACCCAGTACTTAGTAAGGTTTTATAGAGTTTAATGACAGGTAGGGACTTATGTGGAAAAGAGGAAAATATTGTAAAGCATATAAGGTTATATGGTATGAACTGAGTGTAACACAAGGAATAGTGATGAGAGATTCAAGGGTAGTGATTCCTAATTCACTGAGGAATAAGGTTTTGTCTGAAATACATGCCAATCACCAAGGTATTGTAAGATTAAAGTCAATTGCAAGAACTTTTATATGGTGGCCGGGTGTAGATAAAGATGTGGAATCTTATATAAAGAATTGTATGAATTGTGTTAAGCAACAGAACAATCCTCAATTTGCTAGAATGCACCCATGGGAGTTACCCAGGTATCCATGGCAAAGAATGCATATAGATTTTGCAGGTCCTTTTTTAAACTATTTGTTTTTGATAGTAGTAGATGCTTACAGTAAGTGGCCAGAAGTCATTCCTATGACGACAACAACGTCTTATGCCACAATAAAAGAGTTAATGCAATTTTTTTCTACACATGGTATTCCAGAAAGAATTGTTACAGATAATGGTCCACAATTTACCTCTCAAGAGTTTAAAGAGTTTTGTAATGTCAATGGAATAAAGCTTACATATTCAGCAACGTATCATCCCTCTACCAATGGAGAGGTTGAAAGGTTTGTTCAAACATTTAAACACAATATGAAGTGTAGAAAAGCAAATTCAGGTAACATATTTTTGCATGTATCAAAGTTTTTATTGTCTTATAGAACAACACCACACAGCACAACAAGCGTGACACTGTCAAATTTGTTGATGGGTAGGAGGATAAGGTGTAAGTTAGATTTGTTGTATCCAAGTTTGCAAAGTGATTTAGAAGATGAAGGGTATAAACAAGTTGAAGGTCTTCCTAAAATAAAAATTTTTTTACGTTTATCATGGTAAGATCGTACAACACTCCAGAAAAGTGGGTACCAGGAGAGATTGTAAGAGAGATTGGAAATTTACATTATGATGTTCATAATAATGATACGTTGGTATTCTTAAAATACATTTAATGGACTTCTGATAACATTGCTCTGACTCTGCTAACAACCAACTCCCATGTGTGAGCGTCGAGCGTCTAATAAAATGGATTTTGAGCGAAGCGAAAAATCTATTTTTGGGTGAGATAGCCATGTCGTCCTGATGGAAGGTTCCTTCAGTAGCTTCCTAAGGGTATATATGACTACAGTAGATATTCCCAAAGAATTAAACTAAAGGTTTCACAGAATTCTAACTTCTGGTGCGAGTACCCATAAGGTTTCCCTTTAGGATATCGTATAATAACAGGGGACGTATGCTTGACATGCCACATAGCTATCTGCACCCCACATAGTGTTTACGCTTCGAGGGGGAAGTTGGTGGCAAGTTATGGGTGGAGCCGTTACAAAGTTCTCCTCCTCCGTTACTGTTATGGTACTCGGATGACGTCATAAACGACGCCATGTTGGCCGCCATCTTAGCTGATGTCATAACTGCGCACGTTCTCCATTCCTTCTGGCCTCGAGGCCAGCCCCCATGATAATTCCATACATCTGCATCTGAGCTTTTGCATTCTTTACATAAGTATAGGGCACTCCCACTGTATCTAGCAGGGTTTTATAAAAAGGCACGTCCTATTCCTCAATAGCACCTGACTGCTGAATTAATTTCTTAAACACGTCTATTAAATTTAAACGGTGGATGGGTTTTCTCAAGTTTCCCCTATCATCCCACTTGACATCATCCCGGCCTTCAAAGAATTTAAGGAATGCAAGGGCGTACCTTCTGTTGGAGGGGAATAATTTTACGTCAGTTATATTCTCCAAAGGGGGATTGGAGTAAGCCCGTGGCGTGGGGAGCGGGAGAAGATCATGCGCACCTTTCTCCCCCAATTCTTTACGCTTCCTTTTCTTTGGTTCATTTTCTAACATACACTTGTTCATTTGTATCATTTTGACTAAATTTTGTAGCAATTCTCTATCACTCCCTCCACCCTGATGCTTATCCCCCTTCCATTTTCTTCTACATTTTGTTTAGAGTTTTGAACACTTATTTCTCCGTCATCTTGGTGGTAATTAGACCTCTCTACCGTCTTTCGCGGTACCAGACAGTATTCTCTCATTTCCCTAATAAACCCCCAATCAGGCTCGCTGTGAGAGGTAGAAGGACTGAATAAGACTTTTCTTTTATCTTTAATCGGCGTCTTTTTCCGAGCTACCGTCCTTATTTCACCCCTATATTTTTATACCTTTTCTATTGTTTTACTATCACAAGTAAGATTTTCCTTCAAAAAGTTAGGGAAGATCTCTGATAAACAGTCGTGATGCATTTTCTTTAAAAATGGAATTAATTCAGCTCTTTTTTTCTGGGAAAGGTTATTTAAAAATAGAAGAAAATCCCCAAGTTTGTGTATATGCGATTTCATTTCTAGGTTTTCCCTGGCAGCCTCTCAACATTTTTACTATCTACCCACGAGTTAAAACTCGGCGGGTAACCCCTCCATGACACGAGATATTTGACTTTACCATTCGCAACTTTCTTTTTGATAATGTCAATAGGGAAAGTTTCTGGTATGGCTGTGGGTATTAGTTCCGATTTATAAAAAACACCCTCAATTTTTTCACCTGCGAGATCCTCCAGATAATAAGTCAATGGAGCCTGTCCCCGGTCCATGCTCCGAATTTTGAATATTTCTAATGTATTTTGAATTTTATACTCACGATAATATACAGACCGACAGAGCCCACTTGCAATGTGCACTGACTGACCTACTGCTAACTATTGTGTTTCGATGTAAAGATTCTTGCTTTACACATTCGCCGAAATTGCCGCTTAATGATTTCCGGGTTCGTATATCCATGAACTCCAAGGAGGGACACTCCCCCTCCCAACCCTCTATGTGGGGACCTATTATAGTTTTTTACGATTTCAAGGAGGACGTCAAGATATGTGAGAGTAGTCATCCGAGTTAAATGTTTATATATCTTTTGCTTTAGAGTACGTATAACACGTTCTGCAATGGCTGCTTTGATTTTATACGAGGAAACCCTGTAGAGTTTTATATTTTCTTCTTTTAGGTACTTGATCGTAAGTTTGTTATAAAATTCTGATCCCCTATCGGTAAGAAGCCAACTCAAACCCTGAAAATGAGGTAGAGAAAGGATAGTTTTTAGTCCTATTAACAGAGTCTGGGCCTTCTTGTTTCTAAGAGGACTAATCTTGAGGTAACGGGAGAAAATATATATGCAAATCAGAAGGTAGTTTACGCCCTTGTTGAATTTAGATAAACGCCGCATATTGGCGAGATCGCAGCTGATGATAACTTTTGGAGCTGGAGACACCATTTTATGTCTGGGGAATTTTTTTCTTGTGAGCATATGCAGAGCATGGGCACCTTTCGTTGTCAAATGGTCTTTTACGGTAATTTGCGCGTCTAAAGCTCTGGCAGCTCTGTAAATGGAATTAATACCCCCCAAACGTGATGGGTGAGAATAGTTTTCATATACCATTTCCAAAATCTTCCTCTTTATGTCTCCCATTCTCCAAAAACAACCTCGCACGAGGAACTTCTGTTATATTTGTCCTCAACTGGAGTTCACTAGGAGTATTTAAACTTAAATCAACCAGCAAATGGGAAATAAGTTTAGACATAACAGCCTTTTTATAAACATTCACAAATATCTTTGATAAAGGAGAACCAAATATTTGCCTTCCTAATAACATGTCTCTAGTTCTCAGTAATAGCATTTGGGAGGTGTTTATACTTATATTTCTAGCGTATTTTCCACTATAAAACATATTTTGAATAATAAATATAAAGACATTCACAACAATTTTGTCCTGTACAGCCTCGAGAAATATATCATCGAGGATGTATAAAATAGAATACGGCCCAGCTTCCGTATCTATCTCACTCATGGGGTCTACAATATTTGCAAAGAGTGAGAGTTTTGGTCCTATTACTGGATGCAATTTCAAAGTATGTTGATCCACGCCGCACATAATAATGGGCGTAAACTTACTTTCATATTTTACTATTAATTTTTCTATAAGGTAGGATTTACCCGAGTTGGAGAAACCTGATACAATGATACGTGCTGGCTCTCTAAAAAGGTCCAAATCTGCGGCTTTAAAGCACTTGTACATTTTAACTAAACCTCTATCCAACTGAAAGGGGTGTATAAATGTTACGATATAAGTACCATGGAATATATTAATCCTTTAATGGAAAATGTCAACCTTTTATTTTCACTAGAAAAACAATACACGGGGAAAACCACACACGGTAATTATACACAGTAAAGTTTTTTTTTTTTATTAATATAAAACCTTTAATGAAAAGTGCCAACCTTTTATTTTCTCTAGCAAAACAATACATGGGAAAAACCAAACACAGTAATTATACACAGTAAAGTTTTGTTGTTAATGGTATTCACTCCCTCCCTTTTTTTCGTCATTCCATTATCGAGGAATTTCCAACTGTTGGTGGAAAATAGGCTGCAACCTTTTCTTCTCTCTTTTTCCATAAATTTTCAGAAACATGGGGATTGGTTCTGAAGGTGGATTCGGCAATTTGGGAAGGGGTTGTTGATTCAAGCTTCACTAGCAGCTTTCTCACCCCTCCCCCCTTAAATATCGGGAGGTCTGTATGCGTAAGAACTGTATGGACTCAAATGATAACGTTTTGAATCAAAAGCCGAGAGACACTTCTTTTTTACCCTAGTGGTACTCAGTCCTCTCACATTTCTAATTATCCGTACAGTGAGATAGTTGACCCGATGATCTTCCAGGATTTGGGAATACTGTTTGTGCTTTATAGAAGCATGCATGTGTCCTGGTATGCCTTTCGCACGATTTATGTGACCCTGCTTCTTAACTAGCAGGGAATACATTTTAGGTTTCAATGCTTTCACCTCGGTTATAAGATTACTCCCTGTTTCTGATTTTAAAAGCCCCAGCTCCACTTTTCTCTCATTACTAAAAAGCGGGTGATCAACGTCGAAGTTGAAAAAATCCATATATGATTTGAAGGGTTCTTGAGCCAACTCCGAATTAAGATCGTCAACTTCCAGAGCAAAAATGAAACTATCTGTATCGGTGTAAAGGAGTTTGACTTTATCACCATAATTATTCTTGAGAACCTTATAAAAGATCAAACTTGGCCGACTCTAGAATGGCAAAACCTATGTAATTAGGCATATTGATGGCGACCTGTGGGAGGGTGGAAGTACAGATAATACGGTCTTCCGACAAATGGATGGTTGATTTTAGTCTCGGATTATGGGCTTCCTGTAAGTATGTGGCTGCTTTAGTGACAACTTTGCTTTTTTCGGCGTATTTCAAGGGGTTGAATAGAGTTTTCCCAAAGACGCAGTTACTCATGGCTTTGAAGGTTTATTTCTGTTGATGAGGTTGCTGCGCTCTTCGCTTCGATGTTAGTTTTAATAAAATCCTTCATGTAAGCACTTTGACTGAATTCATAGATTGAATGCACAACCTCTAGTTCCAGGCCTAAGTCTATATACAACTGTAAAAGGGGGAAGGAAATAAGGTATTCTTTTTTACTGTGATAGGTGGCCATAAGCTTTTTACACTTTACAGTCATGCGTCCTCCTTCGTGTTCTAGTACGCTTTCACAGTAGGGTGATAGATTTCTAAAAGCAACTTCCTCATGGGATAAGCATAACAGCAGTTCATCAGTGAGTAGCAACTTCTTCTGAAGGTGCTTTAGTAGTGACGAACAGCCAGTGTCCTTTATCCCCGTTTGTATTAGCGTTTTCAATACCCCTTCCTAAAAACTGATCCTTTTCTTCGTCGGAAAGTTTACAAATTCCACCAGTGAGAAGGTTCTTAGACATAACTGGTGCATACAGGGAGTTGAAGTCTAAATAAAGGATGTAAAAACTTTGGTGGAGATCAGGATTAAAAGATGGATTCATTTAACGGTTGTTGGCAGTGAATGATTACCACACCACAGAAGGGATACCCCCTCTGACATTATGCCTGATTAGATTATACAATTCCTCATCATTGACGTGATCTAGCTCAATCTTGCTCACCTTATAAAATCTGTCAAAGGCGTAGAATGGAAGTGAAACATAGTGTGGTAAACCAAGGCCATACTTATGAAGTATAAAGCGCCACCAAATGAGAATATCCCTCAATAAAGCTGTGTCTACAATGAGGTAAAGGAGAAGAAAATCTTTCAGCGTTTTATATTTGCTTATATCCCAAACACGCTGAGCCCATTTATATTCCTCCTCTGATACATCGCAGGCCTTTAGCCTGTTGTGAAATTCTGATTTAGGGGGCAAATGCGTTTTCTTGAGTTTTGTAAAACTGTCTATATAGTCATAGCAGAAAGGTAATTTGCCTTGAATGACTTCACTCCTTAGTTTACTATCCCTAATTCCACTTAACATTTCCTCTGTTAAGCAAGCCTTTCTTCCATCCCTAAAATATTCGGAGGCTAAACTATCCAAAGAAGAACCTAAAAAGCCTAGAGTGTCGAGGAAAATTAAATTCTCAGCTGTCATTTGCTTAATTCTAAGCCCTTGCTTCGTCATGATTGTAATGTTGACTTTATTTTTCAGTTCCGTAAGGATAAGACCCAGGTCGTAACTAGAATTGTGTGCGAAAACGGGGAGTCGAGTTTTAAGTTCGCGGCACGCTAAATTACAATGCATTCAGTAAGCCCCAATAAAGTTATTCTTGGGTTTGGCGTGGTCATGGTGTCTGTGCTTGTCACAGTGGTGGTTGAACGGCGTCTTACACAGCTGGCATACGATCTGCTGTTGGAAAGTTCTTTCATCCTCGGTTGTCATATCAATGGGGAATGTTTTCCATGCACATCTCCAAAAACTGAGTCACTCCGGCATGCACATCTCCAAAAAGTGAGCAGATGAGGAATAACCTCTACTACTCATGTGTTCAAAACCATGGTAGCAATTAAAACAATATTGCATTTAGTATACGTGAATTTATACATCGTAATATGCCCAGCTTTCACCTGATTGACATGATGCTCAACCAAGCTATTGTTCTTAGAGAGTGATGCATTATACAAAATTTGTCTCTTTTTATTAACATGTACTCAGTAATTATGACAGAGAATCCTTTAAGATTTATCCATGCGAACATTCTAAGTATTTTGTTACCTCACTGTAAAGCGTATCTTTAGGAAAAAAAAAAAAACACTCACCAAGACAAAACAAACAAACAAAGAATACATAAAGGATATAAAGTAATATAAATATGATTTGTAATTGCTCTTTGATGATTGCCTGCCCACATGAACACAAGTCTTCTTTCTCTTAGTACTTGTTCATATATGCTGAATTGTTGCATACCAATTGTAGATAATATGCCATGTAAAGAAAATGAAATGTTATTGGCGATGTGAATTATGTATGAGTAAGGGTATACAGTCTGGACAAAATTTACAAACAACCTTAGGCCTACTCTAATATCCATTATTTTAGCAAATAACTTTCCTGTTATAGTATTGTATCAAATAACACAGCAAATGGGCTAATACCGTGTAATTATAATTTGGAGTCATTGCAAAAAAAAAAGAAAAAAAAAATATGATACTGATGAATCGATATAGAGTTACTTTCAAGCAAAATGTTTCTTTCCACCCCAACAGCCCCTCTACCTAATCTGCCCTTCCTCACACTTTACGCTTTTAGAGTCACACTTTTCTGATATATATATATATATATATATATATATATATATATATATATATATATATATATATATATATATATATATATATATATATATATATATATATATATATATATATATATATATATCTTACAAAGAATATGATTTATTCCTGTATTTTATTTATGTTTTTATTTGTGTATTTAAGAAGTGTATAGTCAGCACGTAAGGTGATTTTCTCTCTTGTAGGTTTAAGTAATTGTATGTAAATTGCATAAGATTTTCGTTGTTCATTTCATTGTATTTTTCATTCCAGTTAGTTTATTGGCTCTGAAGGTGGATTCGGCATTTTATTTCACGAATTTTGTTACGAAGTCATACGCAATCTCAATTAAGTGTGCTATACGAACCATACGAGGTATGAACGAGGGATTATGTATTTTTTTTATGGTATTACATTAAGTATGTGAGAGATTACGCAAGTTTTATATTTCCGTGTGTTTAGAAGGATCTCGAAAACACCACAGTCAGATTTTATCTTTTTTTTAATGTTTTAGGACAGGGGTGGGCGGAGCTGCTGAGAGAGGGTTACCTTGCAACCAAGGTTTGTTCCCCTGAATTCTTATGTAGTTGGTAGCTTTGCCGATGCTAAAGCTGACCCCCAAGCCACGAGAATAATGTATTTAGAAGAATCTAGAATAACTAAGTCAATATATATGTGCCCCTAGGAATGCGTAAGGGAGAAGAGAACCAGCTTGGTCTGTGTGAGAGCCAATATCCTCTCTCTCAAGTACCTCAAGTGTGTGTCCTCATCAAAGTGATTAAGTTTGTGCCCGACATATATCGTGTGTAGTGTGTTAAAACGTTA